>NC_089222.1:27248593-27849593 GCF_963924675.1 Phocoena phocoena | reverse complement strand
TATTAATTTCCAGTCATCAATCTTATGATGAAATTTAAAACTATTTCCTTAATTATTAAACTTAGGTAGTCAGCATAGCATTGGCTCAGGCGTTCTCCTCATTTTACCACTTTCACTCTCATATTATATTCATTATAGCTGTTTGGGGCTTGGTGATATTTGATGAACCTTCACATTTGTGTTTCTCTCGGCACTTGTTACCTGTTACCATTGTTCCAACAGTCTCATAGTCATGGAAGACTGTGCTCTAGCCTTAGGTCTAACTAAGCTAGGTTAACTATGTTTAATTAGAAGTTCAGATAATTACCATATCTTAGGTCAGCATCTTAGATAACAAACTCTCCTCTGCCCCTCACATAAATGTTACATATGCAGCATTCTAGGAAACACATTTTTTTCCCTGCTCAGTCATTGTGTAAAACTATGAAAGTTCAATAGAGAAAAAGTAATTTTATGACGTACCAGCATTCTTACAGAAGAGTCCTAGACCAGGAGACATGTTTTCGTGACAAGTTCGTGATTTCCACAAATTTAGACACAAGCAGGAGCTTTTGTTCATTTAATGTAAACTTCCTCTGGAGAGACTCCTCATTTCTTCATGAAGATAGACCCCTGGTGGTTTGGTCTCATGGTGTGTCAGTCACTAAAGAATTTTGAGAACTGGAGATGTGCCTTTTTAAGATTATGAGAGAAATGATTAGTTTAGAAATTTAGAAATGATTAGAGACCTGAGAGACCAGGTCAGAGAATGGCTTCCATGAGGAGGGTAGAAGGGGGAACCTCAAACAAAAGTTTTATGAGTTAGTACACTCTCAGGAAGCAAATAAGAACAAAACAAAACAAAGAAAAAACAAGATGAGAATTTAAATTGAAAAATAAATGGGAGGGAAAAATGTGGGACATAGAGTTAACAGAAAGAAATAAAATATTGCTGATCTAAAATGTTGTTTCCGTTATAGTTACATTAGTAAAGGATGTCAGAATGAAGACCAACCATAAGAAAAGATATTTGGTTTTGGTGAGAAAATAGACAATAAGGACACTTTTGGGGGGAGAGTTTGTGTTGTTGTTATTGTTTACTAACTTATAGGTTTGGAGAGAAATATAGAAAAGTAAAAGAAGAAAATCATCCACAATTCATCTATTCCAAATAACTTGTAATATTTGTTTACTTTTATTCCAAAGTTCTTTCATGCATTTTATGAAATATTTTTCCTTCAGTATAAAATGCCATTGATTATAAGAGCAGCATTAATTTCATAATACATTTTCAGAAAACAAAATTTTTAAATGGCCATTTTAAAGGTACACAAATGAATTGGATGAGGATATGTGATAATTGTAGTCATAATTTATATATACATTTGAATCCTGTCCTGTTCAATTAACATTTGTAGAGTAACAATTTTTCATAGCAATAGAAACTCGTAATGGGCCCTATTTTAACAGCTGTTTGTAATTCTACCTTGTGGATTTACTGTATTTATTTAACTTTCCACCATAGTTGGCATGTAGTTTGATTCTAACTCTGTCATGGATATATTTGTGCATGAATCATTTTTGTGTCAGATTATTGTCTCAAGATAGATTTGTGGTAGTAGCATAATTATGTTGAAGAGTAAGAAAATATTTATGATATTTGATATCCATTGCCAAATAGCTTTCCAGAAGAATTTATAACGAAGTTTTGTAACAGTGTCTAATGGGAGACTTTTTAAAATATCAATTTGCTTCTCAAATTGTGTAAGGATCTTGTTAGCAAGACATGATGTGATGAGGACATGGCAACTCTCTTTTGTAGTTGAAAGGGAGTATACTTAGAAGAGCTAAATTTGTCTTAGTTTTTCCACTTTTCTGTGATCTGAACATCATTTAACATATTTTCAGTTTTTTCACTTGTAATATAAAAATAATTTTTTGTCTGCCTGATTTACAGAGTACTGTACTAATCAAATATTTGAAATAATTTTGGAAAGTGCAAATTATTAATTCAAATAGAATAAAACAAAGGGGTTTTATAATATAGTATAGTATAGATACTAATCCAGGCCCTGGCAATTGGAAAATTTGACATTAGATTTAGATCATCAGAGAGTTTTGGTTTATTTTGGACTGTGTCAGAAGAAAATAAATCTATGTTACTTGAAAATTTTGGGCTGCTTCCGTTTTCTCGCATACTGCAGAATTTATTCACTTTATATCTAATATTGCGTTATTTTAACAATTCCAGTATATGGCAGACCAGCTTAGATTTGTTCTGGGGAATCCAATTGTGTAACAGTTGTGGAAAGGGGAAGATGATGTGATCACACTGCCAGGAACTTTTAATTTTTTTGTGTGGGAAAGAAAAGAATTATAGCTAGTACATGTGAGAGCCAAAGATAAGCTCTATGTGTGTAAGGGAGAAAAAATTCTCCCTTCTTCCCTTCTAGGTCCTTTGGCTGGTCTAATAATTAAATTGATATAAGATGGATTAACAGGGGAAAAACACATTTTATTATGTACTTATGGGAACCCACAAAGACATGAGACTCAAAGGTAGGCAATTTAGGCTCCTACGCCATCCTGAGCTCTGGAATGGGATAGGGGCCTGGGGCTTCAAAGGAGAGGAGGGGAACTCACAGGGCAATAAGGAGATGAGATGTTCGCTAATTAGATGTTTGCCCTGCCATACAGATAAGTCTTTCAGATTAAAAAAAAAAAAATTTTCTCTGGTAATAGCTCTCTTTCTGGTACATGTCTCCTATCTAAATTCTTTTATAAAGGCTGTTAAGGGAGAGGTAAAAAGCTTGTTCTGAGTCTACTGGGTCTCGATTGCCTTCAGGTCAAAATAATCCACATGCCAATGTGGCACAAATTTGGGATGGCATATTCTGCTCCCCTTCACAGGTCAGGTTAAAAAGAATGATTGAGCATATGGTAAAAGGAGATATTTACATGAAAGAAGGAAAGGCAGGCTAGTGTCATCCATTTAATTTCTTTTAAAATTAAAAAAAACCCTTTATTTTATATTGGAGTATTGTTGATTAAAAATTTGTGTTAGTTTCAGGTGTACAGCAAAGTGATTCAGTTATACTTATACATGTATCTATTTTTTTTCAAATTCTTTTCCCATTTGGGTTATTGCAGAATATCGAGCAGAGTTCCCCATGCTATACAGTAGGTCCTCGTTGGTCCTCTATTTTAAATATAGTAGTGTCTTAATGTCATCCATTTAAATTGCCTGTTACTTTTTTTTCTCAAATTACTGAAAACCAAATCATGACAAGGAAATAATGATAAGGAATAAATAATGATAAAGAATAAATAATAATAAATAATGATAAGGAATGAATCCTCAGTCTGAAGAGAATGAAAATATGGGGAAAAAGGAGCTGGGGTGAGAATAGGGAGGATGAAACAACTGAGGTACTTGAGGAGACACAAGAGGACAGTAAGAATACAGCAGGGGAAGAGAGTCCTTGCTGAAGAAAGGAGACAGAATTTTAAGTTGTAAGGAAGTGGTATTGTCTGAAGTCCACAGAAGAAGAAAGCAAATGTGGTAGGGAGTACCTGAAGATTGTAATGGGAGAAGATCCAGCACAATAGGAAGAATAGAATAGTACAGGTAGAACCTAAGCAGACAGAGAAAAACAAGAGAATAAAGGAAACACGGAAGCTGCATTACAATTACAAACAAAATAAACGTATATGATCTGGTCATGGGGAGCATACCATAAAAAATCAAAAGGCTGGATATTTAGTTATTAAACTTTGAAAGAAAAAAAGCAGATGGCTTTCATTCAAGGAAACTAAGGTAAGAAAATGCTCGAATATAAAGAACAAAATTGATTTTCTCTGAAGAGACAGGATTGGGGGATTTTATATTTATTGCTCGGGAAAAAACTTACTAGAGGCTAGCCGGAAGTGTCATTAACACATTCAGTGAATATTCAAAATATATATATACCATGGAGGATGCAAAATATATGTTCATGGAGGTGGACTCGGGAGAAGATAAACAGATTTATGACTGTACAGGTCACCTTTTGGAAAGTTATAGTGACTTATTTCAGAAAGAAGAGGAAACAATGAAGGGACATATCGCTCTGTGTTTAATTATGGAAAACTTGTTGGTCAAAAGGGAGTCAAAGGAGCATGGGGAGAGAGTGACCATGTCACCTTAGAAATCATGATCCTGATTGGGAGCAGCCAGATGGGTCCTGGACATTAGGCAAAGCACCTTAACAAATGCATGATGAGTGACAGGACATGTAAACAGAAGAAAAAGCAGGATGTCTAACCAAAGGCAAGCACAAAAGCCTGGCATGAACCATTGAGAGAGTGTGCCGGTTATTAAGCTATTGTCTCTCAGTTTCAAGCCCACTCTGTGTACTTGGCATGTGAGGCTGGGGCTGAGATTCCACAGACCATATTTCTGCTTTGCCAGCTGCTTCTTGCTGGGCTCTGGCAATAGGGACATTAGAAGGACATGCAAGGTTGGGGGAAGAAAAAGTGTTGTTCTCCTTTCTGTGGACTTGCATCTGTTTGCTATTCCTGTGAGCATAATACCAGCAATGCTTTTCACCCCAGCAGAGATGGCTCCTTCCAGGAGCAGCATCTGAATCCAGTTTGCAGTTTCCCCGTCTCTTGCAAACCCCCCCAGGCAGACACCAGTACCAACCCGCCAACACAACACCCCCTCGGCCAGAAGCCTGAATCCCATCTTCAGTGATCCCTCCTTCAAGCCTGTAGGCTGTAACCATGCCAACCTTTTCCCTTGTTCCTCCTCCCCTAGAGGTGGTAGTTGTTTCCCAGAGTCCTTACTTTCACTATACTTTTTTTTTTTTTTTTTTTTTTGCAGTACGCGGGCCTCTCACTGTTGTGGCCTCTCCCGTTGCAGAGCACAGGCTCCGGACGCACAGGATCAGCGGCCATGGCTCACGGGCTAGCCGCTCCGCGGCATGTGGGATCTTCCCGTACCGGGGCACGAACCCGCGTCCCCTGCATCGGCAGGCGAACTCTCAACCACTGCGCCACCAGGGAAGCCCCATTATACATTTTTGTACCTTTTTGATTCTTTCCTAGTTAGCTTTAGACCTACTTAATTTTGGGGCATCTAATGAGTTAATTTTGGTAAAAAAAAAAAATTACTAAGGTTAATTATTAAGGTTCTTTGTAATAATCAGAATACTAAATATATTAGGGAATCTGTTAGCTCCACTGATTATAATAGATGTGGCAAACAACATAACAGAAATAGACCCTTTCATATAAGAACACCTAGATGACTTTTGGGTTTGGTGATGATTTTTAGATACAACACCAAAGCTTGATCCATGAAAGAAATAATTAATATGCTAGATGTCATTAAAATTAAAATCTTCAGCTCTGAGAAGGACACTGTCAAGTGAATGAGAAACCAGAGAATGGAAGAAAATATTTGCAAAAGACATAGCAGATGAGGGACTGCTATCCAAAACATACAAGCAATGCTTAAAATGAAGCAATAAGGAAATGAACAACCTGATTATACAATGGGCAGAAGATCTTAAGAGACACTATACCAAAGAAGATGTATAGATGTCAAATGAGTATACGAAACAATGCACAACAACATTGTATATCATGAGGGAACTGCCTGTTAAAATAACGAGATACCACTACACACCTGTTAGAATAGTGCATATCCAAAACACTGACAAGACCAAATTCTGGCAAGCATGTGCAGCAAGAACGTTCATTCTTTGTTGGTGGGAATGGAAAATGGTACAGGCAATTTGGAAGACAATTGGCAGTTTCTTACATATTAAATGTACTCTTACAGTATGATCCTCACACTTAGTATTTATTTACGCAAGTGACTTGAAAATTTATCTCCACATATAAACCTGCACTTGGATGTTTATAGCAGCTTTATTCATAGTCTCCAAAACTTGGAAGCAACCAAGGTAGTCTTTTCATAGGTGAATGGATAAATCAATAGCAGTAATCCAGACAATGGAAACATTTTCATCATGAAAAAGAAATGAGCTATTAAGCCATGAAAAGACATGAAAAAAGTTAAATGAGTGTCATTAAGTGGAAAAAGCCAATCCGAAAAGGCTACATACTGTATGATCCCAACTATGTGACATTCTGGGAAAGGCATGGAGACAGAAAAAACATCAGTGGTGGCCAGGGTTTGAGGGAAGGGAGGTATGAATAGGCAGAGCATAAATAATTTTTAGAACAGTAAAACTATTTCATATGATAATATAATGGTGGATGCATGAGATGTACAACACTAAGTGAAACAATGTAATCTATGGACTTTGGTTGGTAACAGTGTATCAATGTAAACATTGATTGTAACAAATGCACTGCTCATTGAAAGAATGAGCCATTTTACTTAAAAAACAACTTTATTTATTTATTTTTAATTTTTTAATAAGTTTATTTATTTTATTTATGGCTGCATTGGGTGTTTGTTGCTGCATGCAGGCTTTCTCTAGTTGTGGCGAGAGGGGGTTACTCTTCATTGCGGTGCACGGATTTCTAATTTTGATGGCTTCTCTTGTTGTGGAACTTGGGCTTTAGGCTCATGGGCTTCAGTAGTTGTGGCCCATGGGCTCAGTAGTTGTGACACATGGGCTTAGTTGCTCCATGGCATGTGGGATCTTCCTGGACCAGGGCTCGAACCTGTGTCCCTTGCATTGGCAGGCAGATTCTTAACCACTGCACCATCAGGGAAGCCCAAAATACAGCAACTTTAAATTGAAAGGACAGCACAAATATATTAATAAGGGAACTGAAGACTAAACGGATGAGAAAATAATAGAAACTCAAGATACCTTAGGTAAGAGAATAGGCAAACAAAGGAAAGACATCATATTCAATAGTGCATAGGGAGGAAGTAAGTGTTGACATGATTTTGATAAAAACTGGCAAGCCAAACAACCTTGAGCACCTTTCTCCCAGTTACAAAATACATACAATTTTTAAACACACACACAAATCAAACAATTTAAAAGTGAAAAAAAATCAGGACACAGTCACAGTTGTTACATAAATGGTCCAAGTGAATTAGAGAAAATCTCTGCTGATAGCTTTGTGAAGAAGATAGAGAGGTGAAATGAATAGTTGTATTGTCAGGTGGATGTGTACTGGGTTAAATTTCCATGGCTAAAGTTATTGATGAAAGGATCAATGACAAGCAGTGAAGCCCCCAGCATTGTTTCACAGGCTCTACCCTTGGTTTTTTCCTATTCCACATTTCATTTTAAATCAGTGATGTCAATTTCTTTCTGCCAAAGACCACCTGCAACATATCTGTAGTTGAAAAATCTTGATCTATTACTTGTTGCAGTTGCAGGAGAATGCTTATTATGGGGAATTCTATTATAGGATATTTGTTTTGGCTGAGTCATTTTGGAGAGTGTCTAAGGAAGCAGGGCTTTGGATGCTGTCAAGAAGCAGGGATAATTCTATGATTGGCTACCTCAATCAATCTTATCTATAAAGAAAGCAGACTGGAGCTAGCATGAAGCCATAGCTGATTTTTTTTTTTGTTAAAGCAGCAGTCACTCATATTAGGCAGGAGAGAAGGAAGGTTGGTATTTTGTGGGTTACACCATGACCCTGAGTTGTGTCATTTTATCATACACTCAGAGTGACTTTGTCTGATATTGCTGTTCTGTGAGATGGTTTACATTCAAGAAGAGAACAATACAGCTTAGCTATCAGCATCAGACCAGGATGTCAGGGGCCTCTTTCCTCTTTCTCAGTGATTTATTTAGATAAGTACTTAGAAGGCAACTTAATCAAACTACTAGATGACATCAAGTTGAAAAAATGTAGTCAATCACAATTAACAATGAAAAGACAAAGATGATGTAGACTCTAGAGAGAAACTGTATGTTAGAGATCATACAATACGAATTAGCCTTTTATAAATGAGAAGACAAAGGTCTGAAGCAACTGGTGACTTATCCGAGTGTAAGGGCAAACAAATTAAAGATGAAAAACTTAATTCTTCCTGTTGAAAATAAGTGAGTCTTCCCCTCCTCTTTGCTTAGTGTTCACTTTAGAAAACTTGTAAGTTCTTTCTCTTTTTGAAATACATGTGAATTTTTTAAAAAGCTAAATAAGACTCTTGCCAGCTTTATGACCCAGAATTGTCTTTCTCAGGGACCTGGGAGCCATCTCTTTGAAATGTAATCATCAAGGAAGATCTTGTTCCCAGTTTCTGTGGGTGGATGGGGACCTCAGACCAAGTTACAAAACTCCTTCCTATCATACAGATATAAGAAGTGTGTTTTTCCTCTGGATAGAGTCAATTAGCTAACATAGATGGTCACCTGAATTACCAGGTGAATTTAGGATGTACTACGTGTGACAAATAGTGTGTCAAGTCCTTTTTCTTGAGGACAAGTTCAGGTTTCTCTTGAGGCAATGTGTTGTATCTGCTTGGCTCCAGAAAAAGGGTGAGATGTCTTTCTGTCTTGGCATTGTCTTTAACAGATTGCCTGTGATGCATATCACATTCTAGTTTAATGCTTATTCAATAATAAAATTGTTTTTATTTCTCATCTGCATTCTTGGAGAAATTTCCTGGGTTGGGAGATTTTTTAAAAAATTATATTTCCCCAAAACAAGGTCCCAGAACAGTGACAAAGATGGAGCAGTTATGCAGTCATCGGATCAGAGTTCCTTCTGCTAAATCACCCTGCTACTAACTAAAGAATACCTGTTTAGAAGTACATAGTCACCATTTTGAGAGGACGTAGAAGATGGGCTGAAACTAGGAATATTAATAAGGGCAAGTGTAAAACACTGTTCTTTGGTTCAAAGGATATAATGACTTTCTTAGTTTGCAAATGCATTTAAGTGTGTGAAATAGTAAGGAGAAAATGAATTCAAAGTTCTAGATACATCCCTAGTACTTATTTATCTTATAACTGGAAGCTTGTACCTTTTGACAACCTTCTTCCAATTCTCCGTCTTCCTACCCTCTGCCTCTGGTAATCACAAGTCTGACCTCTTTTCTCTTTTTCATTGAGTTTCTTTCTTTTCTTTTGCTTTTTTTTTTTTAAGTTTCCTTATATAAACAAGATCATGAGTATTTGTCTTTCTCTGTCTGACTTATTTCATTTAGCATGATGCCTTCAAGGTCCATCCATGTTGTCGTAAATGATAGAGTATCCCTAAATTTTATGGCTGAATAATATTGCATTATATATATGTAAATGCATGTGTGTATATATATATATATATATACACACACATATATTATACATTATAACTTTTTAATCCATTCATCCACTTAGGTTGTTTCCATGTCTTGGCTATTGTAAATAATGCTGCAGTGAACATGGGGGTGCAGATATCTCTTCAAGATAGTGATTTTATTTCCTTTGGATGTATTCCCAGATGTAGGATTGCTGGATCATATGATAGCTCCATTTTTATTATTTTGAGGATCCTCCATACTGTTTTCCATAGTGACTGCACTAATTTACAATCCCACCAAGAGTGCACAGGGTCCTGCACAACTCTAGTTGTGATGACTCTAGTTAACACTGCTGTATGATATATATGATAATCGTTGAGTTTTCATCACAGCAAGAAAGTTTTTTCTTTTCTCCTTTCTTTTCTTTTTATTGCATCTGTATGAGATGATGGATGTTAGCTGAACATATTGTGGTAACCATTTCACAATATATGTAAATCAAACTACCATGCTGTGTGCCTTAAACGTATACGGTGATGTACGTCAATGATTTCTCAGTAAAGCTGGGGAAAAAAGGTTCTGAGATAAGATATAAGACCAGTGCTTTATTTCCATTTCAGAAGTTGTGAGTAGAAAGGTTCTAGAAGGAGGGCAAAGTTTAGGTGTGTTTCACCTCATTTCGTGATCTCCTCACCATCTTTCTTCCTGAGGTGGTTATAGAACTTCGTGAGCATCCTGAAATTGAGTTGGTGGGTAGGGAGTGATTTAGAGGGAGATTATGGCTTCTGGCACCATTATCTGTGCCACACTGTCATTTGCTCAGATGTAGGCCATCCAGTCTGGATCTCGGGTACAGTAAATCATTGATGTTGGCATCTGCAGGAATGTTTATATCCTCAACTACTCTCCAGTCAGATGATCACCAATACCTCCACTTGGAACCCCACCTTTCTTGTCACAAGAGACAAAACCCTCATTGTAACTGGCTGGTTCTCTTTCCACTAATTCTTGAGAACATCCTGGGAGTAAGAAATAGCTGTATCTTGCAGTTCATTTGGGAAGGGTCACAGAGTACAAGAATACTTTGGGAAAGAACACAAGGGGCAATACTTCATAATATATTTCTTCACAACTTTCTCAGCTGCCTCAGACAACTCACAGAGTTTTTCTGTGAATAAAATATGAAGATAAGATAATACATATAAATCAGATGGCAAAATGTTTCCTAATTAAATATCATGAAAAACATTGTCTTAAATGACTGATGATTCAAAGGGTGGTAAAGGGAGCCTGAAGTAAACATGATGAGGATGATAAAGTATAAATTCTTAGAGCTCACCAATTAATTTTATTTTGACAATTATTTTTAAATCACTAAATAATGTCAGTCATTTTTTTTTGAACAAAGGAAAGTCACTAACCCACTTAATTGCAGATGATATTTACAAGGTGACAAAACCTGTCCCACAAAAGTGTGTTCTTTGACTTCTGTAACATGCTTGAAGCCTCACTTAGTCTGTACCTTTCCAAGTTTTCATTGTGTTCTGTTTGTTTCTTCATCTAGAGACATGCATTTAATTGTTAACAGAAACATTCTATGTGTTTGGAAAATTTGGAGGCAAAATTTCTCCTTGCTCAGCTGAATATTATAAAACACTAAAGAAATCTATATGTCCTTTAAAAGAAAAGTTTATATAAGGTTGGCTTAAAAAGCTTAAAATGGGCTAATTTAGGAAAGTATAAATGGAATCTTCTAAATACATAGCAGTGTTGTAACACTGTGGAAAAATGAGGGTAGCCTCCAAGGGTGGAGTTTACATTTTTCCTATGGTATAACTAACTGTGCACTGGGGGGGAAAAAAAGACTACCATGGAGTAAAATGGTAAAGGAGAACTGGAAATGCAGAACTGTGTGACTTTGGGGGTTGTATGGAGAGAAACAAATGAGTAAGGGGTTTTCCAGTCTCTAATATAGTAGGAAAGGAAGCTGATAAGTTCCCTTCAGGACATGTTGAATTTGCAATTCCCCGGGGGATTCCAAGTAAATGTTTACAGACCTGGAGTTCATGAAAGAAGGTTTAGCTAGAGAAAAAGATTCAGGGATTATTGTTTTAGAGGTGATAGAAAAGTTATTGAATATTATTTAAGGTATGAATTATGAGAATCTGAAAAAACATAAATATTTAGTGGCTTCTAGGTCAAAATGAGACATGAGATTAAAAAGAAAAAGGCTACCTTCAAAATCTGCACTGGCTTCCCAAACTAAGTTTAAATATGAGGAAAACAAAGAATTGAAAGACTAAAATATGTGAATAGTTTGAAACCAGCTAAGCATAATAGATTATCATTTTCACCAACATTATTACTCTGAGGACTATGGTAGACAAAGTTGTGAATCACATTACTCTCTTGGCATTTTATCTCCAATTTTATGGCCAAAATTTCTCCAGTATGAAATCACCCCCAGATGCCTTGTACCTTCAGGGTGCACACAGCCTTCCTTCTTCCATGCTTCCTTACCCCAAACAGCTCCCTGCATTTCAGAACTTTCCTTCTCGTCCCCTCTACTTTTTTTCTCCATGAAAACCTCAATATCTTGTCTAGTTCTCTTCTTACTTCTTCCCTAAGCACTAGCTAAATCATCTGATGCCTGGTGTGTTCAATACTAAGGAACATCATTGTGATTATACCGATATCTTCTCTTTTTCCCAAGTAACATATATACACTTTTATTCTAAAGGTATGATTGTGATTTTAGACACTATAGAGGATCAGGAAGTTGGCTGGGGCAACGATAACTTTTGTGCTCAAGCTGTAAAAAAATACACTCTGGGGCTTGCCTGGTGGCACAGTGGTTGAGAGTCCGCCTGCCGATGCAGGGGACACGGGTTCGTGCCCCGGTCCGGGAAGATCCCACATGCTGCGGAGCGGCTGGGCCCGTGAGCCATGGCCGCTGAGCCTGTGCGTCCGGAGCCTGTGCTCTGCAACGGGAGAGGCCACAACGGTGAGAGTCCCGCGTACCGCAAAAAACAAAACAAAACAAAACACTCTGATTATTCATTGTAAGGGCAGTTAAAATGTTAGGTTTGATTGATTATAAAAGTTACATTGTTTTAGAAAATTTCACAAATAATGGAAGAATAAGAATGAAAACCAACTATGCCTGGGAATAACAACTAATAGCATTTCTGTGCCTCTTTTTTTTTTTTTTTTTTTTTTTTTTTTTTTTTTTGCGGTACGCGGGCCTCTCACTGTTGTGGCCTCTCCCGTTGCGGAGCACAGGCTCCGGACGCGCAGGCTCAGCGGCCATGGCTCACGGGCCCGCTCCGCGGCATGTGGGATCTTCCCAGACCGGGGCACGAACCCGCGTCCCCTGCATCGGCAGGCGGACTCCCAACCACTGCGCCACCAGGGAAGCCCTGTGCCTCTTTTTAACATCAATTTTTTTCAGTATCACCACCACCATCCTTATCTTCTATCATCATTACGGACAAAATTGATTGTGTGCCCACTATGTACCAGCACTGGGTTAAGTGCCTTACATGGACTAACAATTCTCAAAACAACTTATGCTGTAGATATTATTTTCCCCACTTTGCAGAAGAGGAATTGAGACGTAGAGAAGTTAGGAGCTTACCCAAGGACAAACAGCTAGTAATGGAAGAAGCAGGAAATCAATCTGGGCAACCTGAATCGTGAGCTATATGCTTGAGATCATGCTATATTAGATTATGTGTTGTACAAAGTCTTGAAAGGGCTATCATGATGAATGCATTAATCTTGTAGTAACATTTGTGTTATTTGTCTTCCAGTCAAGGCTTTTTGACTTGAATCTTTTGGACACTAGCTGTGGTGAGGTTGGTTTACTAAGATACCTTGGACCATAATTACTTAATAATTGGAGTAACGCTTCTATCCATCCTTCATTTGGAAAAGTTTTATTTTTGTTACTCATACTTTTGTTCTTTGCCTGGCACTAGGCAACAGGGTAATTTGTAACCATAGCTAATTGCGCACTACTTTTTGAATGACTATGTGCCCTGAATTGAGTTATAATGTCCTAAATTGAATAGCAAACTCTATGAATTATTATTTTCTAGGCACAAAATACACTAAAGAGGAAGTTTGAAACTTTCAGACTGTGCTATACAAATCAGACATGCTGTGGGAGCCTCACTGATGTTCTTTCATAATAAAATCATTATAATAATAGAGTTTTGTCTTAAATTTATCAAATCCAGATACTCTTTTTCATGTTCTCTGGGGTTAAAATGGCCAGATTTAGGAAACAAAAATATAGGACACCAATTTAAATTGAATTTCATATACACAACAAAAAATTTATTTTAGTATGTCCCAAATAGTGCATGTAACATACCTAATGCTTTTTTTTTTTTTTTTTTTTGCGGTACGCGGGCCTCTCACTGTTGTGGCCTCTCCCGTTGCGGAGCACAGGCTCTGGATGCGCAGGCTCAGCGGCCATGGCTCACGGGACCAGCCGCTCTGTGGCATGTGGGATCTTCCCGGACCGGGGCACGAACCCATGTCCCCTGCATCGGCAGGCGGACTCTCAACCACTGCGCCACCAGGGAAGCCCCCTAATGCTTTTTAAGAAAACATTGTTTATCCAAAATTCAAATTCAATTGGGTATCCAGTATTTTACCTGACAGATCTATCTGGTGAATCTCCTTAGTCTCAGGCAAGTACTTGTTCAATCATTTGAGTGATTTCAGAGTTTCCTTTGAGAAAAATAATGTCCTTCAGTCAACGCATCCATAATTTCTCACAGTGTAGGACTGGGCAGATGTCCATCTTGCCCAGAATCATGAGATGGTTTCCTAATGACACACTGAATGACCACCTCATATGTGACATATGTGATTCTCTTTCCCAACAACACAGATGCACTTATTAAAGAGCTCAGTCATGTGAATAAGACAATATTAAAAAAGACATATTAAGGGCCATCATGTTCCATTCTTCTTGGAGATTCTGATGTGTCCTTCCATAGCAGGACATGGAAGCTGTGGGAGGTGGGATGAGAGACTCTTTAAGTGCACATACTTTTATGCACTGTATTTTAATAGTATCTTATATATCTACTCTCACTTATCTTAAATATTTTTCTCATTATCTTACTTTATGCTATGTTGGTTTTCGTATAAATTTGTAAGATGCCTTAAATCATACCTGGCACTATGTGCCTTCTGATGTGGTATAATATAAAGTATAGAGGCTTCCCTGGTGGCGCAGTGGTTGAGAGTCCACCTGCCGATGCAGGGGAAATGGGTTCATGCCCCGGTCCAGGAAGATCCCACATGCCGCGGAGCGGCTGCGCCCGTGAGCCATAGCCACTGAGCCTGCGCTTTCGGAGCCTGTTGCTCCGCAACGGGAGAGGCCACAACAGTGAGAGGCCCGCGTACCGCAAAAAAAAATTAAAAAATAAAGTATAGAGTACCACTAAGATATATCATTGGCCAAAATAATTGAATGTAAGTAAGCCTTTAGAGTTAACTGCCATTGATAGGATATATTGGTACTAAAGGAACCAATTAAAAAACACAGTATAGTAGCTAAACTCTAAAGATTGCTCTCCAGTGAATAACCTTATCTTTACTCTTTTGAATAGTCCTCTTCAGCTTGAATCTAGGCTTGAGATTCTTGAGATTTGCTTTTTGATCAATAGAATGTTACAGAAGTGACACTGTGTGACATCCAAGGCTAGATGATAAGAAGCCTTCAGCATCTGCTGTTGAGCATATGTTTTGGTATGTTCACGCTTGGAATCTAGCTTTCATGCTGTAAGCAGGCTCAAGCCACGTGAAGATGCCACAGATATACCTTTCTGTTGATAGCCTCACCGATTTCCAAGCTGAGAGGCAGCATCAACTTTCAGTCTTGTGGGTGAGCCAAACTGAATATTGGAATTGAGCCCAGTCAATCCATAGCACTAAGATAATAGATAATATGTGGCTGTTTTAAATTGGGGGATTGTTAGATATTCAACAATAGGTAAGTGGAACTTACCACAAGGAAGCAGACAAACCCAGAATGTGGGACATTCTGCAGGACAACTGACACAGTTTCTTTAACAGGTCAGTGGCAGAGAAGAAAAAAAAAAAAAAAAGAAAAAGAAGGAATATGCTCTATTGTTTTAGACTTAAAATGACTTTAAAGACACAACAGCCAAATACCAATCGTGGATCTTGTTTAGATCCTAGTTCAAACAAAACGACAATAAAAACATATTTTTGAGCAATTTGGGAAATTTGAATACATTTATGGGTTATGATAATTCTGTTAGGAGTTAAGGTGACATAAGATAGAAGCCCACTTTTTTTTTCTGGTTGCATATGAAACTATGTGAAAGTGAAATGATATGATAGCTGCCATTTGCTTTAATGAGCAAATGAAGGAGATAAAAGGAGAAAGAGGCACATGAAGCAAGAAGCAAAGTCTTGATAATTGTTGAAGCAAAGTCTTGATAATTGTTGACTCTGGATACGTGAAAGGATACATGAAAGTCCACTGTAGTAACTTCTCTACTTCAATGTATATTTGAAATTTTTCATAATTAAAAATAAGTAAAATACTTTCTGAAGTAGTGAAAAACGTAAACTTCGCCCATTATTCATTTATGTATGTGAACATGAAAATTACATACATATCCATATAAATACATAGACCGAATTATATATCATCTTATAGGTGCAATTATAGGCGATTTACATACTAAATTAATATTTATTTTCAATTAAATATACTGAAAATATTATAAAAAATAAGGTATATAAAATACTTTATAATCAATCCTATTTCTTTTCTTACTCAGTATGTTCAGAATGAAATTTAGGATTTAAGCAAAACCTTTCTTCATCTTTTCTTGATGTTATTCCCTACCCCACCCCACCCTTTTATCTCTATTTATACTAACATATGAATGACTATATGTTATTGAGTTGAAAGGCTTTCTAGAAGTCATCAGAGATTAGAGGACATATGTAAAGTATCTAATATTTTGTATTAGATTCCAAAAATTAACTTGTCTTTAATCATATTTATGCAAAGCAGGAAAATTGTTGGTATTATCTACATACACAAATGCTAAATAATTAAATTAATTACTCACTAGTTACTAAAGAGTTACTAGTTAAGTTTTAATAGCTCTGGTTCTTGAATACATTTAGATGAATACTTTATGTATAAGAATCTGGTTAATATTCCTTCCTTCAAAAATTCACTAGAAATGAAGAAAATTATTACTGCATTAAAATGTCAGAAGTGGTCCCAAAGTACAAATTTTAAAGTGACCTTTAAACCATTTTGGACATTTCCATTTCAAATTAATATTATAGCAAATTGAAAAACAATATTCCACATTTTTCCTCATGAAATTTCCTTTTATAAACTTGAAAGGAGCCAGAGAACCCCCAATTAGATTTATGTTAAATCACAAAAGTAAGAGCTAAGAGTTAGACTTAAAATAGTCAATGATAAATGGACTCAGCTTGATGTAGACAGCTTAACAAGAATCTTTAAAATTCCTAGAATGTTCCTGCTGTTAGCTGAAACGGTGCTAAAAATTCTTCTTTTCAAATGGCCCTAAGAAGAAATGACTCTTCTGAATATGTAAAATGTTAAATTAATAAGTTGTATTTTTCAAGCTTTCACAGACCCTAATATATTATCTCAGATTCTTTGACAAAGGCCCTGATTCCTGAGTCTTTTTGAATAGGATGGTAATTTGTTTAAGTAACAGGAAGCCTATCCTGGTGTAAGGGCAAGGGAATAAAGAGAACTCATTTACTTTTTGTAGATTAGTTATTAAATGTCATCTTGACATTTAACATTGACACTGACAGTATGACCAGAGAGGTTTTCTTCTTTCTTGCTATTCTCTGGGAAAAATATAAACGCATAACTTTAAAAATGCTATCTATTTCCCTAAACCTCTGTTGAAAAGCTGATTAAAATGATTGTTTGGGACAGAGAGTCAAAAGAAACCTGCTACAATATGTAAAATGAATTAGTTTAAAAAACACTATGTGAAATAAAAGTTTCTCAGTATATGTTAATAGAACAAAACTTCATATTTTGTGGGTCCATTTTGATCTGTCAAAGAAGGTGACTACAGAAGGCTCCACAGATAATTTGGAGCTGGTATATATGTACTTTACAAAGATATAAAAATTAACAGTAGTAGGAAATTCATGTGTTTCCTGCCACATATAATGTGTTATGATATAGAATCATCTCTCATAAGAAACTAATCACTTAAAAATAAAGCTTGAAGTTTTTTGCTTTTTGTTTGTTTGTTTGCTTTTGCATTATTTGAACATTCACAGTCAGGATCTTTTCTATCCTTGGGGTTCCACTTGTTCCCTGCTTTTATCTTTGCTAAAAGTTAGACTGGCAACAGAGCAGCACAAGTCCAGGGTTCTGGCTATGGGGCCGCCCCTCTGGTGCTCCTGGCTCCTACCTGGCTAACCAAGGGCAATAATGCCAAGTGGGCAACTTTGTCTCTTGGAACACTCAAACCAAACTCCATATCCCCTTCTTTCTTAGTGCTCTCACCCAAAAGGAGTGATTGCCTTCTTTTTGTGTAAAAAGCTCATTCCCTGTAGATCAAAACTCAACCCGGTCACTGACGCTGAGGGTGGAATGATGCCTAATAGCCAGTATAGTCATTGCTCCTGAGCTGTTTCCGTTTTAGTAACCTCTGCAGTCTAAAGCAGGGTGCTTAAGAGGTACTTGGTGAAATTGTGAAAACCATTGCAGACTTTTGGACAGCATTCCCAGGAACTCCGTTTCAGCTGTACGGAGTTGAGTCAAGTAATCTGTGTTTTAAACAAGCTTCCAGAATTATTCTTTCTTTTCTATCTCCTGTTATGACATGAAAAAATAGCTTTACTGAAATATATTTCACATGCCATACAATTCACCCATTCAGAATGTATAATTCAACTGCTTTTGATATTTTCACAGAGTTGTACAACCATCACCACAGTCAATTTTAAAATATTTTCATCACCCCAAAAGAAACCCCATACCCATTAGCAATGACTCCCCATTCCCCCATTCCCCCCAGCACTTGACAACCACAAATCTACTTTCTGTCTCCATAGATTTGCCTTTTCTAGACATTTAAAATAAATAGGATCATAAAATATGTCATCTTTGTGACTGGCTTCCTTCATTTAGCAGAATGTTTTCAAGGTTTATCCGTGTGGTAGTATGTAACAGTATTTCATTTTTTTTTCCAAAAATATTCCATTGTATGGATATACCTCTTAATATATCTATTCATCAAGTAAGTGATGGACATTTGAGTTGTTTCTACTTTTTGACTCATAAATAATGCTGCTAGAAACATACATATAAAGTTTTTGTTTTGATGTATATTTTTATTTCTCTTGAGTAAAAACCTAAAAGTGGTATTACTGGGTTATATGACAACTCTGTTTAACTTTTTGAAGAACTGGTGAAGGTTTTTCTAGAGCAGCAATACCATTTATTTTACCCTCAGCATGTATGAGGGTTCACATCTTCATGAATGCTTGTAATTGTCCCCCTTGTAAAAACATTTTAACCACTCTTGTGCATGTAAAGTGGTATCACACTGCGGTTTTGAGTTTCCCTAATGATTAAAGATGTTGAGCATTTCCTCATGTGCTTTTAACCATTTGTATATTCTCTTTGGAAAAATGGCTATTCAAATTCTTTGCTCAAGTTTTAATTATTTGTCCTTTTATTAATGAGTTGTAAGACTCATTAATAAATATTCTGAATACAAGTATCTTATATATATGATTTTCAAATATTTTCTCCCATCATTTTGTGGGTTGTCTTTTCACTTTCTTGTTGGCTATTGAAGCACAAAAGTTTTAAATTTTGATGTAGTCTAATTTATTTATTTATTTTCTTTTGTTGTCTGTGCTTTTGGTGTCATATCTAAGAAACTATTACCTAACCCAAGAATACGCAGAGTTACTCCTGTATTTCTTATAATTTTAGCATTTACATTTATTTCTATGATCCAGTTTAAGGTAATTTTTTTTTTTTTGATTACCCAAAGTTTACTGTTTGAGACAAATTTAAAAGGATTTCCACAGAGCCTGTGTATATGTACGCTGGATTCTTTCACCTTCAAACAAAATCAAGATTCCCAAATTCCTCTATGTATTTGAACACACCCTCTGGTATATCCAGAAAAGTCTAGAAAGTGTTATGAGGAAGAAAACTTTTCCTTTACCAACTTAGGTTGAAGTAGTTGGGGGCCTGTGAATTGACAGACAGATTAATAGGAGCAAAGATTATTACACATGTTTACAGCAGCATGCTATAAGGAGTAAGGATTTATATACCAGCTTAGAGGGATGGGGGTGGGGAAAGGTATTAAGGTCTCAGTGGGAAAATATGGAAGGTTCTCACAGGATGTAGTCCCATAATTCCCTGGCAGGTCCTGATGCCAAGCCAGGATCCTCCCTTACAGAAAACTCCCTCAGAGAGGGGTGTATGGCAGCTGAATTCTGAGAAAGACATAATTTACTCATTAAAGGGAAGTTTAGAGATGGTTTTTTTTGTTTTGTTTTTTTTTCCGCTGCAGCTGCTGTTTGTTCAGATGTTCTCAGTTTAAAATAGTCTTTATACCATTTTGGTGTGGTTAGTCCCTTCATTTCCCTGTTATAACCTGTCATGAAGTTTCACAGGCAAGGAGCTGCAGAGATCATTGTGGAGAGACTTGGATTAGAAGTTGGGAGGTAAGAGATGTGCAGACAAAAACACAGATAACAAGGATGAATACGCATAAAAGAGCAAATCCCAACGTATGGCCCCATCTTTCACTGAACCAGTCGCTTATTCTCGAGGTCAGTCCAATTAATCAATGGTGCTTCACTCATTTTACGTAGGATTTTGGCCTGTTCTTTTAAATGGTTTATACAATTCTGTATTTCTTCTGATTTATTTTCATACAAGCAGCATTGTCTGCCAACGATGGCACACTGTGTTCCTTGTTGGGCAGCCTGTGTAGCCAGGAGATGGTGACTTTGGAGCACAGAGGCGAAACTACTAACTCCTGATGGACGTGTTTTCAAGGTCTGTGGGGCAGCAGCGAATCCACGTTCCATGACTTTGGAAATGTTCAGAATTGCTTCTTCTAGGTCAGAAGTTCTCCAACTCAGAAAAAGGCTCCTTACGGAATCAGTACTGCGATACATGAGTGGCTTGCCTACAATTTCTGGTTGGATGCGTCTATGTGGTGTTACTTTATGCCTGAAGGAGCCCAGGTTTGTAATCTGGCTAGCAGTTAAAGTGACATACCTAGTGAGGGAAGGTGCCAGGTAGCCAAGTCCACATCGCCCTGACCATTTAGGTGGGAACCCTTTATATACCTTATTGCCACATAAACTAAACAGACCAGACGTGTTCACAGACAAGGTCAGGGCGGAACCTATGACCCACCAGTTTGGAGTTTGGTGTCCATGGTGGACTTTGTCATTAGTTATGTTAGCATCTGTACATCTGCATTTCCCATGTGCCTCTGTCAGGCTGTAAGAGCAAAACAGGTTGTGAAGTATCTGGTAGAGGAGACCTTCAGTCTGGTTTGGGCAGCTATCGAGATAGGTGTCATTACCTGACCAGGTCATTCCAGAATTTTGGTCGACCCATCTGTAGCCTGGGGTATCGGGTAGACCAACACAGGGAACAGCTGAGCTGTTTCAGGTCCCATTTGTGTGGCATGCAGACCAAGAATATTGTCCAGTGACTAGGCAAACATTTGTATTATTATAATCAGTCTGGAACTCATTTATGACATCTAAGGATGGTTTGAAGGTGCCATCCGTGGAATCAAACCATAGTGTTTGATTACAGTATTGTTTTGGTATGTTACCTAGGAAGGGTCCAGTGCTGTTTTTATTTTCAAGGCAAAGAGAAACTTTTTCCTCCGATAGCCTCACCTGAGTGAAGGACAGACCTCGAGCCTCCATGGGGTTTCCCCAATGCCAAGTCACTCTGCAGTAGGAGGAAGTAGAGTGACTTCTACTCATTTACTGCCCAGAATGGGTCTACCAGGCGCTTGCACTGGCAGGAACAAAACCTAGTTCAGGCTCTGTGTTATTTAGACGCTGACCTAACCAGCAATTAGACTGATTAGCTAAGGTGGCCAGGGTTTGAAAGACTCGTGTGAGTGGGTTTTGGGGCTCTGCTAAAACTGTTGAAAAAGCAGTAAGAGTTAGTCGAAGCAAGACACAGTTTGAAAGGGCGCCCAGGGTGGAGGAATAGGGGGAGGATAGGCTAAGACATACAACCTCTAGTCAATCTGTCTGTAACTGAAAGAGCAAGGGTTTTGTTTAAATTTCTAGGTCAGAGAATTTTGCAGGTCAGGAAGAGGAGAAGTTTTCGAGGGAAGATAAATGGAGACAAAATTCTTGATCTGAGATCTCGGGTAAAGCCTTCTATTTCGTGGTATCATCTGCTTCTAGAGCCTGAGTAAGCTCTGGAAATCCTCAATTTGAGGTTACTCAGAGAGAGGGTCTTCTAATTGTCCTGGGGGGTGATGATCTGCATCTAGCTTGGTGCCTCATGTGAAGCCAGGAGGACATTTATTCTGATGACAGTGTAGGTGGTTAGCAGTACTTCCTAAGGCTTCTCCCAGTGAGTTGACAATGTATGTTTTCTCCTAAAAATGTTGATGTATACGCATCTCCTGTGCTTAGAACTCAGGCTGCTGCACCCGCAGTCATTGGACACAAACTCCCCAGGCCCACGGTTGGTCGGAAACCGGCCGCAGCCGCCACAGTCTGGGCTGGCGCGAGCCCGCTGCAGAGTAGCTGGGCATGCGCCCTGGGAAAGCGAAGCGTAAACTTGTTATCGCGCCTGCGCAATGGGAAGCCTCGGGGTGACTGGGCGCAGCGTGTGTGCTTCGAGCCGCCTGGGAAGGGCACGGCCTCCGACCCCAACCTGGGCCGCCAAGACCTGCTCTATTCCTGCGTTCTGACCAC
Source organism: Phocoena phocoena (assembly GCF_963924675.1). NCBI lineage: Eukaryota > Metazoa > Chordata > Mammalia > Artiodactyla > Phocoenidae > Phocoena > Phocoena phocoena. The sequence continues at coordinate 27,827,398 of NC_089222.1, read as the reverse complement.
TGGGAGCAGCGGAGCTCCGGGCTGGCAAAGCTGGAGGGGACGTGGTGTGAGCCCAGCCCCACCAGGGCCCGAGGATCGGCTGGGTGCCCTCCCCGCTGCAAAAGGCCAAGAGAACAGGTGGGTTTGAGTTAATTTTTGTATGTAGGGCAGTGGTCCCCAACCTTTTTGGCACCAGGGATTGGTTTCGTGGAAGACAATTTTTTCCCCGGACTGGGGGGATGGGGGATGGTTTCGGGATGATTCAAGCACAGTACGTTTATTGTGCACTTTATTTCTATTATTATTACATTGTAATATATAATGAAGTAATTATACAACTCACCATAACGCAGAATCAGTGGGAGCCCTGAGCTTGTTTTCACTTGCCAGTCGCTGATAGGGTTTTGATATGAGTCTGCAGGCAATTGATTTATTACAGTCTCTGTGAAGTCAGACCTCTCTGCTAATGATACTCTGTATTTGCAGCTGCTCCCCAGCGCTAGCATCACTGCCTCAGCTCCTTCTCAGATCGTCAGGCATTAGATTCTCATAAGGAGCCCGCAGCCTAGATCCCTCGCATGCGCAGTTCACTGTAGGGTTCGTGCTCCTATGAGAATCTAATGCCGCCGCTGATCTGACAGGAGGCGGAGCTCAGGCGGTAATGCGAGTGATGGGGAGTGGCTGTAAATACAGATGAAGCTTCGCTCGCTCACCTGCCACTCACCTCCTGCTGTGGGTCCTGGTTCCTAACAGGCCACGGACAGGTGGTCCGTGGCCCAGGGGTTGGGGACCCCTGATGTAGTGTGTAGTATGGATCCCATTTCATCCCTTTGCATGTAGCTATATCTGGTTGTCCCAGCACTGTTTGTTGAAAAGATTATTCTTTCCTCATTGAAATGTCTTGAGACCATTGTTGAAAGTCAGTTGACTGTAAATATAGTCTCTTTTGTGACTCTCATTCTATTACATTAATATCTGTCTATTCTTATACCAGTACCACACTCTGATTATTGTAGGTCTGTGTTAAATTTTGAAATAGGGAAATGTGTGTCCTCTGATTTAATTCTTCTTTTTCAAGATTGTTTTGGCTATTCTGGGTCCTTTGCAATTCTGTATAAATTTTAGGATTAATTTGTCAGTTTCTGCAAAGAAGCTAGCTGGGATCTTGATAGGCATTGTTTTGAATCTGTAGACCAATATGGGGAATATTATCACCCTAACAATATCTAGTCTTGTGATTGGTGTACATACAATGTCTTTCCATTTTTTCAGACCTTCTTTAATTTCTGTCACTAATGTTTTGTAGTTTGTGTTCCACTCCTGTGCTTTTTTGATTAAATTTATACTAAATATTTTATTCTTTTTGATACTACTGTAAACAGAAATTTTCCCTTAATATTACTTTTGGAAAGATCATTGCTGGTGTGCAGAAATAATTGATTTTTGTGTATTAATCTAGTATTCTGCAACCTTGCTGAGCTCATTTATTAGTTCGAATGGTTTTTTAGTAGACTACTTAGAATTTTCTATCACAAGATCATCTCATCTGCGAATATAGATAATTTTACTTCTACCTTTGCAACCTACATGCTTTTTTTTCCCCCTTGCCTAATTTCCTGGGTCCTTGAGTAATTCTGAAGCAAGCAGTTGGAGGATTAGATTTGGAGAAAGTAAATTAAAAAGAAAACTTCAGACAACATTTCAGGTTATGACAAAAGAAGGCAAGATTGAGACCTCAGAAACTCACACTTAAATCCCACAAGAAGGGTAGGTGTTTACTCAGTTATGCATAAATATAGCGCCTCAGAGAGATGATTGAGGACTATGTTAACATTGCAGCCAAGTTTGCTACTCTTTGGAGAATTTAAAAAAAGTCTGATTTTAATGACATTCTCTAAGAGGACCAACTTATATTTATACAAGAAATATATAATTTTAATTGGTTTTCTACCTAGTAGTCAGTATATTGGAAAAAAAAGAAAAATATTTGATTTTTTGTGTTCCCAGACCATTACTTAGTAGTTCTGGGAACTGGAGAGAATCCGTTACTGCCACTGATTTTTATTTTGCTGATTGTAAAATTAGAAAACTAATGGTAACATGATCTCCTTAATGCAGCAACATCCAGCACATTGTAGATATTAACATATGTGTTTCCAAGTTCATAATGAACAAATCTTTTCTCTATCAAATTGTTGTTGTTCACATTTGAAATCACATTAAGACATTATTCAAAATATTGGTATCGTTCGTTCTTTGTACCCAACGTTTAAAACCCTTTGAATTGACATCATTTAAAAATAGGAATATAGTCATCATTTTAAATATAATTTACAAGAAACTGGAATTTTACTTATGTTATTAATTATTTATTTATGAAAGAATGCTCTCTATTTTAAAGGACTCTTTAATCTCACCTCATAAAATCCATGTTATTTTATAATAAACTCTTACCACTAGGTTGTTCATAACCACCAGTGTTTGAAGTGGTAAGTTCAACACAGACATGTGGATTCTTTGGTATTGAAACATCTTTTTCACTTATTTTTCTGGCATTACTTTAATGATGTACACAGAAAATAAACTAGGTCATATATTTCCTGACCATCTCTGAACATATTTTAAAGCAATAAAATTAAATAGAACAGCCTTTTCTGTTTACTTTTGACCAGAACAGATTCTTTTTATTATCTGTAAGACATTATAAGTATGTACAAGAGGATCTAGAGTTTATTTGAATCATTTTAAGTAATTTAAGTCTTTTTGAGCTTAGCTAGCTGTGATTTTTTTGGTTTTTAATTAAGGGTTGTTATAACTCAGGAAAGCATTGGATGCCGAGATTTTTTTCAACAGATTGGATTCACATTGATGTCGAAGATAGTGATATGCAAAGATGAATGTGGGACTTCACCCTATTTTTTCTTCCTATTCTTTTTTTGAAAAACCACATTTAGGCTCTGCCAAGGAAATGGATCAGCTCACTCTAAACATAACGAGAAATTGAACTTGTGCATTGATTTAGAAATCTAAGAGGAAAAGTGGCAAATTCTGTTGTTCAATTCCTACACTCAATTCCAGGAGAGACAGAGTGGGAGACAGGGACAGATTTTCTAAATATGGTTTGCAATGAGTGGCTGGTGGTGGCCATTGCTGTTTGCTCTTGTATCCATCCACCCCTCAAACCCTTCTCCAGCACTGCGCCGTATCTCAGGGGTTTGACCTTTGCAATCTGCCTTTCCTGGGCTCGCTGACTGGCTAACTCACAGCTAGCTTCAGTCAGTCAATGGAAAGCACTGGTGAGATCCTGAGGACAGAAAGAAGATGGAAGTCAGGGATTTCTCTTCTGGCAGAGACGGATACAAGTTTGTTGGGGCCTGAAGCTTGCACAATTTTCTGAGCCCTCTTCCAGAAAAAGAATAAACAATTACATGCATTAATTTTAAAAGTGAATATTTACTTAGAATGAGAAAATAAATCACTAGAAGTTAATAATTTTAAAAAGCTGGCAAATATCACAAACATCAAAAACTGAGGTAAAAATTATAAAAATTTGCATTAACTTACTGATGTACCTCCATAATAGTTTCTCCATAATTTTTGACTATACACTCTTTAATCACTTCTTCGTATGACAATGATTTTGTAATATTTTATCTAAACAGAGTATAAGATTATTCAGTCTTTCCTCTATCGTGGCTGATCAAAACTTGCTCTTTTTTATTGATAACTGATCATTGATAAAGGATCATTAACTATTATTAAACACACATTGCTGCTAAAGGTAGTGATTCCTCACCTCAAAAATACTGTATTTTATTGGATCTTATGCTGTCATTGCTAAGATGCACCATTATTGTACATGCTAAGAATGAAAAGATGTTGTCAATTAAACCATGACAAAATGCTTTCTTATCACATATAATTTTTCGGCACATTTTTTTCTTCTGTACCTTCAAAAGGGTTTGTGATGCTACATTTCCTGAAAGGATGCTTAATTTGGGGCTTTCTGATTTTCTTCTCAGCTGCTGGCACTCTTTCTAAAAGTTTGATGTTGGCATTTTCTTAATTATTACAGATGGTGTGAAAATAAAGCTTTTAGACACATCAACCAAGAAGTCATTGTAAATGGCAGTTAAACTCAATGCATGAAACTAAATTGAAAGTAATAAAAATATGGCCAGTAATAAAAATGTGACACATGAAGAGTGATGACAGTTATGTAGCAATTCTCTAACAATAGTGGTCGGAGGCCGTACACCAAGATCACAGATATGTTAAAATGCTCCAAAATCGACACTTTATGTTAGCTGAAATACATAAAGTGGTTGTACACAGCCAGCAGCCTGTGCATTCTGCCTGGAACATGTGATCTGCCTGTCAGAAAAGGTGTCTAAAGTCTTCCGAGGTAGGCAGGACAGACAGACTGCCTCAGCTCCTGCAAATCACCCTACATTTTATTCCTTAGATGTGAGATATATCTTCAGTTTTTGTTTTTTGTTTTTGGAGAGCATGGCTGATTTGCTTACTCTCTTGGCCAAGACCTGTCTGCAGCAGTGTGCTAGGTGGCTTTAGCAAATGGATGCAAATATCTTCTTTCTTCTGTTTCATGGGTAATTTAACAATAGATGTAATATGTTCAACTTCTATAAGTAGCCCTTTCGTAACTTCAATATTGGTGGCTGCATTAAAACCCATTTTCTCTCACGGGGAACCAGACATGCTTTCACTAAGTGCAGGTTTTTGTGTTTTTCTCTTTTCTGAAGCATCATTGACCTTTTCACTCTTCTATATTTTTTTCCTCTTCTGGAGACGGGAAAGAAGATGAATATTTACAGTATGTAGCTTTTTTCTCTTCCTTTTGCCAAGAAAAATGATATAACCTTGAAGACAATCATGAATGTCTAGTCGTTTAGTTTCATCCAGACTAAAAATATGGAAATTTCTTTTTTTGTGTGAATGTTTTTTCACTAATGGAATAGGTATTTTTATAAAAGGTTACATTTAGACATATTTTCCTTAGTAATAAAAATGATGAAAAATAATGGCTATCTCACCAGGTTTGAAACTTTAGATTTTAATTTAATAAATAACACGTGTAAGAGGATTATCACAGTGTTGAATATAGAATATCTATTTTATTTTGTTCAATGTTTTGTGTGATATTTTTAAATGGGAAAAAATTAGTACCACAAAGAATAGCTTCGAACCAGAATTTGATTCTAACCAATAATAGATAATGCTTCAAAAAATAAGTAGATTAGAATATATGCAATACTGTAATGACTTTTAAATAAAGGAATGCTGCCCCATGATAACTAAATGACTTAAGGAAAAACTTTTGAAAGTCTATCTACAAATAACTTAAGAAAAATAAATCCTGATTAACTATATTCACCATTTATATATTTTCCTCAAGACAACAAGTATAGAGGATTCTTCCCTGACACAATACATGTGAACCTGAAAATCCATGCATTTTGTAAATCTTCCACTAAAGATAATAAAACATCTTTAAAAAGGTCAGGGGCAGACCTTTCAAAACCTATGCAACTTTGTGAGCAGAGCACTACCAAAAATGAATAATAACTGTATTTTTGGAAATAATTTGTACTGTCCAGGCAGGAAGCTCAGAGTGGCTAAGAATTGATTTTTGAGTTGTTAATCTACATAAAATCAGTAGAGTGGAAATACTGACTTAGGGACACTGAGCCTATGCAGGTGCAGAGAGGTGAGCCAGGGGCTGCAGTTAAGGTGGGCACCAGAGGAAGTTTAACTTTCTTCAGCCCAAAGTTACAACGGGGTGTGCTTCTCTGAAGAGGGAAAGCTGGGTGCAGGCAGGCAGTTTAAATTTCCTTAAAATACAGTTGAAAGGGTCTCTCCTTTTCTGCTCAAAACTTAATTCTACTACTTGATAGTTTGTTTTTCCTTTCCTAGAAAAAATTCATATAAGTCCTGATAATTTTCACATGCAACTAAAATTGTTTATGGGCTAATTGTTATTATACAAACACACCGGGTAACAGAACAGGCTCAGTGTGCTGGAGAGGCAAACATATGACCTAGTCCACCCATTCAAGAAATTTCCAACACAGGTGAGAAGATGTAAACTAGAGATGCTTTGATAGATGTTACACTTTAAAAATTTTTGATGAATAAAAAATGACACTTCAGTCAAGAGAGAAGAAAATATTAATTGAAAATATGCTTTAGGGTATGTAACTATAAGATATTAATCACCTCCATCTAAAATGTATTTTTTAATATGGGTAAGTAAAAATAATTTGATTTCAAATGACGTGCTATCTATTAGGATGCTGAATTGACTAAAAATGTGCACATGATGTTATGCTAAATATCATCTCAATAGATCACCATATATCACATTTGAATGACCTTTAAATGATTAGTAAATTCTGGATCAGTTATTTTTATTTACTCACAAAGGGAGCCCTGTGACAAACCTAAATGGAAATTCTCTAAGCTAAAAAGGAAATAATCTGTACAGTCCAGGCATGAAGCTCAGAGTGGCTAAGGATTGTCTTTTGGGATATTAACCTACATAAAATAGATTAATAGAGACAGAGAAAAAAAGAGAGAGAAATCTGATTCAGTAATTCCACATCAAGTACAGTGCCTGATACAAAGGAGCCCCTGGACGCCTGAGCATGGATGAGCTGTCACTTTGCACGTGGACTCCATTCCTTTTTAAAAAAAATTTTTAAAAATTGAAGTATAATTGATTTACAATGTTGTATTAATTTCTGCTATACAGCAAAGTGATTCAATTATACCTACATTCCTTTATAAATATTCTTTTCCATTATGATTTATCATAGGATATTGAATATGGTTCCCTGTGCTATACAGTAGGACCTTGTTGTTTATCCATTCTATATATAATAGCTTACATCTGCTAACCCTAACCTTGCACTCTATCCCTCCCGGAAACCTCTCCCCCTTGGAAACCACAAGTCTGTTCTCTATGTCTGTGGGACTCTATTCCTTAATGCTAATTTAGCTTCCATTGAGGAAGCTTTGGATTGCTCATTGTTGAGGATAAATAAATCTTTTTCTTTAAACATTACTCAGAAAAAATTTTTTAAAAGCTAAAATCTACTTTAAGTCCTAAATCAAATAGAGTTCCAACAGTGAGTGGCTATTCAGTAGACATTGCTTGAAATAGTGGAGGGGGCAGGCATGGCTGTGTGGCTCTCAGCCCCCTGCTGTGCATGCAGTGACCTACTTCACTGAGCCTAAAGTCCCGCTAAGTGATGATCTCATAGGCTAACTGACGAGCCTTAGTTTCATCTAGATTAACTTCTTGTTTTACAGAGGTGAAACAGATGGCTAGAGAAGTGAGGCAATTTAGATAATTTATATAACATTGAAAAAGTGATCTATTTTTGTAAATACAAAATAAAGAAACATTATCTTTGCTTATCTTGAGTGGGCCCTGAGGATCTCTTAATAACTATTTACACATACGCACCTCTGTATGGTTGAATTGTGACAATTGTGTTTGTATCTTGTAAAACATTTTGTTAAATTCCTTGTCCCAAATCTTCCAGACACCATAAAAGAAATTTTACATTTGAGAATACATGGAGACATGCCAAGTTTTTAGGAGTAAGAATCAAAGAGAAAGACTCAAAGTGCTAAAAATCTGCAGTAGGTCATTAGATTCTTCGCAGAGTTTCACAAAGTACTGTAGTTACCACAAAGGTCACCCTCTCTTTTGCTGGTCTCTAAACTAGTTGTTCTCATCCGGATTACATTAGAATTACCTGATTTAAATTATACCTATACCAGGGCCCTACCTCAGAGACCAATTTAACAAAGCTGAAGTGCAGCCAGAACACTGGTGGTGTTTGAAAGTTCCCCAGGTGATGCTTATATGCTCATATGCAGCCTCGTGGAGAACTGGAGCTATAAAGGACAGTCCTCAAAGTGTTCTGAACCCCTAGAAATCCCCAAGACCTTTACAGGAAGTCCACGAGGTCAAACCTATTTTCATAATAATGCTAAAGCATGATTTGCCCTTTTCACTGTATCCGCATTTGCACTGGAAGAGCCAAAGTCAATGTTGCTTGAAACTGCTGGGGCAGAGGCTCAAATCAAGACAGTGGCAACTAAGTGTTCTAGGAGGTATTCTGTTCCTCACCGTGTCACACATGAGGCCATTAAAAAAAAAAGCTAGTTCCACTTAGGAATGTCCTTGATGTAGGAATTCTATTATTATTATTTTTTTTTTATTGAGGTATAGTTGATTTACAATGTTGTGTTAGTTTCAGTTATACAGCAAAGCGATTCAGTTTTTTACACACACACACATATATATATATATATATTCTCTTTCAGATTATTATCCGTTACAGGTTTTTACAAGATATTGAAAATAGTTCCCTGTGCTCTACAGTAGGTCCTTGTTGTTTATCTATTTTATACATAGTATTGTGTATCTGTTAATCCCAAACTCCTAATTTATGCCCCACTTTACCCTTTGGTAACCATAAGTTTGTTTTCTACGTCTGTGATATAGCAATTTTTAATTTTGTTAAATCTCAACACTTCAGTATGTCTTTCTAATATTCTGTGTGACAAAATGGGAAGTACACATAAAGATGTTCTGCATAAAGAAATAAGGAAGTGGTTTTAAAGGAAACACACGTGATTGAGTTAGGAGCTGAACCAGCTACCTATTTAGCTCCTTTTTTCCACGAAACATCACTTTTACTTGAAAGACCAACAAACTATACTTTTTCAGAATTAAGTATTTGATGGATGTTTTTCTTTCTTTTAATGAATCAGTTGAGCCTGTCACTTCAAGGAAAACAACTGATTGTATTTGTTGCCAATGGGAAAATTTGAACTTTCAAGAGAAAAATGAGGATTTTGGAAAATATGTTCCTACCACTGTGAGCCTCACAGCTTCCCTATACTGACTTTCCTGATTAGATTGGTGGTGATATTAACAAGTGTGGTTTTTAAAAAATATTACATAATGAAACGTGCAAGCATTTGAAAGGTCTACATACCACAGTGAATTTTCAAATGAGCAATGCATATGTTACAGAATCATGCATGGGTAAAAGATCCATTCAAATTCAGGATAGATCAACAGATTTTAATGTAACAGAGTATGCAGTTTCCTATATATAATATATATATATATATTAGTGACACATTTTCTTTATCCATTCATCCATCCATGGGCACTTAGGTTGTCCATATCTTGGCTATTGTAAATGGTGCAAAGAACATAGGGGTGCACATATCTTTTCAAATTAGTATTTTCGTTTTCTTCGAATAAATAACCAGAAGTAGAATTGCTGGATCTTATGGTATTTCTATTTTTAATTTTTTGCAGCACCTCCATACTGATTTCCATAGGGGCTGCACCAGTTTACATTCCCGTAGGCAGTGTACACGTTTTCTCTTCTCCACATCCTTGCCAACACTTTTTATCTCTTGTCTTTTTTATAATAGCCAATTTAACAGGTGTGAAGTAATGTATCAGTGTGGTTTTGATTTGCATTTCCCTGATGATTAGTGATGTTGAGCATCTTTTCATGTACCTGTTGGCCATCTGTATGTCTTATCTGAAAAAATGCCTATTCAGATCTTCTGCCCATTTTCCAAATATTTTCTCCAATCCAGTAGCCTGATTTTTCATTTTGTTAATGGTTTCCTTTGCTGTGCAGAAACTTTGTAGTTTGATGTAGTTTGACTTGTTTATTTTTGCTTTGATTGCTTTTGCTTTTGGTGTCATATTAAAAAAATCATGCCTAAGACCTATGTCAAGAAGTTTACCACCAATGTTTTCCTCTAGGAGTTGTATGGTTTTGGGTCTTACATTAAAGTTTTTAATCCAATTTGAATTAATTGCTGTGGGTAGCATAAGATAGTGGTCCAGTTTCATTCTTTTGCCTGTGGCTGTCCAGTTAGTATATTTTATTGCATGCATGAATGAATGATCATTTGTGTAACATTTTTGTTTTCTGACAGACTCTTTTAGGGATAATTCCATTATGTTTTCTTCCCATTGCTACTTTGACAATTATTTGTAAAATCACGGTTAAATTTATTTTTGCTTCTTTATACATACATAGGCATATTTGACATGTACTTTCTTCTGAGAAGTCCACTAAGAGAGAAATTAAGAGAAAATTAAGAAGAATAATACTCATATTCACATATTTTCAGTTTAGATGGTAAAGGTGCCATGTTTGGATGAGGCTTATTTAAGTAGCTCCCTTGACAAATTCACATTCATATTTCAACTGTTCTAACATTGTGGAAAGCTATTTTCATCAGGTCAAGTATTGAATTCATTAACTATTTATCAGATGCTTGGCATTAAGCAGTATTAAGGTCCCAGCTGGTGGCTTGGGACTTGAAGTTTCCCATCACAGCTATATCTTGCATTCAGGTCAGTTTTATGTTCTATGGAAATATATTCAGTATGTGTTCTATTTGGTTTCTAAGTCTGCAGAATATTCCCACAATATTATCCATTCTGTTACCTTCTCCTTTTGTCTTCATCCTTATTTCACCCCAAATTACCTGATTTGAGACTTCCAAACCAGTTAAATTTAGTTTTGCTTCTTCTCCCTTTCTAGTAGATCTATTTCTCCCAAAGGAAGGAAAAAAATGAAAAGTTATATTACTAACTGCTTTCTTTATACCAATTTCCACCTTTTTTGGCCTTTAAACCTCATCCTTGTTATTTTCATTTTTACTAAGTATCAGAGAGATAAATTGATTTTCCAGAAAATAAAATGCTAAAGACTGGTGGTGATGGAATTTGTTTCCAGAATTCTCTTATTACAATAATTATTCTCCACTATTATATTATTCCTACTTTAAAAAAAGTATGTACCCCAGTCCATTATGTTTCGGTAATAACTAGGAGATTAGTAGTTACCTACTGTCACTTGCCTATTTCTGGTTTATTTTCTATTCTTGGTGCATCAGTACACAGACATATGAAGCCATAAGTATAGCTATAGACGTCATCTTTACTTTTTCTTTATAACTCCATGTACTATTTCTGTTAATAGAAATTCTTCCTTTAACATCTATTAGTTTCCAGTTTCACATTTGGAAACTGTTTAAATAATGATAGCCTGATAATAGAAAGAGCTAGCTGTCCTTGAGTGTGTAGCATTGTGCAAGGTACTGTGCTAGGGCACGATCCCTTGTAGCCACACAACAAACTGTGCAGCAGGGATTGTTCACATGGGAGCAGTGGGTGCTCAGATTGGTCAAGTGACTCACAAAGATCTGTGTGAATCCAGAAGAAAGGGCATAACCACCTCTTGCTCAGGTGGGCAAATTTCCTCCCAAACTACTAGCTTTTAGCCTATTATTTTCAAGTCAAATGCTGTGTATAAAATCATTTTCTATAATCTAAATTAAGTATAAAATAATTTTCTATAAACTAAATTAAGATCACTACTGTGAAAGACCGATATCATATGATATCACTTATATGGGGAAACCAAAAAAAATGATACAAATGAACTTATACACAAAACAGAAATAGACCCACAGACATAGAAATCAAATTTATGGTTACCAAAGGGGAAAGGGGGGGAAGGGATAACTTAGGAGTTTGGGGTTAACATATACTCACTAATATATATAAAATAGATAAACAACAAAGACCTACTATATAGCACAGGGAACTATACTCAATATTTTGTAATAATCTATTAGAGAAAAGTATCTGAAAAAAATAGATATATATGTATGTGTAACTGAATCACCTTGCTGTATACCTGAAACTAACACAACATTGTAAATCAACTATACTTCAATTAAAAATAAATTTAAAAAAATCACTACTGTCTGAAGACATTATACTAATATGTCAAATATAGGAGATCTGGGAAGATGACTTTTTTCGCCATTATCAAATACCACATATATAAATTAATTATTTAATAGGACTTATCTGGGGAGCATAGTAAGTTTTTATCATATCATTTGTTGGCTATTTTCAAAGGATTTGAAACATAGAACAATGCCAAGAAGAAAGTAAAACCAGAACCCAGAAATAACTGTTATTAACATTTCAGGCTTATCTTTCTAGCCATGTTTTAATTTATAAAAAATGACACATCCTACTTGGTATACTATAAGAAGGCATGGCAGCTACTCACATTCTAATTTCAGTTGTATCAGAAAACACTTGGAGGAAATTATTCTCAGAACTTGTGATAAAAATGGTGGTGCTCTGTAATTGTTCCATATATTCCATCTTCCCTCCCTATTTCTGAGCAGTTTGCTGGAAACATCTGACTGGCCTTAGCTTCTGACACGGACCAGAGTTCTGGTTATAGAGTTGCCAATAAATATCTGCTCGGCTTTTGGCAGGTCAACCTCTCTGAGATTCACTGTCTTCAAGTGTAAAATGAGGTAGTTAGACTATGTGGCTTTCAAGGTCTACTTCTATGCTGATAATCTAATTTTCTTTGAAAATAGTATCAATTGATTTAAAATGATGAAGGAAGTATTTGAGCTGTTAAATCAGAACTCCTTTCTGAGAGTAGCAATAATTTGCCTAATAGGCACTTGGAAAAAGAGCGTTTTTCATGCTTCATTGTAGATGCTGTCACTGCTGTATAATATTTATTCATGTAATATTCCCATAGATATCAGCTGCTCTTTAAGGTGTCCAATAATAAGAAGATGCTCTCCTTTTAATAAGTATTTTAATTTAAAATAATGGCAAAAATAATCCAGAAGACCTAAAGGAATGAAGCAGTGAGGTTGAGACTATTACAGCAAACAGACAGCACAGTTGGTATTATAGTTGGAAGGCCCTTTTAGTTACCATCCAAATCAAAGGCATAGGCAGTTGCCTATACATAGAACTAGACCAGCAAGATATAATCAGCTTTTTAAAAAGAGCACATGTACATTTTTCTGTGTATATTTCTACTTGAAATTTACTGTAATTTCTGATATTTATTTTAGGAAATGATCTCCAAAGAACCTCAGTGAATTGTATTATTGATTTGATTAAAGATCTGGCATACAATTTTATTAGTTTTTATTCTATTCCAACATAATACCCCTGGTGTCATTTTCAGAAATGAAACTCCACATGATGGGTCAAATTCTTCCACGTGTAGGAGGCCAGGCTTTGTGGGATGGGGTTGTCTAGTGTACATCATTGCTTTGGGGCTCTCACTGAGGTACCCAAACCACTCCTACAAAGGCAGAAACTGTCTGGTTATTTCTACTTTTCTTAATCTAATTTAAAAGAGAATGACTTTTTTACGGAAATTAAGATGTTTCACTTTTATTGTAAGTGGCCTATTTAGCATTCCCACTATTCCTTTCATATAGATTTGCTATAATGTACTTGCATGGTGATTTTATAGCAGAATAGAAAATAATTAAAATATAAAAATTAACTTGCTCCAGAGAGTTCATTATGTGGCTTCAGCTTCAGGGAAGTTGGATATTGGTTAATTTTACAGAGAGAACACAAGATATGGGTAATGACACATTTGTTGGTATTCTGACTATGGCTGCTCTCCTGTGTTCCCTTGCATTTTAGTCCCCTCCACTTGTTCTTATCCAAACAGCTATGTTGGGAAGTAATTCTAGAGTCCCTTGTATTTTGATAAGTATCTAAGATTTGTAGCTTTAGACTGAAGTGGGTTTGGGATGCTTATGAATCCCTAAAGGGGTGTACTAAGCTTGGGTTGGCAAGAGGCTGGTGTAATCACGGGATAGGAAGGGAAGCGGAGGTCTATAGTTTCCATCAGTAGATAGTTGAGTTGATTTCCAAGGGCTTTCAAGAGCTTTGACCTTATTTATAAAAAGGCCTCAAGAACCCTGAGCTTTGAACTGAAGAACTGGACAGCACTTCGGCCAGGCAGCAGATCAATGACATTGCCGCTGTCCAGCAACAATACATTTGATCATTGCCTGTTGTGATTATAATGTCAAGTATAGTTAGACCAATTTGCTGTTCATCCCCAGAGGAAAATCCCTTTCTACTGTCAGTTCTGAAGAATGTCCCCAAATTTGCTAGTATCAGCTTCCAAATAAATGACATCAATCTGTGGCCTGGTCAGGATTTTGCAAGAATTCAGCTTGACATCTATGAGTCTAGTAATAAGTACAATTCTTTGATCACCTTTGAGGAATCTAATTTCCTATTTTTCTCTGTTTACTGTCTCCATTGGGAATTTTCATGTAAGCAGACCATGTACTTTGTGGGCACAGGCAGTTTTGTTCATCCCGATATCCCCGAGTGCTTTCTGTAGTGCATGTAGCACATACCATACAAATACTCGTTGAGTTGTTTTCATGATCCTAGGCTCACCTATGTGAAGTAGTTTTCTCTCTTCTACGTCAGCCCAAAAATTGTATTGACATAGCATGAAAACCCTTATTTGAAATTTATTGGCCATAAATAAATTACTTATTGTTCTCATATCACTTTCAGTCTTGAATATCTTGAATATTACGGACTCCATAATAGTTTGGATTTCCCCAAAAGGAGACTCTAAGACAAAGAACTGTGTGCAAGGAGGATTTTTTAGGGGAGGCAGGGTTTGGGGGGTTGAAATAATTCTGAGAAACATGTTGAAGGAGTGGGGAGGTGAAGCAGGGAAGGTAGAGGATATGATAAATGGTGTATTCATGAGTAGGGTAACTGGAATTCAGCCCAGCTGGGTAGCTTCTGAGAAACTGTTTAGAACAATTCCCTAAACTCCCCCAATGAGGGACAAGGAACCGGGGGCATTTATCACTAATTCCCTTCCCTTATTGGTTGAGGGTATAACTACCTAACACTTATGACCTGTTCCTTGATCAGGACAGATGTATACCTGTAACCAGGGAAAGAACTCATGCTGAGACAGGTAGCTCCTTGAGACAGGAAGCCATAAAAATGTATAACAGCTATCCACTGAACATAAATATGACCTGTGCGGTGGGCAGAGAGGATATGGTATCAGAGGCATTTCCTAAGTCTTCCATATTCTCTTAAAGTTATATTTAAGATCTCCCACAATATGTATCTCTTTATTATCCAGCCTCTTTTTACTAAATTCCACTACCATGTTACATTTTACTAGTGCAGTTTCTTACATGTTTTTTAACATGTTTATTGGAGTATAATTGCTTTACAATGATGTGTTAGTTTCTGCTTTATAACAAAGTGAATCAGTTATACATATACATATATCCCCATATCTCTTCCTCTTGGGTCTCCCTCCCTCCCACCCTCCCTATACCCCCCCTCTAGGTGGTCACAAAGCACCGAGCTGATCTCCCTGTGCTATGCGGCTGCTTCCCACTAGCTATCTATTTTACGTTTCATAGTGCATATATGTCCGTGCCACTCTCTCACTTTGTCACAGCTTACCCTTCCCCCTCCCCGTGTCCTCAAGTCCATTCTCTAGTAGGTCTGTATCTTTATTCCCGTCCTGCCCCTAGGTTCTTCTTGAAGTCAGAAAGAGAAAAAAAAATATCATATGCTAACACATATATATGGAATCTAAAAAAAAAGATCAGTTTCTTAAATTTTTAACATGACCAGATAGTTATCGACACCACTCAAACAGGGCTTCTCCTCCAGGCCTCAGCCAAAAAGAGCCTCTTCTTAGGTTAGAAAGCATTTCTAGTCTAACAATACCATAGTCCCCCTTATCCATTTTTTCAGTTACCCGTGGTCAACCACAGTTCAAAAATATTAAATGGAAAATTCCAGAAATAAGCAATTCATAAGTTTTACATTGCACGCTATTCTGAGTAGTATGATGAAATCTCACGCCGTGCTGCTCCATTCCACCTGGGATGTACATCATCCCTTTGTCCAGCATATCCTGTCCATTAGTCATTTAGTAGCCGTCTTGGTTATCAGATTGATATCACTGTGCTTGTATTCAAATCATACTTCTTTTACTTAATAATGGCCCAAAGCACAAGAATAGTGATGCTGGCAATTTGGATATGCCAAAGAGAAGCCGTTATATGCTTCCTTTAAGTGAAGAGCAGAAAGTTCTCAACCTGATAAGGAAAGAAAAAAGAATTGTATCCTGAGGTTGCTAAGATGTATGGTAAGAATGAAATTTTATCAATGGAATTGTGGAGAAGGAAAAAGAAATTCATGTTAATTTTGCTGTCACACCTCAGACTGCAAAAGTTATGGTCACAGTGCTTGATAAGTGCTTAGTTAACATGGAGAAGGCACTAAATTTGTACAATAAGATATTTTTGAGAAACAGAGAGAGATGATATTCACATAACTTTTATTACAGTATGTTGTTATAATTGTTCTATTTTATTATTAGTTATTGTTAATCTCTTACTGTGTCTAATTTAAAAAATAAACTTTATCGTAGGTATGTACGTATAGGAAAAAACATAACATATATAGGGTTTGGTACTATCCATAGTTTCAGGAATCCACTGGAGGTCTTGGAATGTATCCCCATGGATAAGAGGGAATTATTTTACTAATAGCTCTTGTATTGTGAGTAGCTACAAACTAGCTCTTCACTTGGCAATAGTGTTAATGTTTATTGGTGCTACCAGGTGGTATGGTTACTCTTTTCCTTCTGTTTTCCTACTCTTGCTACAAAAATCCAGCTCAAGTTCCTATTATTCCATGAAGTTATCTCAGTATGAATTCCAGTAGAGTTTCCTCTATACCAAATATCTCTTTCTATTCAGTGTTGTACTATTTTCAAGTTCCTTCATGTATGTGAGTTTATGTATAAAATATGGATCACGTAGGATTTCGTTTCTGTACAATGAATTTCCAAATTCAGCCTCTTTTTTTTTTTTTAACAACTGGGAAATGGGCATTTCCAAATTCCCATTTATTTTTGTGAAGACATTGTGTTTAATCTGCTAATCAGCTTTATTCCATCTTTAATTTAAATGTTAGACATGGACAAGAATTTGTTGATATAAATATACTTAGAAACGATTTACTATTATGTATTTTTATAAACAATTAAAAATATAACGGATTCTTTTCTGTCCATAATATATTATTTAGGACCATTCCAACTTAGAGAAAACAAATGAACTATACAGACACATGGTTAAATAAAACAATTCTCTCTTCATTGAGGTGTCAAACAAATAAGAATTTATAACAGTAATGTGATAGAGGATAGACAATTTTCCTTAACTTTTATTTATAAAAATCTCTTTATGTGTAATCATGTTTATCTTATTCTTCTAAATTCAATATGCAGTGATATGTTGATAAGTGTTTAATAAGCAGCTTTCTAGGAAAAACAACACTGATTCATAGTATTTGTTGATTTCCATGGTGTAAATAATCTCATCATGTTCTATTTTAACCTACTAACTTGGTATGAACATGGAATTGGGAAGAGATATGCAGTAGCACTCAATTTTGATGTTCCCTCCATATAATAAATAGACATAAAGAACCTCAAGAATGTAGACAATAGCAAAATAATTTAGAATGATGACTATTATATTTCTTATTAATAGGATTTGTTTAATTGTAGGTTAATATAACTTAATTTTTAATAATAGCGGTGTTTAAAAATTGACTCACAAAATTCCTGAAAATTTAACAATTGCCCTTGGTGAGCCAGCAGGTGCCAGCACAGAACTGGAAGGTAGTTCATGGTAAACTGACCCCTTTAAAAACATATTTCCCTTTTTCAGGTCAACATGCATAGGACACAGAGCATGTTATATTCAATACACCATTTCTCATGTATCTGATCTATCTAAGATTGGGTTTATTAACTTAATGTTCAAAAATTTTATGGTTTTTGTGTTGCAGTTATCATGTTCATTCCTGATTCATCTCTATATAACCTTACTCCCCTAAAATCCTAAAGCAGAGAAGAAACTGACATCCTAGTTTAATATCTTTACTTGCTTTTGCAAGGAAGCCTCGCTTTATGAGTTTAAGTGTTGTGGTGAAGTAAATTATGCCAATTTCTCAAAGATTAACTAAAGACAGAATTTTAAACTTGAAATGGAAACATGCAGATATGAAAATGTCTTGAAATTATTATTCATATAATGAATGGTGATATGGGCTCCCTGCTCTCTCTCTGTTCAGCCCTGCTATGCCAGGGGCATTGTCCTTTCATCAGAGATTCATGAACTTCCTTGACATTGATAAGGACGATGTGTACACAGCTGTCAGTTCAAGGACCCCTTGGTCAACATTTTTCTGATTATTTAATTTTGTTCTCTAATTCAGATTTATTAATGTTCAAGATTTTAACATGTGTAATAGACACATCAGGCATTTTATAATTATTTTAGATTGACCACAACAGATTTAGAGGAAGCTTTCTATTTGAGTTATTTTACATTCTTTTCACATGCACATTGAGAAAGAAGTATGATGATCAAGGGGCTTAAATGGGCTGGTTATCTTCAATTTCTTTGGCCAATTCTGAAGAGTTTATATTTCTTTTACTGTGTCAGCACTAGTTGTCATTGCACTTGTATGAGGCTGCACTTGCAAAACCATGATTTTCTACAAAGACTGAAGAAAAATGGTTACAAGAGAACAGTTTTAGCATCTGTAGAAGGCATTTCCAGTAGACTATCGTGTTGAGTCTGGATAGTGTCTCATATGCAATTAGTAATATTTGGTTTGCTTCCTGCCCCCCGATTCTTAGTCTCTTACTTCTTTTACATTCCGAAAGCACTGGACATCGCCAAATCTATTTTTTTTAAACTTGGATAGACTGAAAATACCAGATTTAAAATGCATCGATATGCTGGATGGTCTGTGACATTGTAAAATTGAGAAAAAGCCTACAAACTAAAGGCTATTTTACTTTGATATAATAGTGACAGTTCTCCTAGTGCCCTGGCCTTTCAGTGTCATTCCTCTTACGATTTTAAATGACGTTCAGTAGCACACCCTCTGATGGTTTGGTGTTCGTGGTGTTCTTAGATTTTACTTTATCTTCTTTCCTCTTTATTTCTCTCACTTGTTATATTTCATTTTGACGTGAAAACATTGTTTTTGAAAGTAAGATGATTGTAAACAGTAAGGAAGAGAAAAATTCCTGATAGAAATGAATGTGCATTATTAGTAAAAGAAACCTCGCTTTATTTTTTTCAAATATTTCAAGTTTTTTCAAATATTTATGAAGCAATAACAAATAATGTTGCCTTTGGGACTTCCCTAGTAGTCCAGTGGTTAAGAATCCGCCTTCCAATGCAGGGGACACGGGTTCGATCCCTGGCTGGGGAGCTAAGATCCCACATGCCGTGGGGCAACCAAGTCCGCGCGCCGCAGCTACTGAGCCTGTGCACTCTGAAGCCCTCCTACCACAACTAGAGGGAAGCCCGCGCACCGCAACGAAAAGCCTACATGCCTCAATGAAAAATCCCGCATGCGGCAACGAAGATTCTGAGTGCTGCAACTAAGACCCGACGCAGCCAAATAAATAAATAAATGAACGAACATTAAAAAAAATCCCAAATAATATTGCCTTTGATTATAGAATTTGATTCATGGTGGCATTTGAAAATAACTTTTGTGTTATGAAAAACTTTAAACATACACAAAAGCAAAGAGAGGAGCATATGAATGTCCATGTATATATAACCTAAGTTCAACAGTTGTAGTTACAAACATTTCTCCAATTTTAGTCCATCTATCTCCATCACCTCCTTTGTCCTGAAATATTTTAAAGCACATCTCAGATGTCATATTATTTAGCTTCTAAATAATAATTCAGGATCATGATAGCATTTTTGATCAAAGATTTATTTTGCTCATATAAGTCATTTACTGAGATTAACTAAAAGCTTTTGTGATGAAAAATACTAGCTCCATATTTTATCATGTCACTTGCCCTCTTTGAGACTTAGTTTTTTTTCTCCTCTCCGTTGGCAAACTCAACTCAGGCAAAAGCCAAAAACAAAAAGAAAAAAAACAACAACATAGTACAATAGTGAGTGAACAAAAAAACAGTTTTCTGTAAATCGGCAGCAAATAGCTACTTAATAGAACATTTTGTATTCCAGAAGAGGATAATACAGGCATGCCTCACTTTATTGCTCTTCACTTTGTTGTGCTTTGAAGACATTGTGTTTTTTTCTACCAATTGAAAGTTTGATGCAACCCTGCATCAAGCAAGTCTATCCGTGCCATTTTTCCAAAAGCATTTGCTCACTTCATGTCTCTGTGGTCACATTTTGGTGATTCTCGCAACATTTCAAACTTTTTCATTATCATTATATGTGTTATGGTGATCTGTGACTAGTGATTTGATGTTACTACTACAGCTCACCGAAGGCTCAGATGATAGTTAGTATTTTTTAATAATAAAGTATCTTTAAATTAAGGTATATACATTTTTTTGACATAATGCTGTTGCACATTTAAGAGACTATAGAATAGTGTAAACATAACTTTTATATGCACTGGGAAACCAAAAAATTCTTGTGACTCATTTTATTGAGATATTTGCTTTATTGAGATATTGCTTTTTTGGTCTGGAACCAAACCCTGCAATATCTTTGAGGTCTCCCTATACTCAGAAAAGGCACTGTGGTATGGTATGGGTGCAAAGACCTTAGTGTCGACATACAACTCCATTGGTAGTGACTGGTAAATTGGAAAAGAAAGAGAGGCCCAGTTTTCTTATTTGTTAACATAGATAAAAGTATCCTGTTATAGTTTATAGAGTTGTTATATGGATTAATAGAAAAACTGTAGGGTAAAATATTTAGAACTTTATAGGTTTTTGTACAAAAGGCAGCAGTGTCTTGCACAAAAGAGAAATTCAGTGATATTTTGTGATCTCGCTTGAGACATTTTTCTCTTCCTTCTGAATATTCGGTCTCTTTAAAACAATTCATTCTAGCAAAGCCAAAATTTTTCCATCTTAGAGAAAAAATATTTAGGTTTTAAACTTTAATATTTCATATTCAAAAAACTAATTCTTTTTATACTCTGGCTTTTGTAAAACAGTTATTCTTTTCATATTTCTGCTTTTAACTAAAATTATTTCATTGAGCTTTAATACACTTTCCTCATCTAAAGTTTGGAAAAGTTATCAAGTCCAGCCATTTTAATTTTCATCAAAAGGCTGCCACACATGAAGGACCAATGGGTTGAATTTCTCTAGCTATAATGAAAAACAAATTAGCCTCCAAGTAATAACTTTCTTTATTAATCTCTTCCAATTGCACTTTCTGGACAGTTCCTTTGCAATTGGTTTAAGATTTTAATTCAACTTCTTAAGAAAGAGTTAAAACTTTTAAAATGCATCAGTGACATAGTAGCCAGTAAAACCATTACAATAGTCACAATTTCAATTTACTTGCTAAATGTATTGTTAATCCGAAGCCCAGTATTTAACTGATGTTTGTAACTACCTAAAATTATAAGAACAGTGACCACCACTTTCAAAGTATAGAATAGCTCCATCACACCAAAATCCCTTCCCTGATTTGACTTCTGTGTCAATGATTTTCTCCTTTTTCAGAATGTCATGTATTTGGAATCATTTAGTAGGTAGGCTTTTGTGTCTTTTTAAAATTTCATTCAGTATAATGTTTTTGAAATTCATCCAAGTTCTTGCATGTATCAGTAGTTCCTTGCTTTTTATTGCTGAATAGCATTATATTGGGTAGATATACCATAATTTATTTATTATCCATTTTCGAGTTGAAGGATGTTTGAGATGTTTCCAGTTTTGAGTGATTATAAATAAAAATGCTAAAACATTCATTTACAGGTCATTGTGTAGACATATGTTTTCAGTTCTCTTGATAAGAGTGGGATTGCTCATCCCACTCTTGTCATATGGTAGGTGTATTTTCAATATAATAACAAGGTGGCCATGCCATTTATATTCCCCAGAACAAGGTATAAGAGCTCTAGTTGACAGAGAGACAGAGAGAGATTTAAGTAATTGGCTCAAGTGATTGTGGATATAAGGGCTGGTAAGTCTAAAATCCATAGGTCAAGGCAGCAGGCTGCAATTTCAAGAGAACACTCCCATGTTCATCACAGAATTATTCACAATAGTCAAGAGGTAGAAACAACCTAAATATTCAATGCTGGGTGAATGGATAAAGGAAATGTGGTATATCCATACAATGAAATATTATTCAGCCTTAAAAAAAAAAGGAAATCCCATCATATGCTGCAACATGGATGAACTTTGAGGACATTATGCTGAATGATATAAGCCAGTCGTAGAAGGACAAATACTGCAGGATTTCACTTATATGAGCTAGCGAAGGTAGTCAAACTTGTAGAAGTAGAAAGTAGAATGGTGATTGTCAGGGGTTGGGGGAAGGGAAGTGAGGGAAATGCAGTTCAATGGGTATAAAGTTTCAGTCAGGCAAGATGAAAAACTTCTAGAGATCTGAGGTACAACGATGTGTTTATAGTTAACAATAATTACTGTTCATTTAAAAGTGTGTTAAGAGTGTAGATCTCATGTTATTATTATTTTTTTACCACAATTAAAAAAAGAGTTAATATTGCAGTCTTGCATCTGAAGGCTGGAAACTCAGGAAGAAGTTCTGTGTGGCAGTTTGGAGGCAAAACTCCTTTTTCATCGGGAAACCTTAGCCTTTGCTCTTAAGGCCTTCAACTGATTGTTTGAGGCTCACCCACCTTATGCAGAATAATCTTAAAGTCAACTGATTATAAATGTTAAACACATCTAAAAAATACCTTTATAGCAATATGTAATCTAGTGTTTGGCCAAACAACTGACTATATTCACTATATTCTAGCTAGCTTGACACATAAAATGAACCATTACATGTTCTAAGAAATCTTTGTCCAACTTAAGATTACAAAGGTTTTTCTTTTATTTTTTTTTACTAAAAATTTGTAGTTTCAGATTTTGTATTTAGGTCTATGGTCCATTTTTAGTTATTTTTTGCCGGTGGTATAAAATAAATGTTGACATTCATTTTTGACATGCACAGTGAGGGCATATGCAAGTCCAATTGTTTCACAACATTTGTTGAAAAGACTATCTTTTCTTCATTAAATTACCCTCCACATTTGTCCCTTATCATTTAACCATATATGTGAGAGTCTATTTCTGACTGTCAATTCTCTTCCATTGATCTGTATGTTTATTCTTATTCCAGTTCCAAAATTGTCTTGATTACTGTAATTTTGAGATAAAATAATGATTCTTCCAATTTTTCTTCTTTTTCAAAATTGTTTTGGCTATTCCAGGTCCTGTGCATCCCCATATAAATAATATAATCAGCTTATCAATTTCTGGGTGGCCATGTCAGTTACTGCTAATGTTGTGCAGGTCCGTGTCCAGGGCACAGATATGTTTAGAGAAGTGAAGTCCAGTCTGTTCTTTTGGCCACTAAGTGCATTATCAGCAGCCTGGGGAAGGGTGGGAACTGTGAGAGGGATGACTTGGGCTCTTGGGGCTATGAAAGGTGTAGGCAATGGCTCATCACAGACTTGATTCTGCCCATACGAGAGGTAGAAAGGCTGTTACAGAAATGGGTCATTCTCTGTTCATTTGCATCATTAACTTAAATTATTGGCTTTCACCCTTCCCCCCTCCGAAAAGTATGAAATCTCATTCGTTCTCCTTTATTTTGTTAGTAATTTAGTTCTCCTGTCCTCTTCCTGGTCGTCATTTCCCCCATGATACTGAGCAGTGAGCTGTATTTAAGTATCCCTTTAATTCATAACTCAGAAACCACTGTTCAGCACCTTTTATGCATAAAACAACTAAGGATTCACGGGGTATACTAATCCAATGAGAGAAAGAGATGTGCTGATCCTAATAAAAGGCGATGTATTAAGTCAGGGACGAGGATCCTTTTTTCATATATAGCTTTTTAAAAAATCTTGTAAGAGTGGAATTGCATGATTTGAATTTCAAAGACACAATTAATGTTCCTTAATGTTTCTCAGTTTGTTCCCAAGTATATTTTAGGACAAAGGAAGAATAAACGTTAGCAGTTTCATTACCAGGTCACTGTTGTTCTTTTCCTAATATTTTCCAAATACTTCATATCCAAAGAACAAAATTATAAGGGTGATGCAAAGAAAGTATGCTCAATATATCTCCTGTCTTTGGGGTCTATTAGTTTTCAGAAAAGAAAGAGGAATGCCCTCTACCCAACGTCATTGCGTCTCCCCACTCTCCTCTACCCTACCCAATAACCACCCAATCTGTCCATCTTTCTGTTCTTATATACATTTGAGCATTGGAGGGGTTTCTCATAGAATTCCAAGATGGAAGGAGCTCATCAATATACAACTTCTGTAGGAAGTGTGCTTAAAGCTTGATCCAATGAAGCAGATATAGTTTTGATGAATAAAATAAAAGGCAAAAGCTTGGATTCGATATTAAGATTCAAATTCATATTACTGTAAGTGAGGTCCCATAATAATGTTCAGATCCAGCAATCCATATATCTACAGCGATTCTTACTTAAAATCAAGTCACTATTAAGTTTTGTGTTGTTAAACTGTGGCCTTTGACAAGTTTAATAGTTTGGCCCGTAAATCATCTTAAGCTTCCTCAGGACAGTTTACTGTTGATTTGTAGGAACTTATTTTTAATTATAGACAGAACCTAAATCTCTATGATAAAAGAGTTTAGCACCCATCTTCACTATTATTTCTAAGTTCTATTTTAAAGATCAAGATTGAGAAAGAACTCTCCTCTCTCAAATAAGGTTGAACATACATATATATAAATATGTATTTATAAGTATTCTCAGTACACCTACTTTCACTCTGATTTATGCCTTTCTTTAGAAAAATGCAATTAGTCATCAAGTGGGAGGGGATCATGTGGAAATAGAAGATGGCCTTGGTTAAAAATCTAAGTGATAGCAATAACTTTTGCTTTCAAAAATGTCCCATATTATTGAGTTTTCTTATTAACTTGTCTAGGTCAGTATTTCACAACATGGGAAGTCTTAATACCATATTCCCTCTCCTTATTTTCTTTTATTCCAAAGATTCTACCTTTGATGTGGGCTAGACTTCCTGGTGCCTATTTTTAAGATTTCACCTTCTCATTTTACTATGATTCCTTCCCATTGAGAACAGCTGTCTTATATCAGAGTAGCATCATTTTCTGTGAGATTAAGACTCTTGATCTAGAGGAGGAACTAAGTATTGGGAGAAATGGCTAATGACTACCATTTTAGCCCCTCTCCCCAAATGTATGTTGTTCAAGGTAGCAGGAGCCTACTGGGAACCCAGGCCTGCTTGGGAACATATGCTCTAGATCAAATAATAGTCCTAGCATCAGACTAAAGTTTAGAAAGGAGTGTGTTCAGGGTACTGTATGTTTCTAGTATATTCTTTGAAGTTAAAGACAAGCCTTAACTCATTAAATAAAGCAAATTATTTGATGGCAAACTGTCTTCTGAGCAATTGTTTTTATATACAGTTCTTTTAAAGAAGTACTACTTTAATTCTATTAAATGTTCTTATGTCTTTATAGAACCTAAACTCAAATGATTAGCTCCCCATTAGCCATAGGGTATCTTTTAGCAATAAAGTTATTCTGTTATAACATGATATATACAAAAGGGTTTGTGTTCTGCAAATTCACACATTTGAAACAATAGGGCCTATGGGGAAATAATTTTAGGGACAGACCACTCAAAACCCATGTAACTTTACATCCAGAGCCCTAAGGAAACAATAATTGGGGACCTTGGAGATAATTTGGACAGCGTAGACAGTAGGATGCTCAAGGGATGTGAAAATTCGCAAAGACAGTTGATTAGAAATGCTGGCTTGTGGGCACTGGGAAAAGTCGGGTGTTAATAGAACTTTGAGCACAGGAGAATCCTTCAAGGCTGGGGTGAGCTTCCTGGGAGGAAGCTGTTAAAATACAGATGGAAGACCTCCTGGCCTGTGCAGCAGCTGGGGTGAAGGATATTTCCTGATAAAAGTCATAATTCTATTCCCTCTTCTGTTTCCACTTGTCTATAAAAAAAATCCCATATGAATCAACATAACAATCAGCATATACTGATATCACTCCCTTATTCACCAATTGTTTATGAGCTAATTTAGGTTTAATAGAAACACAGATCATAGAAAGACTGGGATGAACTTCTTTGTAATTGAGGGTAGTTCTCTCCCTGCTGTGTAGCAGAATTCTGAGCCTGGCTCCTCTATGACTACAATTAAATAGCCCCTAAGCTGAGACAAAACATTCTACCAGAAAAGGATGACCAAATTATTGGCAAGTGAATATTTTCCTCTGTTGTGGTTTGTTGGCTGCTTACTAATTATATGAAATTTATCAAACTTAATAATTGCTAAATATTAGTTGCATTAAGTAGCAAAATGGAGAGGTTGTTCTCAATCAAGAGAACAATTATTTCATTTCCTAAAAAAAGAATGTATTTCTTTTCTATTCATTAGTTTCCTAAACCTAAACCAGTTTGTCGAATGAACTTTGAAAAAATAATGATGATGGGCTTCCCTGGTGGCACAGTGGTTGAGAGTCTGCCTGTCGATGCAGGGGACGCGGCTTCATGCCCCGGTCCGGGAGGATCCCACATGCCGCGGAGCGGCTGGGCCCGTGAGCCGTGGCCGCTGAGCCTGCGCGTCTGGAGCCTGTGCTCCGCAACGGGAGAGGCCACAGCAGTGAGAGGGCTGTGTACCGCAAAAAAAAAAAAAACAAAAAACAAAAAACTGATGTACATTTAAGTAGAATTTGATACCGATTGACTATCTCCCTAGGAATGTCCACCTTATGAGGCAGTCTGAGTATACCGCAGTGAGAGCAGATGATGATTTTTTAAGACATCTAGCATGAAATGTAGTAGAGAATTTCTTCTACAACTATTACAAAGAGGGAAAATTGAGCAGTGGGTTGGATTTTAAATATATTGATATTTTAGCTTGTTACTCTTCCCAATGATATTAACATGGAAGAACATGCAAACAGTTATGGTACTTAACTCTGGTTTTTTTCTTAGATAATTTATTGAAGTCATGCCTGAGTAATCATTTTTAATAAGGAAAACGTTAAATGATCATCTGAAATTTCATGTTGCATTGAAATTTCATTTCAGGATAAACATGCTTAAACTATATTCAGGGGAGGTGTCACTATTTAAGTCCACACAGATTTTCACTATTCATTTCCTTACTTCTAATTCATGATCACCTACAATTCTGAAGAGATAGCCTAAACATTATTTACAAAATATTCAGTTCTAATGAACTGTAAGAGATTCTCTTTTATTGTTGCTGGATTCAGCTTGTGATTTTTCTTCAAACTTTCCAACTGGAGAAGTTGACAGTGGGTACATTTGTAAGGAACCCATCTCCTATTAAATACCAATCTCCCTAATTCTCAGTTTCCTAAAAGAGGAGAGATAGCCAGATTAAATTTAACAGAACTCTCCAGGGATTTGTACTGAGTTATTAATTCTTGTTTTTGTCTTTTTGACAAGGATGTGCTGCACTTTGGGAACTGAAAATTCATTCTGGAAAGCCTCTTTGACTTTTCATATTTGTAACACAGATGTTGGTCTTCAAATTCTCCTGCCTGTTGGAGTTTTATATCTCAGAAGCTATTTATATACAAACGTGTTAACTACCATTCCAGGCTTCTTTCAATCTGTTTTGAGGGTTGTAAAGGACTCTTTTTCCTATATTTTGCTTGTATTTAAAAGTGTATAGATTATGAGTGGGTAAAAGTGAAAATTTTAGAATAAGACTCTCTGCCTATGTTCAAACTCTCTATTATCGTCATGTGTTCTAGAGCAACCCATATTTCAAAGTAATATTAGTACTTACCTTATAAGATTGTTGAAAAGATGACTTTATATATATAAAAGGTATTTATAGTGGCTAGCATATAATAAATATTATATAAATATCAGGTATTTTTATTATTATTCTTTTTCTCTAATAATATTCTTAGCTTGCAACTTTCCAAATTATAACAGCATAGAAGTCAGTGGTAAAAAGAAGAATAAATAACCCATTAATAAAAATCAACTATCCATCTCCCTTCATTACTTATATGCTTACAGGTAGGTGCCTTTATTTTTAAAAATTATTTTCTCAAAACTCAGCTTGTCTGTCTTGAAATTTTAAGAGATGTCGCCATGTTGCTTTTTCAAAATGGCTGGAACAATCTACATTTCTACCAGTGAGAATAAATTTTTCCTCTTGTGACATAAGGAGGTATACCTTGCAGTTCATTACCCCTCTTTTCAAATGTGTCTACTCTGATATACATTCAGCCTATCTTTTGAGATTTTTAACGTCCATGATTGCATATATTTTTATTTCTAGAAGCCAATTGTTTTTAAGTTTGTATTCTATTTTTTTTTGGGGGGGGGTACGCGGGCCTCACAGTTGTGGCCTCTCCCGATGTGGAGCACAGGCTCCAGACGCACAGGATCAGCGGCCATGGCTCACGGGCCCAGCCGCTCTGCGGCATGTGGGATCCTCCCGGACCCGGGCACGAACCCTTGTCCCCTGCATCGGCAGGCGGACTCTCAACCACTGCACCACCAGGGAAGCCCCAAGTTTGTACTCTTATTTGTGAAAATTTTCTTGAGTGTGTTGATCTTTGCAATTTTATTTTTATGTCTTTAAATATTTTATACAAAGAAATGCTGAGAGTGTTAATGTCTTTAGCCCTTGGTTTTCTAAATCTGTTGTTTCATATGTTGATGTGATGTCATATTAATCTGTGGGAGTCCTGAGGTCCTAATTAGGTATACTTTCCTACAAAGGGCATTTGACCCCACTTTTGTCATTGTTTATGTTATTGGGGAACATTCCTATCTCCTATTTCACAGGCCTCTTTGGGGGCTTTTGCATTAGATTGGGAGTCTCAGAATCAACTCTCTTTGTCACTGCTGATCCAAAGGTCCAGGTGTTGGTTTGGAATTCAGTTTTCATGCAAACTTATTCCTCACCATTGTCCATAGATCTATCCTGGCTTCCCATCACATTGACTCTTCTTCACGTGGGCTGTCATGCTAACTTCCCACTACTAAAATCCTGGCTCCCGCATTTTGGGGACCAGCTTCCAGAATCCTGACCATATTCCTGCGTAGCTCAGAAATACACTTTGGCCAACAATATTAGGAGCCCAGGTTCCCTGTGCTTCCAGGCTCAGTTCTAGTTGTCCTGTTTATCCTCAATTGGTGCGATAATCCCTGGAAATCCCTTCCACCTCCAGTGAAACTAGAGATGCCTCTAAGAATGCATCTTATCAAGAGTCTAGTTGTGTTTGGGAAAGGGTGGTATAACTCAGCTCCCTGTTACTCATGATATTGAAGCAGAAATCCAAGCTTTTTGGGTTTTGCCTCAAATTCCATCCTAACGCTTGAATCCTTGCTGCTGAAGTACCTCATCTACTATGCTTTCCCCCATTACTCTTTTATCCTTTTCTTGATCATGGTAATCTTACTTCATTGTTGACTCTAATATGTGCTAAGTGGTTCTTTAGAGAAAATCAGAATAATTCATTGTCGATTTTATTTTTCATAGCTGTGCATTTTATTGGGAAAGCACGTATCATATGAAATTATTTACCTATGCCAGAAATGCCATGCTCTTTCCTAGTAAGCAGAATATCCTAGATTAAGATTGATGAGAGATTCAGCATTCCTTAAGTAATGAAAACAGGAAAGAAAGAAAAAAGACTAAGGAGTAAAGCACTAGTGATCCTCAATAGAAAGCAGAGTTCAACAAATATTGGCCTCATGACTGCAGAACATCCCTAATGTCGTCTAGCAACAGCCACTAAATATACATATATTTTTGTTAAGCCAAGTTTACAAATGGTCCTGAAATCCAAATAGGAATATTTGGATTTTCCCAAAATGTCCTCTACTTATTCCTGGGACACACATGCAGACGCATACACACCCTCATTTGATACTCTCAAAGCGAAGGATCCCTGCTGTTTTCATATGCTGCTACCATGTTCTTCTCCCTCTCCTTTTCTTCTTGTGCACGTCTGCCCCCCATGTTTTCATTAGTAAGAGGTGCTCGCCGTGAGAATGTCAGTGCCTGAGCCAGTGGTATGGGGTCTACAGCTTGGTTTGCTGCAGTAGTCTGGATTCCATGCAGGGACTAAGAAAATGCTCCTTTCCACCAAGCTGTGAGCCCCAGTCAGCTCTGCTTGTGCCCTATGTCTTACAGAGGGCTCACAGCTCCCACAGAACCATTCTATCTCTCTTAGCTCTCACACTGACCTGCCTCAACTTGTCTCACAAATCAGTCCGACTGGCTTCTCGTCCTTTTCTCTAGTGACTAAAACCTACTCCAAGGGGCTGGTCAGAGAGGTCCCTACTGCCCTCATGCTTCTCCCTCTTCTGTCTCCCAACAGTTAACAATCACAATGCCCCTGTAAATAGCAGTGGCACTTATAAGATCCTGGGCTGAAGTGGAATGGGGAGGGGCACAGCTTGAGTGCACCAATATTGTTTGAAACCAGACTCAGGTGGCTAAAGTATCCTTTTACTAAAGTTAAACAGGCATTTAATAAGCTAGCTTTAGCATTCCATTCCTTTATTGCCTATGCTGATAAACTCAGCCACCAATAAAGGAGCAGTGACATCATCAATAAAGAACACTAGGGCAAAATGGGACAACCACTTTTTTTTTTGACAGGAAAGTAGGATTTATGGGTGGGCATGAGTAAGGAGGGGGCAGCGCCAAAGCTCTCATGAGTGCAGGGTCCGCCATGTGTCCAGGGGCCACGAGTAGGGATGTATTTGACCCCACAGCCGTCCGTGATGAGCCACTTTTCTGCCACCATGTTTTCAAATTCATCTGCATTAAACTTGGTAAATCCCCACTTCTTGGAGATGTGGATCTTCCGGTGGCCAGGGAACTGAAACTTGGCCCTGTGGAGGGCCTTAATCACATGCTCCTTGTTCTGCAGCTTGGTATGGATGGACATGATGACTTGGGCAACGTGGACCCTGGCCACTGTGCCCTGGGGCTTTCCAAAGGCACCACACATACCTGCGTGGAGCCTAGACTGGGGACAGCATGCCAGTCATGAATGTCCACTGGAAAAAGCTGTCTCCAAGTTCCCTTGGGGCAAGCGGTACAGGCAACAGGCTGCATACACTACCGAGGAGGCCACTGTTTGCAGCCATTGCACACCAGGCCCCCATGGGAGAAAAGAGCACAGTAGGCTTAACTGGCTGCAAAGGGACAGTTACTTTGGAACAGAGTTATTTGATAACAATGAATTAAAGGTCCCAAATCTCATTTTATATATATATATATATATATATATACACACACACACACACATAAATATACATGGATATAAATTCTTAGAAAGAGGCATTTTGAGTATTTCTTATGCTTATAATCTAAAGATTATTCAAAATTAAAGAAAAAAATTAACATTGTTAGACTGCGTATGCATATATATACATGCATGTACAGCCATCTATGACACGATCATCTGTTACACATTTACATATACTGGTATATATATACTCACACATTTCAATAATAACATGTTTTGTATTTGAAAACATGAAGTTCTGAAGGAGTCCTAAGCATAGACAAGTAAAAAATAAGTAAAGCTAAGTTTTAAATTGAAAATTGGAAGAAAATTTCAAATTTTTATTCACACCAGTTTGAAAGTAATAAGAATCTAGAATAGATGACATATATATTTTACGTTTATCAATGCAGCAAAGTTTATTGAAATTCTGCTCAATGCTAAATCTGACAATGAGGGACAGTATTTTTTCCCCTACCTTTATCCCTCTCTTCTTCCTGTCTTCCTTTCTTTCCTCCATCACAAATGATTTCAAGGACACTGATTGAAATTCTGATTTACATTCTTCTCATTTAACACACTGTATGTTTTTTACATATAAAAATATTTTGGCATTTTTTTGATAATTTATTTTAATTAATGCTTCAACCTTTAGCTGTACAATTTTGTCCTTTAATAAATATTTGATGGATTTTGTGTTAATATAATTTTTAAAAGATTTTTGTCTTTCTAAGTGTTAAAGTAGTATGTGCTACATAATAGAAAGTTTTAAATTTCAAAATTTAAATCCAGAAAGCCCAGTGATAAAGAAATGGTTATGAAAATATGATATAGCCAGATATTGGGATGTTGCACAAGTACGAAAGTAGTTTTTTTTATATATATAATAAACTGTTAAATATAAGATGGTAAGTGGAAAAGGACATAAAGTGGTATATGTGGTGTACTTTATATTTCAGTAATATGCACCTATTTCATTATAAAGATATTTGTTCATCTATGTGTATTTAGAAAAGTTTAATAAGGATACACGAATATAAAGCTTTGGTGTCAGTATTCAGCCAAAATCTGCTATTGGGTTTCATCGTTGAGTTTTGGAAGTTCAAAGACCCACTTAAGTGTCATTTATGAAAGCCCTGAACTTTGCAAAATCAGTGATCATATGATCGTATTGGTTATCATCATAGATAAGCATCATGACAATGTCAACAGTGCATATAAAGCCCATCTTTGGGGTTTGTCATTTAGTATCAGATTATCTGAATATCCATTTCAAATATAGGTCAGGATTTTTGTTGAAACTTCTGTTAAATCTTTATGTGCTTTATACGATAAAATTCAATTTTTCTGGGGGAGTATGAAGTATTTATTGTAACCGTCAAATGCAGCACTAATTAATTATTCTGAAACTGTTAATTCCACATATGTAACCATTTATTGAGAACATTCAAATGTTTAAATTTATCAAGAGATAGATTGGCAATAGGAATGTTAAAAGAGAGGGCATAGATAACTTAGCTAGATAACGTTTGGAAGAATATATATATTTTAAACCAACTAATGCTTATAAAACTCTAAATAACATACTGCAAAATAAGAGGTATTAATCTACATTATAATACCAATGTCGATGTTTGCAGATGTTTTAGCCACAGTATATGTGGTTAAAATTCAATATTTATACATTATACAAAATTTATACATTAAACAAATACATATACAAATACATAATTTATACATTAAACAAAACAAGAACACTACATGATTCTTAGATATTTAATTCCATTTAGCCCAAGACTTTCTAGCAAAGAATTTGTTTTGTAATTTCTGGTTTATTGTGCTGATGAAGTAAAAGTAGAATGCCAACTCTACCATTCAACATTTCATGAGAAGGAAAAACATAAAAACCATATCAATGATAAATCGTATTTAATAGGACTTTTTAAAAAAGATTATACAGAGAACCAAAAAATAATAATAATGGAGTGTTAGGAAATAACAGTTACTCTTAACTCTCTTGCTTCTTCGCTGATTTCATTTGACAGTGAACATCTGTTTTCTGCTGTGAAAGTGCAGTATATTGACTGCAGCAGCAACCCGGGAGCTGACGGCGAGGAGAAATTATTGTTCCTGTACCACAACTGTGAAGCTTTAAAAATTTAACCACTAAAACTTTTGGTAAGCTAGTTGAACTAAAATATGATATTTTGATAATGTTTCCAGTTTACTCTTGATCTCAGCCGGTCATTACAGGATGTTGATATTCCAGGTTAAACAGAGCATTATAACCTCTGGCTTTTGGCACTTGGAAAAATGTATGTTCAGAGCCTCTCTGAATATACACATTCATAGAAGTTATTTATTAGTTTTATCTCTGGACCTTGATGTGTATTTTAGTTCTTTCTTCTTTTCTGGCTTCATTAGGTTGTTATTTGAGACACTTGACTATGTCAAAATGCCAACATCCATAAAAGTGATTAGTGTTTTGGAATACAGAGATATTTCCTTAATAGTAGGATGAAATTCCATGTTTTGGAATATGCAGTGAACCAAAT
The DNA here is from genome assembly GCF_963924675.1 of Phocoena phocoena. Lineage (NCBI taxonomy): Eukaryota > Metazoa > Chordata > Mammalia > Artiodactyla > Phocoenidae > Phocoena > Phocoena phocoena. Next base: position 27,793,608 of record NC_089222.1, on the reverse strand, counting down.
CATCAGTACCAAACATAAATGTGTGGAATAAAAATATGATATAACACAAAGAACTTAAAATGTGTCCATTACTGTTGATCTCAATGCTGCAGTTATAAAGGGATTATTTACACAACAGGTATTTATGGATCACAAATGATATGGTGAGTGCCGTGTTAGCTATTATGGAAGAGGAAGTAAATAATATTAATAATAATAACCATAACAGCTATCATTTGTTGAAAGCTCATTATATGCAGGGATTATCCAAAAGCATTCTATACTTTTAAATACTCAAAATAAAAATTTGACATTTTAAAGATAAGGAAAATAAGACTAGTTGGATAACTTGCTCCAAGCCATAAAATGACGAGTATAAGCACCAATTCTGATTAGTGTCTACATAACTCCAACACCAGAGTGCTAACACCATGCACAGTACGAAACATCACTGCTCAGTACACCTGGAAGGGGGAGACGCATTTAACATACAGCAACGAATCTGTGCACAAGAAAAGAGGTTTCAGTGGTGTGGTTACAAACATATATGTGGTTAGAATTCAAAGAAAGAGAGGACTGAGGGCTGGGCCTTTAAGGATAAGCTGAGATGTATTTGGAGGAAAAGAAGAGGGAAAACATTCTAGGTAAATGATCAATAATGTGAACAAAGATACTTGAAAATGTTGATTTCTCTAGGGAAGTAGGGAAGTGTTTTTGGTAGAAGGAGTAGTGAGTCCACCACTTATACTATTCCCTTAAACATATTTCCAAATTTTAAATCTTTATATTAAATACCTTAGATGTCATGTTATTCAGTGACTTATATTAAAGATACAAATTCTGATATGGGACTACTTAAAGCATTTCATAATAAGTAGAGTGCTGTGTTAAAATTGACAATTAATATATCATTTTAAAGTTAACAAAATAGAAAATGGAATGATTCTAATACTATCTCAATATTTCAACATAAATATTTCCTTTTCATTTTCTACCATTGCAATGAGGTAGGTTGTTGAGGAGGGATTTCTCATTTACAGATAAGGATACCACAACAGAGAGAGTAATTTGCCTAGGGCCACACAGCTACTTATCGGAAGAGAAGGGATTCTAAACCTGCGATTTTGGGGAGCCAGAGCAAGTCAAATTTAATAGAAGTTTATAGCTGTTTCTCATATATTTTTCAGCCTTCAGACAATCCTACCTTCCAGAAGGAAACTTACTAAATTCAGCTGCTATCACCTTTTCACTTAAAAAAATTGTCTACTACTTTGGCGTTGTCTCAAAGCTTGATTTCTGAGACTAAAATATCAAAACTTCATGTAAGCGTATAACGTGTGATTGGGTCAGTTATTACATGAAAAATAGTTATCATTCTATGTCTATTCATTGATTATAAGACTGAAAATATTTTATAGAAAGTCATTGATGTGTTATATTACTATATCACTGTATACTTGATTTTTCATTCCATGCTTTCTTTTAATCAAGAAAAGTGCAAAAATTCTTACAGTGGGGCAGCTCGGTATTGGATTTGCACTGCACATTTGATGGAATTCAGTGGTACAATTTTTTTCCCCAGTAAACTTGTGATAGTACATATATTGCTTTTCTAAAATGCACTTTTTAGATGCCAGTTTCTGGGGGAGAAGATTGCAGAGGTAGATTTAAAGGTAGCCATTAGAAGCCAGAGATACTATCAGAGACTCCAGGACTCTCTTTACTAGTCAAATATTAGGGAGTGAAACATATCCATAGTACTTAAGTACACCAGAAAATATGTGTGTGTGTGTGTGTGTGTCTTTGGGAGGAGGGGAGGAGGGAGCAGAAAAATATTAGAATTAAATTATTTAATTCCAAATTCTTTTTCTGCCATCATGAATCAGAAACCCATAGGTGGATAAGAATGTCTGTTGTCTACACTGTGGACTCCTGGGGAACAGTATTGTGGAGAGAAGCAGGAGAAGACACCACTTCTAGCTGGGTGCTGCTAATTCCCCACTCTATTCCTAGGGGTAAATAATTTGAAGACAGGAGACTTGGTTTCCTATTGGCAGATTACATCAATGACAGTTGGTACATTATTAGAATTTCATATTACTCAACTGAAAACGTGTCTACAGGACCACTTTCTAAGTTCTAGGGAGCTGCACAAATGCTTTGTTGTTATCATTAGAGCCAACACCCATAGTTGATGGAATTCACCCACAAATGAATTTTGGAATCTCTTACTATAAATGTTTCCTTTATTGTTTACCTTTCCACAACACCAGAGAATCTCCATTCACCTCCAGGATACCTTTGGAAAACCACAGGAATTATTTCCCAGTCATTCTCTTTAGCTTGAGGTTTCCTACCAGGAGGCTGAATATGGAATGGCATTGAAATTCTGCAAGAACTACACACAGGTTAAAATGTTGTGCAGATTTGAGACATACATGAAAAGGAAATCTATTAAAGTGAAAGCAGAGGTCATATTAAGGTGACGAGTACTTTTCCTTTTTTCATTAAATAACATTCCTATAACTGGTTTAATAAAATTTCTAGAAGAACCAAAATAACATAAGTCAGGAAAGAACAAATACTTAGGTCTTTAAAAAGTGTCAGTGTTGCTTCTTGACAAAGTTCTGGAGTAGAAATTCCATCATAGATATACAATTATGGTAATTACATGGTTTTTCCTTTTTTGTATTTTACAACCACAGCAATACCGCAACAGTTGGAATAGTGAACGAGCCTGAGTAACTTTAGGGGGAGGTCTGTGTCAATAAATGGCTCCACTTGCATCTCATGGATACAGTTTAGTGTATTTCAGTAGGAAATCATATTGCTGCAAATTAGATACTGTAATTAGATATTTTTCCCAGCTTTAATTTTCATAATGAAAATATGGTCAACTCCACATCTAAATTTACTTTTATTTTCCTGGTTTTAAGAGCAGGCTTTAAGACACAACTTGTATTTTCAGTTGTGCTCATTGACAATATCTATAACTTCATGGAGGAATGGTCTATATTTACAGTCGGCAAAGCAACTGAACTAGAAAATCTGATGTTATGTTTCTGCTGATTTACTGTCACTTTAATGGTGTGTTATCACAATCCTCTTACACTTTTATAGTCTAGGGCAGTTTTAGGTTAACACACATTTAATGAAAAGTGAATTGAATGGTACCAGGCATACGCAAATATAACTGCTATCACCTGAGTGAATTGCCTCTTAATATTACACATAGAGCTTTATGAAATTCAACCCTGTGTTGTTATAATTGAGAGAGCAGAATTTTAGATTCCTAATAGGTTTGAGATGAGATAGAAAACAAGTTTGTTTGATACTCGATGCCTCGTTTAATGATATATTCGCCCTTGTTCATGGGCAGCCAGGGCTGAGGGTGCAGGGTGGGACAGGTGTTCTTTCCTCTTTTGAAGCAAAAACACTTTCCTCTTCTTTTGGGGGAGAGGAGAGAACTTCACAGAGGAAGAGACAGATGAACTTCACAACATCCAACGATAATGCCCAACTATACAAAGAGAAGTGAGGGCGCATTTTTGAACAAATTATTTATCCACTATTAACAGTCCCCTCTCAAAAGTTTCTTTTTCTCTTTTATTGTTTGAATTTGTCTAACCATACGTTTGAAGGGGGAAACCACTGGAAATACGGACTTACTTTATAAGAAGTCATCTATATAAAAGAAGATATAAGAAATAGAGCATCTTAACTGATGTGATAGGTAGGTGAATTGTATGGAACCCTGGTTTTTGTGCTCGCGCAGAAGAGACCTATGTTCCAAACTAGATTCCACTACTTTTCCTTAGAGGAGGTCTTATTTGCCTCATTATTTGCACAACATAGGGTCATCTGAGATTGTCTCAAAGGTCACCTGGAAGTCTTTCATTCTATTATTCAGAATAAAGCCTTGAATTCAAGGATAAGCTTACAAAGTCCTACATCTGTGGGGCTCATATCGTTTTACTTAACCATCTTCATCTCCTCTGATGAAATAAGTTTTTAACTTTTTTCAATTTCCTTAAATATCCCAGCCTCCTTCGATGCTAGTCGAAGCTTTAAAAGAGCAGATGTGGGAAGAGAGCCGGTTGAATAAGTGCCTTTAATTTATAAGAATAAAAAAGTCATTTTAGTTTAAAGAATATATCATTAAGACAATTAAATGAGCAAATAAAAACAGAAAGACATTATGATTCCACCTTTCCTCACCTGTAAATAATCAGACTAGTATAGAAATCTCATTTGCAAATTATGCCTAGCCCACATTCTGAAGGAAAACTCACTCATATATCCTAATTCTTGCTTTCTTCTTTTAAGTTTTGCCTAAAGAGTAATTATAATTGGGGGAAGCCAGAACCCTGGCTTTGGATCTGGAAGAGTTAGCAATATTATCCACTGCCACTGTGTTTTGGTGTCCAGACTGAGCTACTTCTGATCTTGGGAAAAGCAGTCTGTTTACAGGAACTTTGGAGGTAGGGGTGGAGATTTGAGTGACTAAGTCCTGTCTGCAAAATGGATCTGTGATTTTTATTGCTTAAAAAAGAAGAGGAAGAAAGTGAAAATAAACTTCTATTAATATTTCTGCAGCTAGAATTAGCTGATTGCATTTGCATTTGAGGTTCACAGCTTTCTGCTTTTAGAAACCACCAACAGTTTACTTGGCTACACAAAAGTAAAACAATATGTATTCAAGAAAAGCAACATTTGTGACAGTCAAGCATAACCTGCTTTGCACCAAAATGTGAAAGGATTGTCTTCCCTGAATGAAGAGATATTTATGATGTGAAATTATTTTTGGCTTCTTCTAGTTGAGGCCAGAGGCTGAGATTTGAAGTCTGGAGTCTGAGAGACAGAGAGCAGCAGACAGCAGGTGCTACTTGAGATAGATGGGAAAATATCAATAACCCAGCACAAGGCCTAAGAGAGGACATGGCCAAGCAGAAAAACTGGCAGAGGAGGAAATGCTAGTTGGAAATGCTAGTTTCAATAACTTGAAAAAAAAATTCAGGTTTCAATTTCCTTCCCTGCCCCATAATTCCATTATAGGAAAACCTTAATAGCATTTATTGAACACTTAGCTTTTTGTTAGGTGTGTGCTGAGGAATAAAAGTGAAGGGCATCAGTTAGCAGTCTGGAGCAGAGTGAACTGGGTAAGAGGGTGGCACATGAAATGGTATGTGAAGGGCAGAGGTGATATACAGAGAAAGGTGGAGTAAGATGGGCAATAATGATAATATTAACATTTGGCAAGAATTTAGTAGGTGTCATGCATTTTCCTAGGTCCCACAGGGACTCCTGAGGGACCCAGAGAATATTTTGAGGAGGGGCCTAGACTTCCTGTAACAACACGGTGTGTGGCTTGGTGTACTACTAATGGGCTGTTAAAGGGAAGGTGAGCCTCCAGAAGCCTAGAGGCCCCAGGGAACCTCAGGGTGGCTGCTCTTATACATTTACATCAAAGGAGAGCACTCATATACACAGTCTTTGCTACTTTATTTCCAGAATAGGACTTTAGGCAGTGTGGAAAGAGTCAGTGACATGGAAAACAATCCTATTATCTATTGAAAGAGCTAATGCTGTCTGGTCACAAAAGCCAGAATCTAAGGATCAGAATTCCAGTTTAACTCTATAACATCTTAGCTATGAGCTCTGGGGCAAACCTCATGACTTTCTCGAGTTCCATTTTTCATACCACAGAAGCTAAGAAGTTGAAATGCGATTGTATGTAGAGATGTTAAATGTAAAGTCCCATAAAATGTTAGCCATTTTCATACTCTTCTTTTTATCCCTTTTTCTAGTTTTACCATAAAATATTAGTGGAATGATAAGTTTGGGGAATAGAATGAGTCAGGAATGAAATTAGTGAAAATGCTAAATTAAGAGCAGGCCTCATCCATAATATTCTGAGGGTTCCCCCTCAATTCTTCTAGATTCATGGCAGTTCTTTTCCAGTTTTTAATATCACCAAGTTATAAAATTTAAAAGAGGAGATAAAACTCTGATTAACCATTGAAAATCTAGTTGAGAAGTATTGGTTAATAAAGAAAAAAAGCAAATATATATATATGTTTCTTAATAAGGACTATTATAGAGTAAAATATAAAAATTAATAACAATGAAAATCAGAATGAGATCCAGAAGTAGAAATATTTAAAGGACACCCTTTTCCCTATTGGCCATGAAAAACCTACAGTATCTAGTGTATACCATACCAGGGGCAAGTCGAAAGGGTTAGTTACTTAACAAAACAAAATAAAATGTCTGAAATTCTTTTTAAATAGTTTTAAATAGCAAGATTCTTGGCTCCAAATCAGAAAACCTCAAAGTAAAACTCTCCTCTTGCCAGAATCTAAATTAATTAATTGGCCATTTAAGATTCAGAACTCTAAGAAACAGACATTAGCCAAAGAGTTTTTCAACAGTCATTCTAATTCCAGATAAATTTTTGATATTTATTTTTAAATTAATTTTTAAATAAAAATTAGGAGGTCCAAAAATTTTCGTGGGTTGCTGGAGATCAGTCACTGAAGTAAACAGCGAAAATATAAGGACTGTAATCTGTATCTCCAGACCTATCCAATGCTTTTTCCATTATATTTCATAACCTCTTACATATCCATATATTTCATATAGTTCTTAATATAGTAGAGTCTACCACACCAGCTTTCTATATTTATTTCTATCATTTAAGGAATGTACCCCTTTTCTAGATTAATGTTTTACAAAGGAAAATAATGAATTTCTTTGGCATTTGTGTGGAAAGGATTAATTTATTGAAGATAATATCTCTACAGGTTGGTGCCCCAGAAAGAAGTTGACCTCCTACAAAACTCCATAGAAACTAGCTACAGCCACGTGCATGGAACAGTCACGTCGACCAGAAGGCTTGGAATCTGTCCTGGATCACAGTGGTACTCACCTGAGCACGTATGCTGAACTGGTCGGGTAGAGATGGAGCGACGTTATAGTGCTGTTGTATTATGGCCTCTGATCACATGGTGGAAGTGTTGAAATTTTCTTCATCATAAAGTTCAAAAACCCCACAGCCCAGGATCAGAGTCCCTCTTCCAGAGTCTGCCATTCAGTGCTGTTACATTGCTATGAGCTGTACTAGTGTGTGTGGGACTGTGAGGGGCCCAGGTACCTACAGTTAATCCTGTCTCTGTAGTGTTTACTCCAAAGGATCTCCTCCAGGAGGCCTGGCAAGTGTACTGCTCAGCATTTGCTTTTGTATTATAGTCTGGTCTTCAAGAGTTCTATCTATGTATGTAGTCATGAAAATCAAACCAACAGATATTGCTTCATATCTCAATAAGTATCCCTTGTAATGGTTTTATAAATATGTTATATATACATATATATATATATAAATTATATTAGACCAGTATAATATAAGTATAGTAGGTTGAACCATATCAAATGCTAATAGTAAACCATTTTTCATTTACAAAACAATAGTAATTTCATATTACCGTCGTTACAAATTTTTTCATCCAGGGCAATGTTAACTTCAATTACTCAGACTCTTTTTTTTTTTTTTAATTAAGGAAACATTTCAACGTTTACTATTAAATATAAGAAAAATACATATATATGTACAGTTCATATTAACAAATGTTAGCATTTTGCTATATATATATATATTTATTTTCTTTAGGAAAAAATAATACAGGTAAAATAGAAGTGTTACCAAATCAAACTTGGGTGTGCTCGCCTACACGCAGTAAAGCCAATCTACTGACACTGGGTTGTAGTGAAGGAAAATGCAGTGTTTATTGTAAGGCTCCAGACAAGGAATCCGGGGCAGCTCATGCTTAAAAAGCCCAAACTCCCTGTTGGGTTTCAGGGAAGCAGTTTTTAATAGGCGAAGTTTGCAGGGAGGGCTTCAGGGTGTGTAACCCTCCTCTTATTGGTTGGTGGTGAGGTAACAGGGTGGTGCTCCAGGAATCTCAATCATCAGCCTCTGGCTGCAGCCAGTCTGGGGTCCATGTGCCTGTGCTCAGGCTGAAGTTACCATCCTCCACCTGGATGGGGGCCTTAGTTCCTGTAGAACTCAGAGATATGTATCGGATTGTTATGTACATCTCAGGAGGAATCAGGGCCAGGCCTCCATTGTTGCACTATTGTTTCTTTCTGCACTTCCCTAATTAGTAACTGTTTGGTTCTGCCCTTTGGAACTCAGGGAAGGTCTAGGAGGATGAAACCTTTTTTCTGTAAACAAGAAATGGTGGACACAGAAAGTCCTTCTTACCTGGGAGGGCCCACTCTGTCCTGCTCAGTTTTAGAAGGTCGCTTCCTGTCCCTTATTGACTCTTTTCTTTTCCTGTTGTCAACCTAGAGAGATAGGTTCTGAAGGAGCCTCTGAGATAAACAATATTATCTTCTTTTGTTATAATTATTTTATGAAAAATATGTAGTATTATTTTATGTTTTAATAATTCTTACATTCTTGGGTGTGATAGTGATGTGGTTCTGCAGAAAAATGTCCTTGTTTTCTGGATATATATTATATTTAGATATGGAATGCCATGAGGTTTGCAAATTACTTTCAAATTGTTCAGGAAGATGTGTGTACGCACATGTGCCTGTGTGTAGGGAAGTAGCAAATGTGACAAAATGTTAACAATAGGTTATTTTAGGTGAAGAGTTTAGGAGTGTTTATCTTAGTATTCTCTCCATTTTTTTCTGTAAATTTAAAAGAAAAAGTAAAAGCTTAAGAATTTTAAAGCACTGTGTAACTGAATCACCTAATACGAAATGCATTTGAGATAATTTAGTTTAACTTTCCCTTTCAGCAAACAATAACTTTACACAAAATGCTAATCTTAACAATGTAAAAATAGTGTTTTTCAATGTAAAATGGTGCATCCACTTCAGAAAACAAGTTTTTCGGTTCCTCAAAATGTCAAGCCTGTGGTTACCATATGACCTAGCCATTGTAGGTCCCTAGGTATATACCTAAGAGAAATAAAAACATATGTCTATTATTTCTAACATCCGAAAAGTGGAAACAACCCAAATGTCCATCAACTGATGAATGGATAAAAAATGTGTGGTATATCCATACAATGAAATATTCAGCAATAAAAAGGAATGATGTACAGAAACATGCTACTCCATGGATGAACCTAGAAAGTATTATGCTAAGTGATAGAAGTCAGTCACAAAAGACCATGTGTTTTGTAATTCCATTTATATGAATATTCCAGACTAGGCAAATATATAGAGACAGAAAGTACATTAGTGGTTGCCTGTGTTACGGAGTCCAAGCCTGTACTGCTTGCTGCATGACAGGCCAATAAATCTAGAGAAAAGGTGTTGGGGCAAAGAATAGTGACTTTATTTGGGAAGCCAGCAGATAGAGTAGATGGTGGACTAGTGTCCCAAAGAAATATCTTGCCCAGGTTTGGATGCTAACTTCTTTTATAGAACAAGAAGGGTCAGAGGAGAAAAGGGAAAGGGAAAAAAGCGTAAGTTGTTGCAAATATTTCAGAAGGGATGTGTTAATTTCTTCTTTCTTGCAGCCATTCATAGGCAGGCCTGGTCAGGATGTTTCCCGTGAGCCAAACAAAGGTACTTTATAGCCTCCTGCTCAGACATGGGAGGCAGGGTTCCTGGAAATGGGCCAGTATGTATACTTTAAGCTACAGGCAACATCCCTTTAGTGAATAACTTGTAGCAAAAGCAATAGAATACAAAGCTTGAAGTAAAAGAAACAGATCCAATATAGAGTCAGATTTGTTCTTCCCTATTCCACTTGGGACTGTTGGGTGGGGAGGTGGATATGAAGAGTGACTTCTAATGGAATAGAGTTTCTTTTGGGGGATGATGAAAATGTCCTAAAATTAGATAATGGTGATTACACAACTCTGTGAATATGATAGAAACCACTGAATTGTACACTTTAAATAGATGAATTTTATAGAATGTGAGTTATATTTCAGTAAAGCTGTTAAAAATAGTCTTTTTTATGAAGTTAGGAAAAACAAAATATTTTAAGACTGATTGCAAATATGAAACTATATATGATCTTTGCTGATTTTGGATCTTACAAAATGGCAATTTTAATATACTGAAATATGAGAAACAATATTAATGTCAGAGATGAGGAAAGCTGACATGGTAGATTTATCTGAAAATGTAGCAGTTGTACCATTTGTTGCTTTAGTGTTTTTCTGATTATTGTTTAAGCACTATAGCTTATAAAGAGGCTAGAAATTCTTCAGAAGTGCATTTCTTGCTGTTAACCGATGCTTATTTCAATTTTGGAGGAAGAGGAAAGAAACACTGAAATTGTACATATATTTTTTTAAGAAAAAATAATTAGCTCTTATTTTTCTATTTCAGAAGGGGCAATTTATATGCCAGTTAAAAAATAAATTAAAAGTCTCCTAATACATTAATACTCAATATAAAAGTCACTCACTTAGACTCTTGGGATACTTTAACTTTTATGCAGCAAAACAGAAACATGAAACAAAAATCTCCATGAGTCTTACTTTCCCTTAGTGGACACAGAATGTAAGCATTATACATGATAAATAATTGAATTGCATAGTATGCTAGGAAATAAACAAGAGGATTGGAAAAAAATGAGATCAAAGAAAGGGTATCAAGAATGCAAGAATGCAAAAGGTTAGAGTTGCCATTACTGAGATCAGGGAGGCTACAGGAAGAGCAGCTTTTAGTATGTAAGTGTGGGAGTTCAGCTATTCAATTGTGACATGTTGGTCTTGAGATATCTATTAGACATCCAAGTGGAGATGCTGAATTGGCAGTTGCATAGATAAATGTGGAATTCAAGAAAGTGACTTAGGCTGGAGACATTAACTGTGAAATGCAACTACATAGGAGTTGGCATTTATAGACATGATACTGGATAGAGAAGAGATTTTCAACATTCAGATTTTTCAACATTCAGGTCTTAGAGAAGAGAAGGAAACATTAAAGGAGACTGAGAAAAGTAGTAGCTGTTAGTTGAGCCACAAATGATGAGTATGTGGTGCCCTGTAAGAGATGTGTCACCCAGAACTGACCCTTAGATATAACTTTGCCATTATCTGCAGCTACCATTGCAAAGACAACAGTCATGAGCTGAGAATTATTCTCCTGTTTAGGTTTAAGCTACCCAAACTTGAGATCTTACTGGATCGTCCATCTTGCCTCAAGTTACAAAGTTTGCAATTATCAGCCTCAGAGGAGAAGTGGGGATATCTGAGTTTATTAAATAGGCAGTTAGTAACAGTTGGGGAATTGCCTGACTAGGTGAGGAGAAAAACTTTTTTGGGGGGGAGAGTAAAACATGTTCAAAGTTGAAAGGAGGGGACTAGGAGTCATATTAACTTGATTATTACAATCCATTTTGTACCCCACACTGGTGAAATTGGCTTATTTCTTGGGACTAAAATTCCACATTCTAGTAAAATACTTTATGTGAAATAATCTTCCTTTGGAGTATTCAAAATGCCCTCGGTGCCTATCTGTTTCCTGCTGATAGGCTAGTCATGCCAAGGATAACAAAAAGATTCCAGAGTTAAAATTACTGAAAGTATATTGTGCACTCTTGCCACACGTGCAGTGTAGGTTGGCTGTAAAGACGATAATTTCCAGATCTATCCATAATGAAATAGGAATTGAAATACATAAAAAATTAGCCAACCTTAAACAGAAAGGGAGAAGGTTCTACTCATTTTAATCACTCGAGATCCAGGAGGAGGGAAGTACCATCAGTTTATGACACTGTTATCTCAACATGAGGCTTGAAGATTCTACAAGACCGGTGTCCAGTATAGAGAATGGAGGTTGAATGTTAAATGCCCATGTCTTTCAGCTCACATTTTCTTGACCGAGATGAGTCACTTGGCTATGCCTATTTCTCTAGGTAAGAACAAGTGTATCTTCCTTGTGTCTGGAATCAGAGAAGAATCTGGTGTGCTGGGGAATGCTAGTGAGGTCTGTTAGATTCAAGTATCCCTTGTGACCTTAGGATAATGAGAAGTAGGAGGCCTGCCCCTGCCTGTTGTACCTCTATGCTACAGTTATAAGCTCTGTGTATTTGAATGAATTGGAGGTGGTAGGGAAAGAGAAATAGTTCTCTATGACCCTTGAGTTTATCAGAAAAAGGAATGGGAGAATAGCAGAAAGGGTAGAGGATCAATAATTATTTTAAAAGAGAGACTTGGATTGTCTTTGTAACATAGTGTTTTGAATTATTAAATGACGGGCTCTTATTCTCTTTTCCCTATCACACTTATTTTCTCTTTCTCACTAGGAGAATGTTTGTGCCACTTAGAGTAAGCCATGCCACCCATTGATTTTGAGACAGGTAATCGTATCAAAGAAATGATGGCAGCAAAATTAAATTTAAATTCATATGTTTAACTTTAAATTTTCACATGTAAGATAGAAAAGTTTGGATCTACCTGAGCAGAGTGCACTTTTTTTTTTTTTTTCTACTCTCAGACTACATTGAGACTCCTTTGGCTGGAGGATAATTATCAGAGAAAGCCCACAAAAATAGGATGTGGGCAGAAAGGGAGGACATAGAAGAAAGACCCTCCTCAAAGATTTTCTGCAAGTCTTAGATGATAAATGTCTCAGGAGAGGAGACACATCTGCAGTGAGTTGGAGCGTAATGGGGATGTGAGATGGCCTTAAGTAGAATTTGGAAAAATGAACAGCTGAAGTTGAACAAAGAAATTGATGAGGCATGAATAGCAGGCTTACAAGGGCCAAGAAGAATTTAAAGGGTATACACACTTGTGGGAGCCAAGCAGGCTCTGATATGAACATTTTTCCTTTGTTGCCCAAAGCAAGGGAGACCAGGAGAAAAGCTGGGCAGATGGCTGGAGGCATGATAGTAAAGGTTATATAGGGAAGCTTAACAGAAAATCCTGGAGCACTGCTGCCTTGAAGCTACACTAATACTATCTTAAACAACAGAATTACTATACAATAACACTAAAATTCTGTCATATACCTTTAAAATTTTTAAGAAGCAAAACTTTCCAAGAGAAAACTCTCATTTTCCTTATATTGTAATTTTAGAAACTCCCGAATTGTTTATTCATTTTATCAACTCTGGAAATGTTAAAAGCCTTTGGGAATACATTGATATTGAAAGAAGTTAATATATTCCACATGCTTCTGTGGTTTTCTATTAAGTTCAAGTTATATGACTCATAAAAAGTAACAGAATGAATCCTTTTGATTTTGTTCACTTTGCCTCTGGAGTCCATGCAGTTTTCTCAGATAAGAGGTGGCATGGCATAATAGCAAACACAAACACCTGATGGGCAGCCACAATTTACCAGATGTGTGTGCATCAGTTTTCCCCGCTGTAAAATGGTGCTCATAATACGTATTTCTCAGGTTTGTAGTGAAGATTAAATGACTGCAGAAACTAACACAACATTGTAAAGCAACTATACTCCAATAAAGATGTTTAAAAAAAAGAAAAAACATGTTACATGACTTAATGTGTATAAAATGCTCAGCAAAGTGCCTGGCACATAAAAGGCTTTTGGCAAAGGTCGATTGCAGTTTTTGTTACAGGAGATCTTGGTCTTTATCAGCAGCTGTTCTCTTTTGATAAAATCTTTCTTTACAAAAATAGTAGAAGGTAGAGTTAGAAAGATCTCGGTAGCATAGACTTCAATCTCCCACCATAACTGGGCTTATGTAGAGTTCCAGATGACATTTGCCCAACCCACTGTTGAATAATTGTATTGCTAGCATGCACTTGACATTAGAAGGGGCTAAGCTTGATGAAAGATTCAATTATTAAAACATTGTTCTACTAAATCCAGCCTTCCCCTGCTCTGAGAGTCCCACACGTTGGTATTTACTCTACCTCTGGAATTATAATGAGAAAAGCCTCTTCTATCTTCTACATGGAAGTCCTTGAAATAGCAAAATATTAAAAATGTTTCCTTTGCACTTATTTCTCAGTTCAAAAATAATCTTTGTTTATACATGTGGATTATAGTGTAAAATCCTTATGGTTCAGTAAATACTCATTTCTGAGAGCACAATTCAATTAAAAACTACATTTTAAGATGGTTACCTCTCAGTTTTCCCTCTTCTGAATTAATATCACTATCAGTCACTATTTGAAATTTGGTGGAAATGACAGTAATATCTAGATGTGTGGATAATGAAATAGGAACTCCTAACGTATAAAAGTTAGCCAAAAAATTTGTAGGTTGGGAAAAATTAAAAATGATATATCGCTTGCTGGGGAGATACAACTGAAAACAAAATCTTCTTTCAGCCCAGAAAACCTCTCCACAAAAGTAATAGAGAAAGAAAAAGCTTTAATCATTGTATAAGAATTAAATGAGAATAGATGTGTACCACGGTAATCCACTAAGCGACTACAGAGACAGAAAGAAATCTCACCTTTTTATAGAGCCAAACTGATGCCCGTTACATACATGTTTTCAGGATAAACAATGATTAGATCCCAAGTTAAAGAACTTAATAGCACCATTTATTGCACATTGTTTATCCTAAATCTACCTGGTAATTGGGGTAACCATCTGTGTTAGTTAATTGGTTTTATACAAAGGAAAAATAAACTTCTCATATCTTTATGACAGGTGGGCAACTGGGAGCAAGGCACCCACTGAAGTTAGGCTCGTTCCTCTCACAGAAACTGGGAGATAGAGGTGTTATCTCCCCTGATGTTTACAGTTCCAAGAGATGGCTCCCAGGTCCTTGGGAAGGACATTCCTGGGTCATAAAGCAGGCAAGAGGCTTATTTGCTTCTAAAAATTTGACATGTATTTCAAAGAGACAGAAAAATAACTTATAAATGCAAGTTTTCTAAAACTATTTCTCTAAAAATGGTGAGAGGAGAACTCTTCCTTATTTTCAAGAGAGAATTAAGTCTCTTATTTTTAATTTTTGTCTTGCAGGTCCTTACACCCTGTAAGTCACATTTGTTATTAGATTTTGGATTGCATAATTATCATGGAATGCCATGAACTAGAGAGGTTCATTCCTGGAAACTGGTAAGCCCAGTAAGTATTCCATGTGCCGTGTGGGTGTACATGAAAAATTTGGAGATAACAATAAAAGACATTTGAGTACGTTGCAAAAAGAATCTGACACTTAAGTTTACCCATTAACAAGGGAGAATGACTGGATCTTTGTTATAACCTCTGGAGAGTTTGAGCACTCACCTTTTTTTTCTGTATTTAACATCAAACTTTATATCCATCACTCAAAAGTGGAAGTAGCTGCAGTTCATTTTCTCTGTGCCAGGTGTTGAACCAAGTTGTTTTATATGCATTATCTCATTTAAATCTCATATCATCATGAGGTAACAATGCAAATATTAATATTAACAATGTACTATTCATAGTTCTGATTTGATAGGTGAAGAGTAAGGGTTAGAAATTAAGTAATAGCAACAACTTTGCCTGAGGTTCTACTACCACTGAGTATTGGACTGGAAATTTGAAAATGGTGTTTTTTTTGTTGTTGTTGTTTAACATCTGTATTGGAGTATAATTACTTTACAATGGTGTGTTAGTTTCTGATTTATAACAAAGTGAATCAGCTATACATATACATATATCCCCATATCTCCTCCTTCTTGCGTCTCCCTCCCACCCTCCCTATCCCACCCCTCTAGGTTGTCACAAAGCACTGAGCTGATCTCCTTGTTGAGTACTCATTTTAAGTCAAGAAAAGATGGAGAGAAATAATCTCCACTTCGGGGCACAGTAGAACGCTCCTACCTGATATTTACAAAACGTGTGTCTGCATTTCACACCAGGGGTCCTTGAGGCTCAATTAAACATTCAGATTCCCAAAACACTTGGCTTGAGACTACTCTGGAGAGAAATCACAGCCTCCCAGCAGGTCAGCGCTGGGCATTCCTTGTTCCACTCAGCAGGAGTTCCTGCATTAGGTTAGCAGTCCCTGTAGCAGTTCACACAGCTCTCAGGGAGGTCTCTTTCCCTCAGATGAGAGCTAATGTTCAAGGAGATGGGATCCACACTGGGCACATGTGGAAGCTGCCCTGATTTAAAAGCCTTTACTTAGAAGCTTCATGCCCTGTAGGAGAGACTAGCTCTTATAAAAACTTTATAGGCATAGCATCCAGGATCCCTGCAAGGGGTTGTTATAAGGGTCTCTGAAACTAGGGAAGCTAAAACTATGGCATTTCCATCAGGAATTTATAGTTCATTTATAGTTTCTTCTGGTCCAGTGCAATTTACCAATCAGGGATCATTTTTGTAATAAGCAATGTTAACTAGTATATATATATGTATATATATATATATATGCCACATATACATATATATACGGCAGTCATTTTACATTTAACAGAGCTATAGAGTTAAATTGAAAGTGAAATGGCAGCAGAGAAAAGGGTTATGTTAACCTTTGGTCCATCTTGATTTAAACAAGTTCTTCAACTGTTTAAACCTCAACTTTCTCATCTCTCAAATGGAGACCAAGTCCTTATCTCATAGTACAAGTTGTGTACATGTAACGTGACAACTTGAGAGAGGGAATTGGTCCGTCAGGGAGTATTCTTTAAGCTGTCTGTGATGGTCCATGAATTATGGTGGTTCAATTCTTGTCGGTAGAAAGTTCTGTTCTCTAGAGGAGCTATTGAGAGAGGACATCTGGAAGGATGAAAACAGTGCCCACCCTCAGATCTGGAAAATGCCTCTTCAAGGTAACCTCCTATAGCAGAGTTGTAGCAAACTAACCTGGATCACAGGATTCACATGAGTGGTGGGCAGGGGGTAAAGCTGGGGGCGCAGGTTTCAATCTAAACCCTATTTGAGTTAGTTGAAGTTGTGCAATCTGTTTTAAATAAACCTGAATCAAGATAAAGCAATAATATGTTTTAATATGATCCATAGCTGTAAATGTTTTATGTATATGTGTGTATGTATTAATGAGTGATCTATATTCCCTCTTGTTTCCTCTTATTGCACGTGCTCAGGCTTTAAAATGATGTTATGCTTTTTCTCTCTCAGCTACCACCAACCTCCCTGATTACAATTCTTCTCAACCTTCAAGCTTTATCTTATACCTCACCTTCTATAGAAAATTATGTCCCGGTATCCTAGCTAGAGTTGATATCTTGCCTCTAAACTTGATACCAATTATATTCAACTTATTCAATCTCTGACATATGCCTACCAGATTTATATTTGCTAGGCTACAAGAATGTATTTGCAATATTTTAAGTGTTCTTTAAAAAAATTCAGTATTTTACACATAGTGGCTGAAATTTGATGATTGTTTGACCAACATCAACAAGTAAAAACATAAGGAAGAGAAGAATCTGTGAAGTCCTTTTAGTGGACAGTTTCCTCCCCATCCCAAATTAATGACAGGCTGGACGAATTTGGTTCTTCCTTGCTGCAGGCGCCTCTTCAATTCCGTAAAATGTCTCAAATCTTGTTCTTTTTTCTGTTGAACTGCATTATCTGCTCTAAAGTGTAAGTATCACCTCATTACTTTGTTCTTGTCTTTTCCAGCCCTTCCCAGCTGTAGCTGTTAATACATTCCATGTGCAAATTCAGCTCTGCAATGTTCTGGAGTCAGGGTAAGAGATATATGCAAAACCTGAGCCTCCCTAGCTGGAAGATTGCAATGTTTGTCTTGCTATATTTGGAATCTATAATTCACATGTCAGGGCTCAATGCTGTCACCATTTGAGGTTTCACTGCTAGTAATTTGCTCTGCTCTTTTCTCATTCTTCCCTGGAGAATGAGGACTTTCCTGAGTCTGGTGCGCCTGTGAAGACCTGCAGTTCACCTCACTCTTGTTAGCTCCATTTGTTCTGGACTTTTCTTCCTCTTCCCAGTTACGTGACTTCACACCTCGATTTGGTACCAAATTTTGTCTTATGATACTACTAATTTTTTCTAGTAGGTTTAATTACTCATATTGAAAATAATTATCTCATACCTTCTCTTGCCTCAAACTCCCCCCACACCTGCTTTCTCTGCCCTCTGTATCAGCTAATGATCTCCCTACATCCTCCAGTGTGAAAAGGGAGTTCTCACATTTCTCAAGTTCAAATCTACAGAACTATAGTCATTTCAATATATCTCCTCCTTCTTCGTATCTATGGCACTGAAGGAAATGCCTGCCCTTCATCATGACCTATTAGGCTCTGCAGGGTCTGACCTCTACCTCTCTATAATTTCCTTACTGATACTCCTCTAAGTACTTACTGCACTGCATCTCCCGTCTGGAACGTTCTTCCCTTTATCTTTGCATGACTAACTTCTTCCCATCACTGAGACCCATTTTAAATGTTGCCACCTTGGAGCCACATCTCCTGACCACCCAGTCTAAAGTAGATCCCCCCATTGTTATTCATGTGTATCTCGGTCTGTTACTGATTTCCTGCGGTGTCAATACTTTGTCAGCTGTCTCCACTAAACTGTAATACTCGAAGCCAGAGAGTGTGTCTCACCTAGTCCCAGCGCTTTGTGTCCTGGTATGTAAGTGTCCCATCAATATTTTATGGCGGAATAAGTGCTATTGTCCAAACTAAAGTGTGAACCTACCGTCACTACCTCACTTGCTACCTCTTTACACATACTCCAATTCAAACTGGCTTGGATATACGGAATCTCAACTAAATATTTGGCACACTATGTGTTGGATTCTGTGTTGCATATACAGACGATTTTTAAAAAGTCTTGAGTCTATGAGAAAGTTGCATAGGAGAATTCATCAGACTGTCCAATGACTACACACATGCTCCATTACCCAGGCACCTCACGGGCTCACAATTCCCAGGCTTTCTTCATCTTCGGACCACAAATTTTAAAACCCTTCAGAAAGGGGAGTTTTGCCCTGTGTGTGAACCTTTGTTATGGAACTCTTATCATGCTCTCAGAGACTGCTTTTTAAATTGGACACTTTTACACCAGATTTGCAATGCTTGGCTGGCGTTTTTGGGAGGTTCTCTGAAGCAGTCTGACTTTGCCCCATCCTTGGCTTTGTAGCTGAGGTCCACGTGTGTTCCATTCAAGATACATTGGCTTATAAGTATTGTTTTATTTTGAAGACAAAGCAAAAATAATAAAAAAAAGACCACTTTTATATATTTTCTAAATCAAAGGTAATATTATTAAATTGTAGCAAAGCACTAAAAACAATGTTAAATTACCAGCTATTAAATGTAATATTTATTTTGTATTTCTTAAAGTTAACTTTAATGGTTAAGAGTGGTAAGAGAAAAGCTAATGCCTATATGAAGCTGAAAATATGAATTATCTTTTAGCATAGAAAATGTAGGCTGATCTTGAAAATATAATTTTACTTAGTTTTTGAGATCCTTAAAAACTTTAATTCAGCAAAACTTGTCTATCTAGAAAGAAAAAAGCTGTAACTTTTAAAATAAGTTTCTAACTGATTATTTTACTGTCAGTCTGTGTGGCCTTCAACTTTTAATTAGCTAGATGAAATATATATAGCTATTTTGTTTTTCACAAGGATAAATGTGATTAGAGTATTTTATTTCCAGAGGAATACTGTTCACTCACATAATCATCATTTGATTTCTAGTTTCAACATATTCTTAAACATTTTTTTTACAAGTATTGGCCACACACACACACATACACACACACACCAAATAAACTTTGGTAGAACAAAAATATCAAGACAAAGATATGGATGGAAGGAATACTTCGCAGATCAACACATTTCCTTTCCTAAGTACAACCATTTCCTAGGCCAATGTAGACACATACGAAGTACTTTATGAATTTAATTATTTGAATGTTATAAAGGTAATGTAGGTACTGAACTAAATTAGCCTATTCTCTTGTTCCAATAGATTAAAAATGGCGATAATATTTTATGGTAACATAGCTTTTTTATTTCAGTTAATGTGAGAGATAGTTTCAAGTAGCAACTCCATTGCACCAAAAGAGGAAGCCTTGTTTTAATGCTATAAAGCTGTGGCACATACTGGTAAGAAAATAAATGTTCCTACTCAAACCAATTTAATTCAAAAAATGTTTCTCTTGCATACTTGAAATTTGCTGAGGGTAGATCTTAAACATTATCACAAAAAAAAAAAGAAAAAAGAAAGAAAAAGAAAGGAAGGAAGGAAGGAAGGAAGGAAGGGAGGAAGGAAGAAAGGAGTGGGTTAACTATGTGGGATATTGGATGTGTTAATTACCTTGATCTTGGTCATCATTCCACAATGTATTCATATATCAAATAATCATGCTGTACATTTTAAATATATACAATTATATTGGTCAATTATTCCTCAATAAAGTTAAAAAATGTTTCTCTTACAGATGCTAAGTGAAGGATTTTTAATTTCCTTTCTTGTTAGGTAGACCTGATAGCTGTAATTCTGCATGTATCTACAGCTAAGTTCATCAGCCTTTGAGATTAATTTCTTCTTTAAAATAATGTTCTTTGGGAGTGTTCCTGGATACACTGATTTCAGTGAGCTATTTATGCTCACAGTAGCTGTTTTGCAGTTTCGAGGTTCAGTGTAGCTGTGGGCTCACATGAATGTTTCACTATTACTGTATGATGATTTATTTTTCAGTTTTTGTAATCTGATTGAAGGACTCACTCATTATGATACATAGCAGTTCAATATAACAAAGTTTTATATTTTGTGTCATAACTTTTTCCACATATGTCTCAATAAAACAATATCTATAGTAAATGAAAACAGATATTTTTGCCTAGCAGTCATCTGTCCTATGCAATCAGAAAATTATCTTATTGATAATAGGAATTTAGGATAGGGTGTCAAGGTTTTAATCCACTTCATTTTGAAAGGTCCTTTAGACATGAAACCTTTATTGTCACTATACCTGAAACTGATAGAAGGGAAGGTTTTATCCAAAAAGCATCTGTCCCATTTACAAACATTTTGTGGAAATCACACCATTAATCAGGAATGTTGATGATCATTTAAGACATAGAGCAAATGCCCTTGACATCTGTTTCAAAGTTGCCATTTTAAATTGATTGATGGTGACATATCCTGAGAAGAAAGCTGTAAAGCTGTATAGGAGGATTAAAGACAAAAATATGTTTTAGAAAGTTCCAGGAAGTGTTTGGAGAGAAAATAACTGATGATTTGATTTGACATAATGTTTCTATAAATTTAGTACTGACTCAGTAAATTTAACAATGTGAAACTAAATCAATTACAGTAATTCATATCATAGAATATTATGACACATTCATTTTGAATTATGTACAGTACAGAAGTGATTTGGTTCATTAGAATTAAGCTCCATGGGAAAACAAAGAACAAAAATATAATAGCTCCAATAATGATTCTACTGCAAATAGTTGCGAAAGTAAAACCAGAAAGAAACAACAATTAAAATCCATAAGAACTAATAATGTTTCACTAAGTAAAAACTATATTTGAAACAAAATTTGCAGTTAATTTGGAAAAATAGATCACACAAGGGAAATATAAGATACTAGTCTAAAATTAATTGCAAACATAAAATATTAATACTTAGTTTTGATTCAGGTAAAAAATTATGGCCCCTAGCTTTGTAGTATATTCTCGATGCATTCCATTTCCACCATTAGTACGCATTTTTATTCTTCTTGACATTTATCTCGAAGGTACATTCTTTTGAGGAATGTTTCTTAGTATGGCAGGTAATATTTAAAAGGTGAAAAATGCACACCTTCTCTCTAACCTGTGCACCATCTTGGTAGTGGGAGCTTATGGAGGTCAAGACTCAAAGATATCAGAAAAGATCTCTCATATAAGTGAATACTCCTTTGACTTCAACAACTTAAAATTAATTTCTCCCAATGGCATTCAGGAGATGATTAAATTTGCTGCCTTATCTTCCACTGTAGAATGATAAAGCTTTGACTCAGTTTAGAGGGTTATGAAATACCAGTAGCAGGTGGGGACCTGAGCCCATCTCTGAAATGACATCACAGAGTTTAGTTACATACTCTATTCCAACAGAAGACAATCCTGGGTCAAATTAATCTGCAGAATTACCCTTGATCTGAATTAGTTTATGTAAGTTCATTTAGAAAATCAAAAATAAGTATAAATACAAGTATAAATATATATACACACACACAGGATAGTATATACTATTCGCAATGTTAACATACTATTCATATGTTAGACATGCAGTAGTATGGTCCTGTTGCTTATAGGATCTCATAAGTTCTCCAATATTATACACTTGTTTTCTACTAAAAGTGCTCTGAAGAGTACTTAAAGCTTGTAATTGTGGAGCATCCTGAGGGGAAGGGGCTGCTTTTCTTCACGGCTGTACAGAAATTATCCATTAGTGTAAATTCTTGTTTTTCTTTGTAAAAAAAAACTCATTTAAGAGTGTTATTTTTTTTTTTTTGGACACTAATGATGAATTGTTTCCACTCAGTGAGGATTGATTTAATTAGGTAGCCTAGGGACCTTCATTCAGTAGAACTGTTGATATAAAAATTGTTATTGAATTGAAATAACCTAACATTTAAATTATATATACTATATATACTATATATATATATATATATATATATATATATACACTATATAACTGAGACTACTAGGTAGTCATTAAAACCATGCTGTAGAAGAGTATCTAGTATCTTAGAAATTGGTCAAATTATAAAGTTAATGAAAATAAAATTCAGGTTATAAATCTGTATGTATAATGTAGTCTGTGTTTTTTGATTTATATAAAAATAACAGTGGAGTTTCTTTTAGTGGTTAGGGTTATGGATGATTTTAAAATCTATTCTGTGTTGTGTTCAATACTTTTCTTTCTTTTTTTACTATAGTTTTTGTTTTTATCAAATTTACACATGACTTTAAGAGTCAAAGTATTATATAATGTTTATTTTTAAAAAATAGTTTTTCCCTTTTCAGATCATCCACTTAAAACTTCTTTAGCAAACTCTGTGACATTCTCTCCACAACTAATCATGTTCTTGTAGTCCCCCCTCTTGGCTCAATAGGTGTTATTTTTGGACTCCCTCCCTTCCTTCCTTCCTTCCTTCCTTCCTTCCTTCCTTCCTTCCTTCCTTCCTTCCTTCCTTCCTTCCTTGCTTCTTTCTTCCTTTCATCACTTTCCACCAAACAGTAACCAATTCTCTTGGTAAAGTTATATAACACCTTTGGTTATATCAATATTCAGTTTTCCAATTTTATGTTGATATGAACACTGTTTTTAGCTGAGCTATATAAAACACCATGATTTTTCTTTTCTCTTCTCAACTTTTTGGTGTCCCTGGAATTATTGTCGTTTTTTTTTTTTTTTTTCTGTTTGCTTACTTTTCTAAATATTTCTCACTAACGTAAATTCTTTACCAGTTGTCTAATTCTGCTCTTTAGGTATCCAGATATATCATGTATTATATGCACTTTATCTTTTTTAGAGGTATGTTTAAGTATCTTCTGTATGCTCAGAAGATACTGGTTAACTTTATGCTCCCCTGGGAGCTCCTTTTAACATTCCCTGAGCATATCTTTGTCTTGTTTCTGATGTTGGATCTCCTGTTAGTTACGTCTCTCCCCTTTCTTGGTTTACTCTCCCCTGTTACGTGGAACATATCCTCCAAAGGCATCCTGGGAAAAGATGGATGCTAAAATGGGTGGATGCCCTTATTCTCCACTCACGTCAGCTTGATCATCGGATTAGACATAGAATTCTGCGTTGGGAATTATTATCCTTTATGACGTTGAAGGCATTGGTCCATTGTTTCTGGCTTTTGCATTGTCCTTTGAGAAATATGAGGCATTCTGATTGCTGATCTTTTGTTTATGTACTTTCCAGTTTTTCCTCTAAACCTTTGGAAGCTGCTAGGAACATCCTATCCAGAGTGGTCTGAAATTGCAAATATGCAGTTATATTATTTCATCCATTATGTGGGCATTAATAGGACTCTTCACCACGAACATGTGTGTGTCTTGTTTGAACATGTGTGTTTCTTTGTTTGAAGCTTTACTTTTTTCATTTATTTATGATCTCTTTCTTTCTGGAACTCATATTACTCAAATATTAGATCAACTGGGCTGTTGTCTAGTTTTCTTATCTTTTTCACTATACATCTTTTATACTTTGTATTATTTTCAGAGAATCCTTAGCAACTGTATTTCCAAAACTCCTGTTGATTTTTTGAAATCTGCAGTAAAAGTTTTAATTTTCAAGAGATTTTTGCTGAATGTTCCTTTTAATAGTGCAATATTTTCTCTTCCTCTCTAAAGGTCTTGATTTAGTTCTTGATTTTTCACCATTACTGACTTTAGCAATGGATGCAGGTCATCCTTTTCTTTTCCCATCTTCTTCTTCTACTTCTCCTCTTCTTCCTCCTCCACCTCATCATTATCATCACCTGCTCTCTGGCCTTATAAGAAATCTATTGCTGCTATCTCCTCTCTTCCCATTCCTGTGGATTTATTTCCATAACATTTCTTTCACTGTTGCTGTATTGGATTGTAGGGAGAGAATAAAAGTGTTTATTTGCCATGTATATCTAGACAAATACTCTGCTGTATTTTCATGATTCAAATATGTTGACTTTATAATAATTATTATACAAATCTATACTATGTTCTTTTAAAAATATCCCCAGGACAGCTTTCCCCATGTTTTATCCATTTTAATTTTATTTATTTAGACGTATTCTAAATATTTGCTGAGTCTCATAATGAAACAAGAGAAGTTTCCACTAAATCAGCACATTTGATCCCTTGAGGGTGAATGTTTCATTTTAAAATAATATTAACAGTGTTACGATCTGTGTGCATAACTACATGGAGGCTATAAAGCCTTGGCTTACCCATTTAAAAACTTTTACTAAGCACCTTTTCTGTTCCACGTCCTGTGCTGGTTTCTGGGGAATAGAAGGATGAACCAGTACAGTCTCCTTCCCCTAAGGAGCTCCAAGTCAGGGAGAGGATTCTGGAGAAAATCTTTGTGTTGAAAAAGTTACAATCCAAAGGAAGTTGATTATTGCATCTAGGGTCACATGTTCATTGGCCTGGAGTTTTGAAGCGGGGCTCAATGCCTTATCTTTTACAAATACACTGTGACTCAATCTATTATATATGTGCCTTGCAATGCTGCTGCTGGATTTGGTAATGTGCCAGAATTCACGTCAGCTGTTCTAAGGCTCAGCTTTGATCCATGATGCTGTATATAACATAATGACAAATTACACACATGGACAAGACAATCTGCTTAGACTCGAATCCTGTGTAATTGTAAGCAAATCACCTAAGCCCCATGGTGCCTCAATCTTTTTCTGTGTAAAGTGGTTATCATAATAGCATTTACTTCACAGAGTTATTGTAAAGATTATAAGAATTAATATATTCAAAGAACTTAGAAAAATGCTTGGCAATAAGAAACACTGTCCAAGTTATGGCCTGAGTAGTGCCTCCTCAGAATTTGCAGGTTGAACCCCTAATCCTCAGTGTGACAGGATTTGGAGACAAGGACCCTAGGGAGGTAATTAAGATTAAATGAGGTCATAAGAGTGGGGGCCTAATCCAATAGGGCTAGTGCCCTTATATGATAAAGAAGGGACAGCAAAGATTTCTTTCTCTGTGTTTTTGCAGAGAAAAGACCATGTGAGAAATGGCAAGAATCTGGCTGTCTATAAACCAAGGAGGACCCACCCAGAAACCAACTTTGATGGTGCCTTGATATTGGACATATAGCCTCTGGAATTCTAAGGAAATAAGTTTCTATGTTTAAGCCACTCAATTTTTGTTATTTTGTTATGGCAGCCCACCCAGATTAATACAGCTATTGCCATCTACCTAATGCCTTGCAATGTAATTTTTACTTGATGTTAATCATCTACCCCATCTGATGAGGAAGGTGCCTTCCGCATCCTTGTCAATGATAGGATTTACTTAGGGCCTTTGGGTAGAGTTTGGGGATCCAAAGAGTTCTTGAGCGTTGTCTTAGTTCTTGAGTATAATATACAAATGAGTGGTCAACTAACAATTGTAAGGAGGGTTTTCCTAGGTCCGAAAAATGTTCAAGGAGGAATTGAGACTTGAACCAGACCTCCAAGCAATGGTAGAAATACAGAAGAAAAGACACTCATGGGCTTCCCTGGTGGCGCAGTGGTTGGGAGTCCACCTGCCAATGCAGGGGACACAGGTTCGTGCCCCGGTCTGGGAAGATCCCACATGCCGCGGAGCGGCTGGGCCCATGGGCCATGGCCGCTGAGCCTGCACGTCTGGAGCCTGTGCTCCGCAACGGGAGAGGCCACAACAGTGAGAGGCCCGCGTACCGCAAAAAAAAAAAAAAAAAAAAAAAGACACTCATGACAGCGGAAACTGAGGGAGAAAATCCCGAGAGCTGGAAACTCAGTGCTTCTTACTACCTGTGTCATCTCTGGCAAGTCACTTATCCTTGCTCATCATCTTCAGGTTCTCATCTGTGAAGGAGGATGGTACTAATAGTGCTTGATAAGTTGTCTGTGTTTAAGTTTAAAACAGTTGTCAAATAATATTTATGAACATAATTCGAACATGTTTATCACATGGTTGGGAAAAAAATGAATGCAGCAAAATAGGAAAAGAGTGATGGGAAAATGTTGGAGAGGAACATTGTGGCCAAATTTCAGAAGTTTTAGGGTTCATTTTAGAGGAACCGAGGAAATACTGAAAATTGTTAAGCATGGACACTGTATTGTTTTAGGAAAATTAATCTGTAATCTCGGAGCTGAATGTTTTGAAATAGCGACAATTAATTTATAGAAATTAGCAATGTTTTACAATATTCTAGGAGAGATATTGCTGATTAGTTTTAAGGTAATGATACTAGGAATATAAAAGAAGACAGAACTATCACAGAGAAAATAATATCAGGTTTGATAGCGAAATATACACGGGGGAGTGAAGAAGGAGATATGATTATGTCATTTTGAGCCTATTAGCCTATCGAGGCAAATGATGGATCAACTGTGTTGCAGAGACAGATATTATATTTTTGTTTAGAGTGATTTGTGTGTGTGTGCGAGTCCATGCACGTGTGTGTGTGTGTGTGTGTGTGTGTGTAACATCCACCAAGTGGAGATACTTTAGTGTAAAGTCACGAAGCTGAATGAAAACACCCAAGAGAGAATGTATGTCTCCTGATTATCTATAATGACATCTGCTTGACCACAGAAAATAGACTTTTAGGACATTACTAGTTCAGGTGACAGAAATATACATTTTAATTTTGTTGCTTAATCATTTAAGCACAAAGAAAATTTGAGTCCAGTCAGATGGGGTCAGTAAAACTAAAAAGCCCCAAATGTCTAGGTTTAAAATTTGAAATTTAACCTAAACCTTGATGATGTTAATAGGGCAAGATATATTTGTTGGTCATATAAGATTATTTTTAATATCAAGACATCAGATCCAAACTGTGAGGATGATACACATAATTCTTCAGCGGGTTTCAGGAGAATTGCAAAGAAATTTAGGGGACTGGGCCGGGAAAGACTATCACTTACTACTTTAGAATAACTGTGATTTTCTTCCATTGTCTGTGTGGTGGCTTTCTGACATTTTTCTCTTTGAAACTTATAATCTCTGTCTTACTGAAATGATAGATTTTAGATGAGTCAAGGTCCAAAATTAGCAGGAAAGGGCAGAGACTAAATGAAACTTTTCATCACTTGTGATTGGAAACGTTTCCCATCTGACTATCCATCTTATAAAAATCGTAATTCAACACAAATTTATGTTCCGAAAGTAAGATGGATCTAAAAAAATTTTTAACATATATTCAATCTGCAAGAAAGCGTTGATTTTAATAAGACTGCCGCCTTAGCTTTTCTGCATTATAGCATAAGCTGTAATATGTGTAAACTTGTTTTCCTTGTTTATAGTTTAGTCGTTTTAAAGTAGTCTCCTAAGACACATACACCTGCAAAGACTTTACTGTTATGACAGCTTTAAAGAGCTGGGTTTAAAAAAAAAAAAACTGTTAACTCAAACATTTATTCTTACAGTAAACTTAGAAAACCCAATCTTTTCTAATACTTATATTGACAAATCTCACTGTTTTCTATCTTTCTCAATTTAATTTTTAGATGGCTGGATTTCACAGAATTTTTTGTCACTTGGGTAGTAAGTGGAAGGGAATATTATCTCAACCTCACCGAAGTTTAATAGGGTAAATTTCTGTCACACCAGCAGAGATAGGCTACAAAATAAGGACTTTGGGAACTAATTATAGTTAATATTTATTGGGAGTTTACAACCTTAGGCACTGGGTTCAGACAGATAAGTCATTTAACATGACAACAGCAGGTGCTTCTATTAACTCCTTTATTTTATGGATGAGGAAACCCAGTCTTAGTGCTTAAGTCAATAGTTCTCAAACTTTGGTGTGTATCACAATCACCACGAGAACTATTAAAGAATATGAGGTCTAGGCTTCTTGAAATAGAGGAAGGCCTGGACTTTGCATTTTTACCAAGTTCTCCAGATGCTTCTGAATGCCACCAAAGTTAGAAAACCATTAGCTTAAGTATCTTGCCTAAGGTAATAAATGGCAGAGCTGATATTTAAACCCTAGGTGATAAGATGCCAATAATTTATGCTCTTAACTAACATGCTGTCAGTCTCCATTTGTATTTACTCACTCTTCCAAATTACTAGGATGTCTATATAGTTTCTGAAAAAAACGAATATCTAAATGACCTCCTCCTCCTTTGAACAAAATGAACCAATGGTCTCTCATAGTATATAGGTTTTCTAATTAACTCTAAAATAAAGAAGTGTGCTATTGATACTAGATACAAATATAACGAATATATATATATATATATAGTATTTTGGTAAATTGCCTCTGTAAATTTTCTAGCAGGAACAGGGTAAAGGTATTGCAGAAGTCGTTTCTATATTGGAAGTGTGGTTAAAGCTGATGAATTCTGAGACGGCTGAACACTGGCAGATCTACAGACCTGGGAGACTATACATGACATCTCTGCAGCTTATAACACAATAAAATGAATTTTTAATAATGTGCTTCCCTTACACACTGGACATTCAAATACTTTACACTATTGGGTATAAAATGAAGCTAAACATTAGCATTAATGGTTTAACACAGAAACTGTTTACTTTGCAGCTCTTACTATAAATCTGTTTTGAAAACAACATAATGGAGCAGCAGCCCTGAACCTCACATCAAGTACTTTCCCCATGAGAGACACTGGTAACAACTACAAGTGTAGTTAAGGTTTTCTTTTTCTGGCCCATAAGGAATTTTTTTTTTTTTTTTTTCCTGTGCTTGGAGTAGAAAATGCTTTTCAGACAGTTTTGGGAAAAATACCGGAAAAGCTCTGATTTACTTTTATGGACATATGACTATAGCATCCCCTGCTGATGACTGCTGGGATTAAAGTACATGCGATGCTGACCTCAGAATTCACAGTTGCTCAAGCTGTGTCCCTTCACTGGTGAGGCAGAGCAATAATGCTACTTCAACTTGTCTTATCTGACCTTTAGACCACTGTTAGGTGTTTAGGTTTTCTTTGAAACTCTAAATCCTCAGCTTCCATTGGATTGTTGATCCTTTTTGTGACCTGTTGGTAATGTGTTCATTCATTAATTCGTTTATTCAGCAAATATTTATTGAATGCCCCCTCTGGCTGGAGATACTCTAGATGTCTGTGATATAGGTGTGAACCAAACAAAGCTCCTTCCCTCATGGGTTACATATTAGGGTGTTGGAGAGGGATAGAGACAGAGATGAAGAGAGATGAAGATGGAGAGAGAAAGAAGACAAAGACAGGTGTATACGTAGTAAGTCAGGTGGTGATAAGCATTATGAGGAATGAAAATGGAAGCAAGATAGCAGAAGAAGCAAATGCAGGAGGGGGTTGAGAGCTTCTGTTTTTTATAGGCTGATCTGTACTTTGTGGGGTTTTTTTCTTCCTGTCCTTTGAAAAAATGCACTAACATAAGCAAAAAGGATACAACATCTGTTTCATAACACAGCTGCACTTTAGGAAATGTACCAACTACATCTACATAATTTTGCCTCTAGCAGAAGACCTCAAAGTTCTCCCACAGTGATGAGAATAATAATAAGTCCCAATCAGAAGTCAGAGCACAAAGCTGAGGCAGGGGTAGGCAACCCACAGGTGAGGAATGAAATGAGAGGCATATCTGCCTGTGGAGGTGCAAGGCATGTTTTTAGAAAAACATTTACATTCAAAATAAATGCATCAATCTTTGCTTTGTATCAGAGCTACATTTGAAGTTGTTTTTAAGACCAAGCTCTTTTTCTTTCTTTCTCTTTGAAAAATCAGAATTGTTTGTCACAAAGCTAGTGGAACCGAGCACTTTAAAAATGATACAAGGTCACAGCTGTTTGCACATTGCATTTCAAAATCTGAAACCATGTTATTACAATCCCGTTCTTAATGTGAACA
The DNA here is from genome assembly GCF_963924675.1 of Phocoena phocoena. Classification (NCBI taxonomy): domain Eukaryota; kingdom Metazoa; phylum Chordata; class Mammalia; order Artiodactyla; family Phocoenidae; genus Phocoena; species Phocoena phocoena. Next base: position 27,763,206 of record NC_089222.1, on the reverse strand, counting down.
CATCTGCACAATGGATAAGGATGGCTTTCAGCTTTACCCCTATTTCTGGCCCCTGTCCTAAGACCTCCCAGGTAGCTATGGCCCACCCTGACCATGTCTGCTGGTCAGAGGAGAGAGATTACTTGTGTGGAGCTCATATGAGCCAAATCTCAGAGCAACAGAATGAATAATTTCTGTTCCCAGGTGTGTTAAACCAAGAAAGAGAAAACTCAGTTGAATTTATTCAATAGCATTGATCAGTAGAAAGAAATCTGGTTAGAAAATGAGAATCCATTATGAGCAGAAAGATGGAAGACACAGCCAGGACATTGACTGCCTTTCATCCCTCTGCCTCTCCCAAGGCAAACCCCAACTTTGCATCAGTCAAAGCTTCTGCCTTCTCAACATTTACACCCAGGCTGCTATGCATGCTCAAGGAAAATCACATACTTTTAGGCGAATGGGAATATGACAAATTCATGGTCCTCAGAATAGCCTGGAAAATGGTCCTCAGAATAGCCTGGAAAATTCTCACTATGTTTCTAGTCAATTCTATATCCAATTTTTAACCTTGGCTTCTCTCCTCAACTGATGACCTCATAGACCTTATCACAACCTTCCTCTCAGGAGAAGAGCTACCTTCTCATTACAGGCAGAAATAGAGACCACCTGGTTGTTCCCCAATCTTGCTGACACCTATATCACCTACAAATGTATCAGCATCTGTTCAGTTCTTCCTTATCCCCTCCTCCTTCGGTGGCAGAGGTCTTAGTCTAGCTGTTCTACATGACACTTTCCCCAGTCCTCCCATATTCTCAGTGAACTTGCGGTATCATTCATCCACCCAGCCTTCCATTCCCTCTGCCTACTGGCTTTCTGAGGCCCTGTGCAGTAGGGTAAATCAATGGGCTTTGAGGTTTATAGTTGCAGAGTTTCTGCACAAGTTTCAAAGTTTCTCTCAAACTCAGTTTCCTCATCTGTCAAGTGGGGATCAGGATAGCTCTCCACAGGGGTTTTGTAAGGATTAAGTGGCATGATATGCAAAGCACTTGGATCATAGCAGGTATTCAAAAAAAAGATGGCTTTTATTATTGCTTGTCTTAATTCTGCTGCAGCATACTACCAGTTTTTGCAACAGTCTTTTCAATGCATGTTTACTTATATTTCCAATTTTATCCTTACAAAAGCTTATAATGTAAGCAGGACAGATGTAGAAATGGATTCAAACTAATAAAGTTGCTTTCTCAAGGTCACAGAAATAGGTGCTGGTGGAACTGGGACTCAAAATTAGATTCTCTGAATCCTGCTTCAATGTGTGTGCACCTACATTTTCTGCCTTTTTTAGTGTCTGATTCCTTATGGGGAGTATGCTACTGTCTTTGAATTTTGGACTCATTTGAACTTAGGAGCTAATGAGCTGCTATCATTATAAAATAAAGCTTGTATCTCTCTGTGCAGATATCATTTATATTTTTCTTTGTATTGTGGGTTACATACAAGTTTGTTGTTCTTAATGTATGCAAAAGCTAATTGCATTACCTGCAGTCAAGACTACAGCTCTGTGAGGTTAAGAAAACTACAATAGATTTTACATAATGCCTTGTGAACAAAATTCCAAACACTTCTTACAAAGACTATATAACATATGGTTTAGGATCCATTTGAATTTGCAAGTGTAAAAAAAACATCCAGGGAAAGAAAACTTGTGGATTTTTTTTCTTCAGCCATTCTTTATTTTATAGATTTGAGGTTTAGGAGAAATTTTGAGAAGTCAATTAGTTCAGTTGGCTGTTTTCAAGAGTATATTTAGGTCACTTGAATTTCAAGATACTTTACAGTTTATGTAAACATCTTACATCAGTATGAAATCACATTTTGGGAATGGTTTCTTTATTCCATTTGGGGAAAAATAACTATTTTTTGAACTATTAGAATAAAGACTGACCCAGCGAGTGAAGAATCAGGAATACATAAGAAGGTGCTGGCATAAATTTAAACACAGAAAACAGAATTCTTACAGGAGTTGTAAGAATCAAAGTACTTATTCCCCTAGCTGCTGGGAGAGTTGGAATTGCTGTGGCTAAGGAAAACTGCCTCATTTAATATTATACCTGGTCCTGGGGGCAGCCCACAGCCAGTAGCCAATAAATAGGGTTGTATAAAGGCCTGGCCTTCTTGCCCCAATTCAAAATGGCATGGAAATGTGTCAAAGAGAAATAGTACCAGACACACATTAAATGTAGCAAGACAGCTTTTATTCAGACTACTGCACTAGAGGAGATTAACTCCAGTATAAATGAAGCTCAGTTCCAACTAAGAAAAAGGTAACTAAGATTTTAAAATGGAGAACAAGGAGAGAATGAAAATGGGCTAGAGGATGTGAAAAAAAAGGGGAACAAAAAAGTGAATGGGGGCCTACAGGGAAATAAAAGTTAAAAAAGGGAGATAAGTGGAAAATTGCTGAAAATGGTTTGGCAATTTGGGTAAGGATGGTGTGCGTTTTGTGGTCTGTCAACACTGCATTCTCTTGAGCAAAGACTCAGTGCAGGTACTGGGAACACCTTTAGGGTCACCGCCTAGTGCAGTTAGAAGCCAGGCCAAAGCTTTGAGCGACCTTTGTGCTGTGTGAGAGGTCACAGTTCACATTTCCAATACTCCTTTTTGGGATGACTGGGCGTCCATTGAGACTGCAATGAAGCATGACTTCTCCCTCTACACAATCTGGCCTCCCCTCACTCTCCTGTCTTCCACAGGTATTGATCCCAAGATCTCTAATCAACATCTGACATGCTAGTCTCCATCTGAAGCTATTTCTGGGGGAATCTAGCCTCTAACAATGTGCTTCTCATAACAGTAGTCCCTTGACTGTTCACAAATTGGAAATAGATGATTCTTTATTCTCTCCAAACATATCTTGCTATATAAGTCAAACATCATTATAGCCTTAAAAGTTATACCAGCTATAAGATTGTGGCCCTTCATTTTAGCTAAAAAGTTATGGTTTATTTTGGCTGACACATTATAAAGTCATTTATGTGTAAATTTCTACACATTCTACATTTGAAGTTTTGGTTTTTGCTATAATGATGTATTCTATCCTTGAATAACTGAAATGGATCAATGGTTCAAAGGTTATCTACTAAATCATAAATATAAAGAGAGGCATCACAACATAAATGCTGCAATTCAACATTATAAATACAAATATATTACATTTTAAGTACAGAATTAATTGGATGGCCACAGCAAATAAATCTGGCATGATGCTTTTAAACAAGCAATCAAAAACAGTGTGCCGACAGGAGGAACTGTATATATGAAAATTGGATTTTATTGGACCAGTGGTTCATCTATCTCTACTTTTGGAACATTGTTTGTATTGGAAATTTGTCAAATAACATCATGAAATCATTGAAGCTACCGCATAATTGTCAAACAAAAAGCACAGTGATCTCGCTAGTCAACCAAATTAGTTGTTTTTACAAGAAGTGAAAAACATTGCTTTCTCGCGTGAAATTGGTGAATTTAGTTTCAAAATATAGAAACAGATCCAAAGTTTGAGTCCTTGAACAAGAATCATAATATTTCCCCCCAAAATTTTTTAAAAAGGCAAAGTTATGGATAAACCTTAACTTCAGAAAGAATGGAACAGAAGCAATTGTTAAACTTTATTTTATTAAATAGCACTACGGGCATCAACTTACATTAAAGCGCTGACTGCCAAGAATTACTCTCTCAGATAGATAACCTTACAGTGGGACAAATCCTTGATATGCAGAGAATGAATGAGTTCCTGGAATGTGAGAGGTAAGTGTTCTATGAGATCATGTTTTCTTTATTATGAAACCCCCATGTTATAGAAGATGTCATTTTTAACTTTGGTAATGATTACTTTGTGAACCTGAATGAAGCTTGGAAAAGGTGTACTGGCATTAACACTGAAGAAATACCATTTATATGGAGTCAACAAGGATGGCCATATCTATCAGAAGTCAGTTTTATTCACAAAGTGTGCTTGGTATCCAATAGAACACTTCCCGGGGTTATTTCTATGTTGAAGGAAAACGTAAATGTTATGAATGTGAGAAAATTTTAGCCATGTAATATAGGTATTTTCAACATTCTGGAAAGAAGAAAAAAGCAACAATCTTATATGAAGTTTTATTTTTTTTCTACTCTGAAGTGCATAGAAAAATATTCATATTTTTTTCTATCATCCAAACTTTTAAAAACAGATTCTTTTAACACATATGCCTCTTTTGGCATCACCCCATTTCCCTGCAATCAAATTATAGTAAAACAAAGAATATTTTACATTTCTATCTCTCTGCTTTCTTATCTCCTGTTCTTTCTATAGCCCACTACAATAAGGTTTCCATTTACACTCCTCACTGAAACCACTTTTGCCAATGACAGACTGTCTTCCATCTCAGCAAGTTCAAGAGTAACATTTTCAGATATCTCAACAAATTTTTGCCAATTGAATTCCTGCTTTTTTTCATATACATATGCTTTATAAATATATATAATTTATATTATATGATAATATAAATAAAAAATATATAATGTGAAAGACTTGTAACAAAACACAGTCATTCTTTATCTAAACTCCCCACTCCTTATTCCCATTTTCAGAGAAAAATACTTTTGAATTATTGTTGTTTCTTCTTATATTTGTCTTTATAAAAGCTATTATTCTCAGTTTTTCCATTTAATACATTACTTATTGATTTTATACTATTAATGGGCAAATGACCTGAATAGACATTTTTCCAAAGGAGATATATGAATAGACAACAGACACATGAAAATATGCTCAGCATCACCAGTCATTGGGAAAATGCAAATCAAAACTACAATGAAATGTTCCCTCATGCCTGTTAGAAGGCCAGCTGTCAAAAAGCCAAGAGATAGCAAATGGTAGCAAAGAAGTGGGGAAAAGAGAAGCTTTGTGCACTGTTGGTTGGAATGTAAATCAAAACAGCCACTATGGAAAACAGTGTGTCCATCAATGAACAGATGGATAAAGAAGTAGTGGTGTGTGTGTATATATATATACACACACAATGGGATATTATTCAGCTATAACAAAGAATGAAATCTTGTCATTTGCAACAATATGGATGGAACCTGAGGGCATTATGCTAAGTGAAATAAGTGAGACAGAGAAAGACAAAGACATTTATATATGAAATCTTAAAAAAAGAAAAAGAAAGAAAAAAAAACTTATAGAAAAAGAGATCAGACTTGTGGTTACCAGAGGTGAGGAGTAGGAAGGAGGAGTAATTGAAGGAATGTGGTCAAAAGGTACAAACTTGCAGTTGTAAAATTAAGAGATAATTACTAGGCATGTAATGTACAACATGATGACTGCTGTGTGTTATATGTGAGAATTGTCCAGAGAGTAAATTCTAAGAGTTCTCATCACAAGGAAAAAAATTTTCTTTTTGTTATGTCTACATGAGATGATGGATGCTAACTAAATGTACTGAGGTAATCATTTCACAATATATGTAAGTCAAACCATTAAACGTTTACAATGATGTAAGTCAGTTATATCTCAATAAAACAGGGGGAAAAAACCACACATGAATGATAGAGGTCCTTCTCAGTGATTTTAAACACATTGGATTATTGATCCCTTTTAACTTGAAGACATCTATCTGAAGCTCTCTGTTGTTCTTTAATCTCTACTGATTGTTCTCTATGCCTGTTGTACAGCTCTGCACCCAGGACTCCCTTCACTATCGTTTTGTGAGCTCCTTGTACCATACTTGTGTGAGATCCACTGGTTCCTAGACCCTTTCTCTTTCTCTTTCTTATTTTACTTTACTGTTTAATGATGCAAAAACTAAACTAGCTCCATGGGAAAGTGTGCATAGGAGGTAAAAATACTTAAGATTGTACACTCTTGAACATGTCTATATTTTAAATTCAGGTTCGATTAAAAATTTTGGTGGTTATAAAAATCTGGGTTGGAGTTGGTTCCCCTCCCCATTTTGAAGGTATTGTGCTATTGTCAAATTTCCAACATGGTTTAAATAAATCCAATGATTTTCAGATTTCAGATCTTTGGATGTGATGTGTTGTTTTTCTCCTTATCTCTGGAAGATTTTGTAGTATTATCTTTGTCCTGAAATTTTATCATCATTCATCAGTCTTTTGTCATATGTGGTTTATTTTGTGAAAAATATTTTAATAACTTTAGAAGTAAATTTAATTTTACATCACAGAATTAGTTAAGGGTTTGAAGGGATGACACATTTCTCATGCAGACAGCTACCTAAAACTTTGGGGAAAATGTGACCAATTTTACTTGCTAGTCAGTTTACAAGGAAGAGTAGGCAATATACCCTAATAGACAGGAGTGGAGGGGGGGGATGTCTGATTTATACAGAATACTGAGACCTGGTTCTTTCAACTTTCCCCAGCTCTCCTCCTCCACTCCTTCTCCATCTCTCTCTACCCTCAAATCCATCATGTCCTATATGCTTGATGTCTCAACTTAGTCTTACTATTTTCTTCACTCTCCTTCATTACCATCACATTTGAATTGGTAAGTTCACCTAGAGGCTACATCTCACAGGAGATTGAAACTAAATCAGTACAGGCAGTTTTCCTCTTGAAATTTTGGCTGACCTAACATTTTACAAGACAGTTGGACCCTCTTTCTGGGTCAGATCAGTCCTTCCTGTTGTTTGTACAGTTTCTACTTTTCCTAGAGCTCTAAAAACTAATAAAAATTCTCTGTTTACACTTGTATTTAAACTGAAAGAAATACACATGTTTACTTCATGGATAAGGTTGTATATAAGCAGAAGAAACAGAATAGCTACGTATTTCAGTTAGAAGATTTTATGCTTTAATGCCATGCTCTGATTCTCAAAAACAAGTTCATTATTTACTTTTGGGCAGTTCCACTCTTAGTTCAAACAAATCAGTAAGTTAATCAGTTATTCACGTTGCTGATTATGGAGAACTTGTGGAGTATTTTATTGGTTGGGAAATTTTTGATGCCAAGATATTTTGAGAAATTTTTTGATAAAGCAATGCTGTGTGACAAAATGAACTAAGCAGACTGGGTTAAAACCCCTCTGGGGACATTTAGTATTTGTGTGACCTTCTGTAAATTATTTAGCCTCTCTGGTTGTTTGTGGATGCATTTATATCATGAGATTATACTCTCCTGAATTGAAGTGATACCGTGAGGTCCTTTGTGATCCTCAAAGTTCTGATTTGATATCCTTCAAGTGATAAAAATTATAAGAAACTTAGGAAGGTTAACAACTGACTATGGTTTTAAAGAAAGGAAGAAATGATTGTTTTATTGGGTACTTGTGGATAGACTGGTTTATTATGTTGAGAAATTTGATTTCTATGATTCCAAAACTTTTTCTGAAAATTTGTTTAATTAATTACCTGTGAAATAGGTCTGTAGTGCATTAAATACCACCACAGAAATCTTTAAAAGTGGTCTTGATATGGGTGGGGTTTTTTTCCCCTACATTTGATCAGAGTGCAGAAATCTGAACCATGTAACGCCTTGAGAGCTTTTTGAGCTCTGTTACTCCCTAAATCTATTTAAAGTAATAAAAACAAAAGCCATATAATTTTTCATATCTAAAAGAATTGACTTTACTGAGGCCTTCACATCCCCAGAGATTTATTGGCTAATCCCACTCTTATTCTATTTACACATCTCTTATTTATATTCAATCTGAAGTGATTTAGGCATAAATTTTTTCTCTTGTAGAAGAGTTATCTCTTGAGTCTATTCTTAAAATGGAATAAAATAAGATGTATACACCAAACCCGAAATGCACTGTGCATGAGGAAAATATAAATCCCTCGAATTTAAGAGTTAAAGGGATCTGGTATACAGTAAGGAGAAGAGTGGGTATTGCAAATCAATGTGACTTTTTTGCGAAGCATTTATTTTTTAGTTTTGCAAATACAAACCCATAAGATGAGAAATCAATCATAATACATCTCTATTTATAAATTTGGGGATCAGCTAATCATTCTTGGAGTTTAGAGTTTGCTTTTTCTGTGATATGGACATGTAAAAGATTTACTGCTTCTATATTAAAGCATTCAGCTGTTAGGTAAAATAATAGCAACGAGGAAGACTCTTCTTTGAATACCCACACCACTGCTTAATCATAATGAGTTACTATAACTACTTGGGCATCAGGTTTTTCCTCTGTAAAATGAAGGGATTGATAGGCTGCACTTACACTCAAGTAATTACTGAATTGATTATAATAAACATTGTAATTTTATTTTCTGTTTCATTTCCATGACTTTAGGGTTTTTTTGTTTGTTTTTTGAGCTTATGTGAAACTTAAGTAATTTTAAATACTAGTTATCTTTTATGAATCAGCAAAGAAATAATAATACAGTCACAGCGGCCACTCTAGGTGTTTTCTGTTTAAATATATGGCTGTATTTATATTAGATAGTTGAATGTAGAAAAAAATGTTTTTTCAAACAAGAATAATTATAAGAATGTCCTCTAGAGGGATCCATTTTATTGCTTTATAGCCACAGGCTTGAAATTGTCCTAAATTTTTGTTTAATACATATTAGAATATTGAAGATTTACTGCCATGACTATTTCATGAAGGGGGGGACAAAATCACAAATAAATCATGAAAAATTTAAAGAATCTTTTTTTTATAGAGACGAAAGATCCATTTTATGCAGATAAACATTTTTAATATGGTATGAAACTAATGATTAATAGATTTTCATGGAAAATAAATTTCTTTTCCATACATAATAACCCTTAAAACTCCATTCTTTTATTGGAACTTAAAATGCCAGTTAAATTTTAGTCTTAGTTTGATAAAATGTTTCCCAATAAAGTCAAGTCGGGAATTATATATGACAATCTTCAGAACAGATTTAACGTGGTGACAAATGATGAACTACTGCATCATTTATACATTCTTTGCACATCCCCAGTTATAATTTTTTTTCATTGTTTAAAATAAAACCATTAAAGTTGTGACATATCTAAATAAAACTAAGGGTAATTATTTTTTAAAGTATATATGTGTAGGTATTGAACAATGTTATTTCTATAATTTAGGAGTTTCTTTGTTTTAATGACATATTTACAAATTTAATTTCTTTGAGGCATTCTTTTAAACCTTTATCTTGCCATTTCTTTTAGCTGTATTAATAAAGTGATCACACATTCTAATATTAGTGATAAGAAGAAAAATAATACTAAAGTTTGGTATTTTTGAGTCAAATATATTTTCCTGGAGAATTATATCAAAGTAGTGAAGTAAAATAAATTTTTACTCCAGTATTGTCTATCTTTCCTTAGGCTTTATGTGTACGTACTAGTATATGGAACACAAGGAGTGAGAGCTCTGAAATACATATCCTGAAATAGTTCTTCTCTTTGGTCAAATAGCTTTGAACAAATTTCTCTTTGAAACTTACTTTCCTCAAATTAAAAAGAAAGAAAGAAAGAAAGAAAGAAAGAGAGAGAATGAAAGAAAGAAAGAAAGAAAGGAAGGAAGAAAGAAAGAAAGAAAAGAAAGAAAGAAACGAAACAAAATTTTGAAAATGGTAATCCATGTCTTTCCTATATCCCTCGATTTTCTGAATGTCAAATAAGATTGTGCATTCAGAGAAGCTTTTTTTTTTTTTACACCACCACACTCTACCACCACTTTCCCCCCTTGGTGTCCATACGTTTGTTCTCTACATCTGTATCTCTATTTCTGCCCATTCAGAGAAGCTTTGTAAACTAAATATATATATTTATAATATATATATATATTAAGGTAAGACATCATTAAAAGGCATATGCATCTGTTAGAAAACATTTTGGGGTTCACAGGTGACCATTTCAAAAGGCCTTTGTCATCTGTTACCTGTTATCTCTTTGACACAGAGAATGCTCATGGATAAATTTAGATCTATGTCTTAGGTCTTTCTACTGAGGTTTCCTTTTGGTATAAAGATCACTATAAGTTCATTTTGATTTTGTTAAATTTCATGAGTTTTCTCTTCATTCTGAGGTTTTATCCAGGATTCATTCAATGCATGCCAGAGTTGCAGGCCTTGTTACCAACTTATTGAAAATAAATTGTGCAAATTCCACTTAAAAAACTAGGAAAATAGGAATAGAACAAATTTGAATATTGGAGAAAGGAAATTAATAAATCAAAAATAAAGTAAAAAAAGTAAAGAAATAAATAAAATCAACAAATATTTTGGTAAATGCCCATAAATTATACTTCCTATATAAATACGCAAAGAAAAATATGCGAATAGAAAATAAAAATTAAAAGTACAGTGTTAGGAATAAGAAATGAGATATTGCTGTGGATATGGTACTGTTAATAAAATTATAGGAGCATATTATAGAAAATATTATAAAAATAGAACTATAATTCTGTAAGAAATGGACAACTTTCTGGTAAAATATAAAACTTCCTAAAAGTAAAAAACTTGAATATATTATTCAAAAAAATTAAAAAATGAAAGCTTCCTAACACTTCTCTAGTTTTTTTTTTTTTAACATCTTGATTGGAGTAAAATTGCTTTACAATGTTATGTCAGTTTCTGCTGTATAACAAAGTGAATCAGCTATATGTATACATATATACCCATATCCCCTCCCTCTTACTTCTCCTTGCCACCCTCGCTATGCCAACCCTCTAGGTGGTCACAAAGCACTGAGCTGATCTCCCTGTGCAATGCAGTTGTTTCCACTAGATATCTATTTTACATTTGGTAGTGTATATATGTCAATGCTACTCTCTCACTTTGTCCCAGCTTACCCTTACCCTCCCTGTGTCCTCAAATCCATTCACAATGTCTGCACCTTTATTCCTGTCCTGTCCCTAAGTTTGTCAGAACCTTCTTTTTCATTTTTAGATTCCATATATATGTGTTAGCATATGGTATTTGTTTTTCTCTTTCTGACTTACTTCACTCTGTATGACAGACTCTAGGTCCATCCACCTCACTACAAATAACTCAACTTCATTTCTTTTTACAGCTGAGTAATATTCCATTGTATATATGTGCCACATCTTCTTTATCCATTCATCTGTCTATGGGCACTTAGGTTGCTTCCATGTCCTGGCTATTGTAAATAGTGCTGCAATGAACATTATAGTACATGACTCTTTGAATTATGGTTTTCTCAGGGTATAGTAGAGATAATCGCAGTAGTGGGATTGGTGGGTCGTATGGTGGTTCTCTTTTTAGTTTTTTGTTTTTTTTTTAAACATCTTTATTGGAGTATTATTGCTTTACAATGGTGTGTTAGTTTCTTCTGTATAACAAAGTGAATCAGCTATACATATACATATATCCCTATATCTCCTCCCTCTTGTGTCCCCCTCCCACCCACCTTATCCCACCCCTCTAGGTGGTAACAAAGCACCGAGCTGCTCTCCATGTGCTATGTAGCTGCTTCCCACTAGCTATCCATTCTACATTTGGTAGTATATATAAGTCCACGCCACTCTCTGTATTCTTCTAGGCTTACCCTTCCCCTCCCCATGTGCTCAAGTCCATTCTCTATGTCTGCACCTTTATTCCTCTGTCCTGCCACTAGGTTCTTCAGAACATTTTTTTTTTTGATTCGATATATATGTGTTAGCATATGGTATTTGTCTTTTTCTTTCTGACTTAACTTGATTCTGTATGACAGACTCTAGGTCTATCCACCTCATTACACATAGCTCAATTTCGTTTCTTTTTATGGCTGAGTAATATTCCATTGTATATATGTGCCACATCTTCTTTATCCATTCATCCGATGATGGGCACTTAGGTTGTTTCCATCTCCGGGCTATTGTAAATAGAGCTGTAATGAACATTTTGGTACATGACTCTTTTTGAATTATGGTTTTCTCAGGGTATATGCCCAGTAGTGGGATTGCTGGGTCATATGGTAGTTCTATTTGTAGTTTTTTAAGGAACCTCCATACTGTTCTCCACAGTGGCTGTATCAACTTACATTCCCAGCAACAGTGCAAGAGAGTTCCCTTTTCTCCACACCCTCTCCAGCATTTATTGTTTCTAGATTTTTTGATGATGGCCATTCTGACTGGTGTGAGACGATATCTCATTGTAGTTTTGATTTGCATTTCTCTAATGATTAGTGATGTTGAGCATCCTTTCATGTGTTTGCTAGCATTCTGTATAACTTCTTTGGAGAACTGTCTATTTAGGTCTTCTTCCCATTGATGGATTGGGTTGTTTGGTGTTTCTGAAATGGAGCTGCATGAGCTGCTTATAAATTTTGGAGATTAATCCTTTGTCAGTTGCTTCATTTGCAAATATTTTCTCCAATTCTGAGGGTTGTTTTTTGTCTTGTTTATGGTTTCCTTTGCTGTGCAAAAGCTTTTAAGTTTCATTAGGTTCCATTTGTTTATTTTTGTTTTTATTTCCATTTCTCTAGGAGGTGGGTCAAAAGGATCTTGCTGTGATTTATGTCATAGAGTGTTCTTCCTATGTTTTCTTCTAAGAGTTTGATAGTGTCTGTCCTTACATTTAGGTCTTTAATCAATTTTGAGTTTATTTTTGTGTATGGTGTTAAGAAGTGTTCTAATTTCATTCTTTTACATGTAGCTGTCCAGTTTTCCCAGTATCAATTATTGAAGAGGGTGTCTTTTCTCCATTGTATATTCTTGCCTCCTTATCAAAGATACAGTGCCCATATGTGCATGGGTTTATCTCTGGGCTTTCCATGCTGTTCCATTAATCTATATTTCTTTTTTTTGTGTGTGTGTGCAGTATGTGGGCCTCTCACTGTTGTGGCCTCTCCCGTTGCAGAGCACAGGCTCCGGATGCACAGGCTCAGTGGCCATGGCTCATGGGCCCAGCCGCTCCGCAGCATGTGGGATCTTCCCGGACAGGGGCACAAACCCGTGTCCCCTCCATTGGCAGGCGGACTCTCAACCACTGTGCCACCAGGGAAGCCCCCCATTGATCTATTTTTCTGTTTTTGTTCCAGTAGCGTACTGTCTTGATTACTGTAGCTTTGTAGTGTAGTCTGAAGTCAGGGAACCTGATTCCTCCAGTTCCATTTTTCTTTCTCAAGATTGCTTTGGCTATTAGGGGTATTTTATATTTCCATAAAAATTGTGAAAATTTTTGTTCTAGTTCTGTGAAAAATGCCATTGGTAGTTTGATAGGGATTGCAATGAATCTGTAGATTGCTTTGGGTAGTATAGTCATTTTCACAATGTTGCTTCTTCCAATCCAAGAACATGGTATATCTCTCCACCTATTTGTATCATCTTTAATTTCTTTCATCAGTGTCTTATAGTTTTCTGCATACAGGTCTTCTGTTTCCTTCAGTAGGTTTATTCCTAGGTACTTTATTCTTTTTTGTTGTCCTGGTAAATGGGAGTGTTTCCTTAATTTCTCTTTCAGATTTTTCATCATTAATGTATAGGAATACAAGAGATTTCTGTGCATTAATTTTATATCCTGCTACTTTACCAAATTCATTGATTAGCTCTAGTAATTTTCTGGTAGCATCTTTTGGATTCTCCATGTATAGTATCATGTTATCTGCAAACAGTGGCAGCTTTAGTTCTTCTTTTCCAATTTGTAATCCTTTTATTTCTTTTTCTTCCCTGATTTCTGTGGCTTAAACTTCCAAAACTATGTTGAATAATAGTGGTGAGAGTGGGCAACATTGTCTTGTTCCTGATCTTAGTGGAAATGGTTTCAGATTTTCACCATTGAGAATGATGTTGGCTGTGGGTTTGTCATATATGGCCTTTATTATGTTGAGGTATTTCCCTCTTTGCCTATTTTCTAGAGGGTTTTTATCATAACTGGGTGTTGAATTTTGTTGAAAGCTTTTTCTGCATCTATTGAGATGATCATATGGTTTTTCTCCTTCAGTTTGTTAATATGGTGTATCACGTTGATTGATTTGCCTACATTGAAGAATCCTTGCATTCCTGGGATAAATGCCACTTGATCATGGTGTATGATCTTTTTAATGTGCTATTGGAGTCTGTTTGGTAGTATTTTGTTGAGGATTTTTGCATCTATGTTCATCAGTTATATTAGCCTGTCGTTTTCTTTTCTTCTGACATCTTTGTCTGGTTTTGGTATCACGGTAATGGTGGCTTTGTAGAATGAGTTTGGGAGTGTTCCTCCCTCTGCTCTATTTTGGAATAGTTTGAGAAGGATAGGTGTTAGCTCTTCACTAAATATTTGATAGAAATCGTCTGTGAAGCCATCTGGTCCTGGGCTTTTGTTTGTTGGAAGATTTTTAATCACAGTTTCAATTTCAGTGCTTGTGATTCGTCTGTTTATATTTTCTATTTCTTCCTGGTTCAGTCTCAGAAGGTTGTACTTTTCTAAGAATTTGTCCATTTCTTTCAGGTTGTCAATTTTATTGGCATAGAGTTGCTTGTAGTAATCTCTCATGTTCCTTTGTATTTCTGCAGTGTCAGTTGTTCCTTCTTTTTCATTTCTAATTCTGTTGATCTGAGTCTTCTCCCTTTTTTTCTTGATGAGTCTGGCCAATGGCTTATCAATTTTGTATATCTTCTCAATGAACCTGCTTTAAGTTTTATTGATCTTTGCTATTGTTTCCTTCATTTCTTTTTCAATTATTTCTGATCTGATCTTTATGATTTCTTTCCTTCTGCTAACTTTGTGGTGTTTTTTATTCTTCTTTCTCTAATTGCTGTAGGTGTAAGGTTAGGTTGTTTATTTGAGATTTCTCTTGTGTCTTGAGGTAGGATTGTATTGCTATAAACTTCCCTCTTAGAAGTGCTTTTGCTGCATCCCATAAGTTTTGGGTTATTGTGTTTTCATTGTTATTTGTTTCTAGTTATTTTTTTATTTCCTCTTTGATTTCTTCAGTGATCTCTTGGTTATTTAGAAGCATATTGTTTAGCCTCTATGTGTTTGTATTTTTTACCATTTTTTCCCTGTATTTCATATCTAGTCTCATAGTGTTGTGGTCAGAAAAGATACTTGGTATGATTTCAATATTTTAAAATTTACCAAGGCTTGATTTGTGACCCAAGATATGATCTATCCTCTGGAATGTTCCATCAGCACTTGAGAAGATAGAGTATTCTGTTGTTTTGGGATGGAATGTTCTATAAACACCAGTAAAGTCCATCTTGTTTAATGTGTCATGTAAAGCTTGTGTTTCCTTACTTATTTTCATTTTGGATGATCTGTCCACTGGATGAAAGTGGGCTTTTAAATTCCCCTACAATTATTGTGTTACTGTTGATTTCCCCTTTTTATGGCTGTTAGCATTTGCCTTATGTATTGAGGTGTTCCTATGTTGGGTTCATAAATATTTACAATTGTTATATCTTCTTCTTGGATAGTTATAATTAGAAAGTGGGGCAAGCCTGCTGAGGCAGATGCCAGTGCAACATCGCAACAGCCTGAGGTGCACCATGTGTTCTCCCAAGGGAGCTTGTCCCTGGATCAAGGGACCCCGGCTCCCAGGCAGGGGCGTGTGGATAGTGACCTGTGCTTTTGCACAGGGTTCTTGGTGGCTGCAGCAGCAGCGTTAGTGTTTCATGCCTCTCTCTGGAGTCCGAGCTGATAGCCATGGCTTGTGTCCATCTCTGGCACTAGTTAAGTGCTGCTCTGAATCCCCTCTGCTTGAGCACCCCGAAACAATGGTCTCTTTCCTCTTAGGCAGTTCCAGACTTTTTTCCGGACTCCCTCTTGGCTAGCTGTGGTGCACTAGCCTCCTTCAGGCTGTGTTCACGCCGCCAACCCCAGTCCTCTCCCTGGGATCCGACCTCCGAGCCTCAGCTCCCAGCCCCGCCTGCCCCGGCGGGTGAGCAGACAAGCCTCTCAGGCTGGTGAATTCTTGCTGGTACCGAACCTCTGTGCGGGAATCTCTCCGCTTTGCCCTCTGCACCCCTGTTGCTGTTCTCTCCTCCATGGCTCTGAAGCTTCCACCCTGCCCACCCCCTGTCTCTGCCAGTAAAGGGGCTTCCTAGTGTGTGGAAACTTTTCCTACTTCACAGCTCCCTCCCACTGGTGCAAGTCCCATCCCTATTCTTTTGTCTCTGTTTTTTCTTTTGTCCTACCTAGGTATGTGGAGAGTTTCTTGCCTTTTGGGAAGTCTGAGGTTTTCTGTCGATGTTCAGTAGGTGTTCTGTAGGAGTTGTTCCACATGTAGATGTATTTTTTATGTATTTGTGGGGAGGAAGGTGATCTCCACATCTTACTTCTCTACCATCTTGAAGGTACCCTCTCTACTGTTTTTGTTCAGTTATTTTTCCCCAGTAAAATATGCTTTTTATTTATTTTTTTACTGATTCTTCTTAATAGAAAGAATATTTCTTTTAAATAACCTCAATGACCTCTAACAGTAATTTTTGCTTTAAGTCACTTACTGACTGCTACTCTAAAGGAAAAATTTGGAAGATTTTCTATGAGTTATGAGCCTAGAAAGTCTTATGAGCAAATATAGGTATCACCTCTATTTTATGGATAAATTTTAAAATAAATTGCATGCTATTTTAAAAATATAGCATTCTCAGACCAACACATTAAGCTTTTGTTGCTTATTTCCTTATTTGACACAGAAACTTCCATAGAACTTTTTGAAACAGAATAATGAATTCTATTTTGAAAGTATGAACTTTCATTCTGCTTTATGAAATAGTAGTTAGTTAACCTGGCTTTGTATTATCTCAAGATCAAAGAGATAATTGACTTTTTAGTCTCTAATAGAGTATAAATAATCATGCCTCAACGTGCTTTTTAAAAAAATACTCTGCTTGATTTTTGTTTCTATAAAACCTCTTTAATTATAGTGTTTCTGCTATTAAATGTACATAACCTATTGAAATTTTACACATTGATTCATTTTCTTAAATAATTCTCTCATTGTAAAATAATGTTAGAATTCTATACAAAATGTTTCCGTTTAATGTACATTCATTATATTCTTGTTCTAAACACATAACTAGCAATATAAAGAAAATGAAATCTCAACCATTATTTAAAAATAGGAATTGTAAATTGTTCCTTAATGCATTTGAAAGTCATATAGGAGTTTTCAAAAACATAAGCTTTCAAAAACTTTGTGAATTCTATTATGCTATTTTATTATTATAAGGCAATTTTATAAATGATTTTTGAATCTTGGAGAAGGGACAAAGCATGTTGTTTCAAGAATTAAATATGCAGATAAATTCAATGGAAGAATGTTTTCTCAGCCCAACCCCTCCTTTTTTCTGCATTTTTGTTCTCAGTAATTGGCATCATTTTATGTCCTTTTGTCCCTGATATCCCAAACCCATAGGTCACCATGTTCTCTGTTTCTCGAGTCTGATTTTTCACATTTTACTCTCAAAGTTGCCTTAGTTTAGGCTTCTATTCTCTCTCTCTCTCTCTCTCTCTCTCTCTCTCTCTCTCTCTCTCCCATCTGCAATAGCTCTTGTCTGTTTACTAATTGCTTGAGAGGTAATTCTTGGACACATCCATGATCTATTGGTTTTATGTAATTTTTAATTGAGTAACTGTAACCAAGCTTTCTTTTATTGAATAACTCATCTTAAATTTTAGAGTAACTACAGTTGGAATTACAAGCTGCCCCCCTACCAGGTTTCAAGCCAAAAGTATCCTTTCAGGTTTCCTGCCCAGCCATGTTCTTTCCTTAGCTCTGGTGGGTCTCCAGGTTGTTAACTGCTTGGCCTGACCCTGTCACTATCTCTAATTAACATTTAAACTTCTCCAAAGACTATAAATAAATAAATAAAAACTTGCTCATATTATTTCAACTTTAGCTAAGCTTTGATATATCTTCTTTATTCCTGTTGGCTTACCTGCTTTCTGACCCTTGATTTGCCTCATTTACTTTTTTAGTACTAAAAATTTCACAGATTATTGGTCAGAAAGATCTGGGTTCCAGTTCAGGCTCTGTCTTTTACTGATTTTAAGACCATTTTTCAGGTTTTCAGAAAGCTGACTAGTGTACTGAGCCACATTTGTCAATAGTAAATGGATTAATTGAATCACGGATTTTTAGGAAAACTTACCTGGAAAGCATATGTGAATCACCTAGCATAGTACCTGGGTTCACAAAAGTTACTCAATAATTGTTATTTCCTTTCCAGTCTTCCACGTGCTGTTTTCTCCATTCTGGTCACTTACCAATACATTTCTACCCACTGCTGGTGGGTTGCTCAATTGGGAATATGTTGTTTGAAACAGATCAGATATAGGAGAAATAAATTATAGCATCAAAGATTCTTTGACCTTTCTGCCTGTACTAACCAGTGAACTCTGACAGATGCTAATGGAATTTGCCTTCCCTGGAAAATTTAATAAAAGCTCGAGGTTATTTCATGTTGATGTGACTAGTCAAGCCAAAATGCATGTTATTTGGTAAATTCTCCTAACCAGTTGGCAAAGGAAGTCTGCATGAGAGGCACTATACAGTTACATTAAATATAACTTGTATAGCCTTACTTAAAGAACATATTAAAGATGGGAAAACTTCTCCTTAGGCAAACTCTTCCAATTTATTGTTGACTGTTGGTAATTATATGCTTGAACAGGAAAATGCAAAAAATATATGTGAGAAATTAAATGTAAATAAGAATGCCTATATTTGAAATACAGCTTAAAAATTTGATACATATTGACTCCTATATGGATAAAATGTTCAATTGATTTTTCTCATAAAATACCCTGTGTGATAGTTCTCTTCTTATAGCACATAACAAATATAACTGAATACATATGAGTGTCCAATCACACCTAGAAATCAAGCATGCTCAGAATCTCCTTAGAGAGAAAAACACCCTAAGTCCAAGAATACATACTGTCCTTTTCTCCATTGAATGCTAAAACTTCTCAGTGATTGACATGGTCCCCACCTTCTGACACTCTCCTACACCTCATTATCCAGAGCTAGGATGCTCATTTTGTACAAGCTGCACCTTAATCTCTCTAACTATCACAGGGCCCCCAGCTCCAAAGCCTTTGCTTCCAGCAGCAGGAAGGAGACGAATAGCCTACAGCAAATCATCACCGTTGCCTTCAAATTGAAGTAATTAGCCCTGTGCTCTGGGAGACACGCTTCTGTGAGGGAGCCAAATAACTGCATCCGAGGAGAAGCACGAGAGGAGGGAGTTGAGGTCACAGAGCCCTGGGCAAGTCGGCTGTGGAGTATTGCTGTTGATGTGTTCCTTGTTTTGACTGTAACCCATTTTCTTCTTTCTTACTCTTTTGTAAAATGGCTTCTTTAGTTAGAGAGAGCACTCAGCTCATGAAAAGTTTCAAGCCAAACTTTATAATCTATTTACTTTCTTTTTAAAAGCTACAAATTATAATCCTATGGAAAAATGGGGTTTTCTATTTATTTTTAATTTTTAATTTTCTAAAAGGAGGGCAAAAATATCATGAAAAGTTATTGTTTTAAACTGTAAACAATCCACTAGCCTGATGTTTCTTGAAAGTGAGGGAACAGACTCAGTTTTATATTATTCTTTATCATTGACACGTGTTTCATCTAGTTCTTCCTCCATAAGATAAAATTTCCATATTTTATGAACTTAGGTTTATTGAAACAAATAGAACCTGAAGATATTGCTATTGCTATTACATTAAAGTCACAATGAGTTGCAGTGTGAGTAGATATTAAGTACAAATAGGAAGTGAACAAATGGCATATTTCTTGCTACAATCTCAAAAAAAGTTGAGTTTTGCCTTCCATATATGTGGAGAATTAAATGTAGTAAAACTCCTATAAAATAACTTTTCCATATGCTTGGAATTTGGTTATACTGGGAGTCAATGGAAATAGAGTGGCATATTGCAAATAGCAAGGGCTTTTGGAATTAAGCACATTTTGGTTTGAATTCTAGGTATAAATATGCAGGCTTTGTAACCCTGGAAAAATTACTTGACCTCTTTGACACTAAATTCTCTTATCTCTCAAAAGTAAGAAACAGAATACAAACTATGGTCCAATATTATTTATGCAAATTAAAAGCATGCCCACAAAACAGCACTATACATTAACAAAACAATACATATATCAGGAGGTGTATGAAACACATGAAAAGAAATGCTATGTAGTGTGGAAAGGGAATATGGCTTGGGGATGAAGTGGGGGGCAACAAAATAAAATAAAAGGCTTTGCTCACCCTAGTTATGAGAATGCAGTCTGCCTCTTTCTGCAGCCACCCCTGTCATCACGCAATGGGCTCCTGAACAAAGTGGCACGGTGGCAGGGATGGAGGTTCTGCACGGGCTCGTCAACATGGACTTCCACTCACCGAGGCCGACCTGGCTGTCTCCACTGCTGAGTGACCAGATTGCTGGCAGCAGAGACCAATGTTAAGCCCCGGAAATGGCTCCGTTTCTGGGGTGATCAGCCAGCTACCTGGTGGAAGGTTGATTATATTAGACAGCTTCTCTCATGGAAGGGGCAGCGTTTTGTCCTTACTGGAATATACACTTACTCTGGATTCTGATATGCCTTCCCCATATGTAATGTTTCTGTCAAAAACTACCAATTTATAGACTTAAAGAATGCCTTCACTATGCTGGTATTCCATGCAACATTGCTTCTGATCCAGGAACTCGCTTCACAGGACAAGCAGTGCAGTAATGGGCCCGTGCTCATGGAATTCAGTGGTGTTACCATGTTCCCCATCATCCTGAAGTGGCTATTTTGATAGAACAGAGGAATGGACTTCTGAAAACATGGTTACAGTGCCAGTCGGGGCAGGACCTTTCAAGGCTGAGATAAGGTTCTCCAGAAGGCTGTGTAAGCTCTGAATAAGCATCCAATATGTTTTGTCTGATAGCCAGGATTCACGGGTCCATCCAGGAATCAAAAGATGGAAATGAGAATGACATCACTCACTATTACCCACTAGCTAGTAGTGACCCACTAGCAAAATGTTTGCTTCCTGTCCCCATAACTTTGCTAGTAGTGACCCACTAGCAAAATGTTTGCTTCCTGTTCCCATAACTTCATGCTCTGCTGGCCTAGAGACTTTTGTTCCAGAGAAATGCTTCCACCGGGAGACACAGCAATGATTACACTGAACTGGAAGTTAAAACTGACTTCAGCCACTTTGGGCTCCTCATGCCTCTAAATCAACTGGCAGAGAAGGAAGGTATTGTGTTGACTGGGGTGATTGATCCGGACTACCAAGGGGAAATTAGACTGCTATTTCACAATGGAGGTAAGAAAGAAAGAGTATGTCTGGAATATGGGAGATCCTTTAGGACATGTCTTAGCATTACCACGCCCCGTGTTAAGGTCAATGGAAAACTACAACAACCCAACCCAGGCACACTGCTAGTGGTCCAGATCCTTCATGAATAAAGTTTCAATTCATCCCACCAGGTAAAGAACCACAACCAGTGAGGTGCTTTATGAAGGCAAAGGGAATACAGAATGGATAGTTAAAGAATTTAGTTATAAATACCAGCCATGACCACATGACAGGTACTGAAATGAGGGCTAATATTTTATTATGAATGTTTGCGTATATATATGCACATATTAAACAAATATCTTTGTCTCCTTTCTTCTTTATTCTCTTTTCATGTAATGTAAGATGTATTGAGAGTTTATATCAGTATTTAAGTATTATTAATTTTACATCATAGTATTTAAGATAAGGGATATCAGGTGAAGAGTAAACATCACTCAAAGTCTTTACCTCCTCTTCTGGAAAAGTTGCTTTTTTGGTTGTACCCAGGATAGTTGTAACATGTTAGATGGAATTATGACCTTGTTATTGTCTTTATTTGGAGATTAAGTATGGTTTAAGGAGATGCAGAGATTCTTTTCCTAGATATCCCCCAATTACCACCTGGGCTTCAAATTAATGGTTGAAACTTTTGCAGTCAATTTCTAATTAAGCTTATCCTCAGTCTGGAAGCTGCCTGCAAGCAAGATCCTGCCAGTTCCTCTTCCTGTGGTAATTAGAGCCATAAGAAAGGCATCCCTAGGCTTCTTTCTAAAATCATGGATGTTTCTAGAAACATGGGAAAACTTAAGATCCTTGGTCTGGTGATAAGCATAGGAAATAACAAAACACTCTCCCCACCATCATCACTTTATATCACTGCTGTTTGGAAAGGTTTCATGGGTGCTTGATCAAAAAGGTAAATCTGTAGTCTTGGAGTATAAGGTTGCATATGTCCATTAGATCAAGCTTGCTAATTATGTATTAAAATCTCTGTTCTTACAGTTTTTAAAATTTGCTTGATCCATTAGTTACTGAGAAACTTGTGTTTCAATTTTCTTACAATGATAATACTGTTTTCAATGTTTTCTTCTATATGTGTTAGTTTTTGCTTTATAAATTGAGACAATATTATTAAACACATGCACATATATTATGGCTATGTGTTCTTGGTGAATAATTTATCTTACTATATTATCTTTAACCCCAAATACTGTCTTTTGGCAAAATGTCTGTTTGATCTTACTTTGAAAAGACTTTTGTCATTGTTATTATTGTTAATGCTTGCTATGAAATTTCTATCACTTAATTTTTACATTTCCCTGCCTCATGTTTTATATGAGCATATTATGAAAGGCAAATGCCGCAATTTGGCTTTTTAACCAATTTTTTAGTCCGTCAACTGGAAACATTTATATGTTTATATTTATTGATTCACTATATATTTAAATTCATTTATGACATCTGATTTTGTATTATCTGTTTTTCTTTTCTTTCTTTAATATCTATTCATTCATATCCATCCTGCTTTTTCTATCTCTCATTATCTGATGTAGGTAAGCTTTTACTATTTTTAGTGGCAGATTTTATTCTTGTCCTTATTTTTCAATAGTGTGGCCCTTTAATAGTGTCAAAACAAGACCAGGGCATTTTTTCCTTTCCTTGCAACCAAAGTCCCCATGTTGGTGGTTTCCAAACTGCATTCTTATCAGTAACAGAATATCTGAGATGCACTCCCAAACTGTGCAATATTCATTTCTAATTGTAAGTATGCAATACTAATGTATCGAATGTTCTGATATTAGAAAATAAAAAAATAAATGAGTGAATTTAATACTTTGCTGAAGCTCCCCAGTCTTGTGCTAGTTTCTCAGGGTTTACACACACATACACCTTACCTTGCAAATTGATACGTTAGGTATACAACCATCTGCCAGAGAAGTTGTCCAGTGTTATTGATGTTGCTGTGTTCCTGTTTTCAGGCCCTTCTTCATCTTTTGTTTTTTTTTTTTGCAGTACGCGGGCCTCTCACTGTTGTAGCCTCTCCCACTGTGGAGCACAGGTTCCGGACGCGCAGGCCCAGCGGCCATGGCTCACGGGCCCAGCCGCTCTGCGGCATGTGGGATCTTCCCAGACCAGGACACAAACCCGTGTCCCCTGCATCGGCAGGCGGACTCTCAACCACTGTGCCAGCAGGGAAGCCCCCTTCTTCATCTTCGACCTCTGGGGATTTCCCTTCATTTTTGCATACTCAGTGATGCATTTATATAAACAAAAAAACCAATAATCATACATATTAACCCAGCATTTCTAGATCTTTTAGTTCCCCCTGAAATTCAAACATTATATTATCTGCAATATTCCTTAAAAGTGAAGCACCTACTCATCTTCCTATATTATTTCCCTCCCTAAATTTTACTATTTAGAAAACTGAAGCTATTAAATATATAATGAAAATATGTCCTAAAAATACAGAATAATGGTAATGGACCCCAAAAATATCTTTTCTATTTTGTAACTGACACTTTTGTTTTAACAATTCATATTTAATTGATTATATATCATTGGTTTAATTGGAAACTTTTCTGGCAAGAGAAATAGAAATGTCAACACAATATTTCTGTAGCAATCATTTTCATCTTTGTTATTACTATTGAACATATGGTGTTTTAATATAATTGAGACAAAATTGAATAGTTCTTGAGGCAAATGTCAAATGTACAAATTTTTATGGCAACAGTTTTTTTAATGAATGCAGGGTTCTGGTGATCTAACAATACACACGGCTAACATTTTGTCAAATGACATAAATGATGTGGGATAGTTAACCTACTAAAATAATCCTCTGGGTTTCTCAGGCATCAGAAAAAGAAGATTAAAAAAGTAAAACAGGGCAGGACTATCAGAAAGAATGTGTGAGGAACTCTGGAATTCTATCTGCCAAAGGGATACATATTAAGCTGGTCAAAATTAACAAAAATCATTCCAAGCTTTTAGGGATTGACCAAAAAGCTTACTACAAGTTGAAAAGCCTTTATTCAGTGAAACATATGGAAACGCTGTAAGGACTGGAAGACCATTTTCCACATTCTCCTTAACCCACATCCCCTCAAAAATATTATCTTGTCTTTGGGAAAATAATTGTTTGGTCTATTTGTTGAGTTTTTTTTCTTTTTGGGGGGCCTAATTCAGAGCTATCCCCAGTAATCCATTGCTTTCATGTGACTTTTTACAAGCATTACTTTCTCTTGGTTGCATGGCTTAGCGTTCTGGCTGGACCTCGGCCCACACAGCACTGACTTCAAGTCCTGCTGCTGGGTGCATATGTGTGACACCCTACGTTCATAAAGCTTTGATGTGGCTCTGGAGTCAACATTTACGAATAGACCCTACTATATTTTATATTCCATTACTTAGTAAAGATATAAGAAATCCCTTCCATTTGAAATGACCTATGCCGGATGCTCCGGAGGACACAGACATTGTACCAAAGATGCTTTCAATCTGCAATGGCAGGTAGACAAAGAAGACCCCAAACTTTTGAGACACTGCGTATGCAATTTAAATTGTAGACATAGTGTCAGAGGAACAAAGAGGGGGTTAAAACGGCTTCTAAGCAGAGCAAGTTCCTTTGTGGAAGTATACTGTGGTTTTGTGGTTGTCATTGAAAAAATCACTCCCATATTTCAGGTATTCAACATGTCTTATTAGCTGTGAAATTGGCATCCTAATTAATCTCCCTATTTACAGTTTGTCTCTGATTCAAATCCTCCTCTACCTTCCTGCTAGGTTAACTTCCTGAAATACAAATCAGGTTGTATAACTCACCTGCTTAAAATCCTTTATTGATTCTCTGTTTTCTTCAAGGTACAGTGGAACCTGCTTGTTTGGAATTTCCTCCTACTTACCTTTTCGGCCTCCTCTGGAGTAATGTGAAGAATTGCCTGACAGTGACCTTGGGCTCTCATTCTAAGTTGCTTGGACTATGTGCCAGCTGGGAACCACGACCCCTTCTCGTAGCAGGAGGGGTTTGTACCCACATTCTGCTATCTCTGGACCCCAAGATCCTCATGGGGCATCTGAAATTCTAAGGCAACTCCTACAAACAAATGGCTGGAACCTAAAGCCCGCATCACCAATCTGCTTGCTCTTTTCTGATGAATAAGCCTTCTTTATCATGCTTTCATTTCTGCTGCTCTAAACTTTTATAGGATCATGTCCCTCTCCTACAAGACAAACCATATTGTAAGCCTCTGTGGCCCTGCCTGCCTTTCATCAGGGATGATAAGAGATGAAGACCCTGTACCTTTCCTTGCTGAAGGATCTGCAGTAGCTCTTAGATGTCAGTTTTTGCTCATTAAGCTACACTGACACACCTGCCCCGAATCTCAGCAACCTACAAAACAGTGGTGTATTTCTTGCTCATGTTAGGGGTTCATTGCTATGAATTGGCTGTGGCCCTATTCCTCTTGTCTTCTTGTTACAGAGTCCAGGCTGAGGGAGCTGTCACTTACCAAGATATGCTTGCTTTTATGGCAAGGGAAAAGAGCACGAGAACAGGCAGAAATGCACAATAGTTCTTAAGGACTCTGCTCAGATGTGGAATGTGTCACATTGCTCCAATGCTGTTGGCCAAAACAATGAGGGTGAGGGCTTGTAATTCCACAGGAGGTCCTGGAGGTCACGTGGCAATAGTAGGGTTATATAACCTCTTACTGGAAGGGAAAGCAAATATTTTGGAACAGTAATAAAAGTGACTACAGTTGCCCTGTATTACTTCCACATTTACTATTCTACCATTAGGCAATAATACTTAAGAAGTAGCATGTCTTTTATTTTTAAAATTGTACCTATGTAACATACAGAGAACAAAAA
Source organism: Phocoena phocoena (assembly GCF_963924675.1). Taxonomy (NCBI): domain Eukaryota; kingdom Metazoa; phylum Chordata; class Mammalia; order Artiodactyla; family Phocoenidae; genus Phocoena; species Phocoena phocoena. Next base: position 27,737,143 of record NC_089222.1, on the reverse strand, counting down.
GATATTTTAAAAATTTCAAGGCCAGGTAGTGTGATAATAGACCCTAGACGCTTGAGAATGCTCTTGGCAAAGGGACCAGAATCCTCGAGGACATTTGACTAGGGTCTCCTGCAAAGGGGACCACTGGTTTTTTTCCCCAGATAGTGCTTGCATGACAACTGTCATCAATGGCTTTCCCCCCCATTTTCATAGCTTCTAAACAGTTCTTCTAATGACATTCTCCTTTGGATGTGTTAATCCATGATATATAGTTTGAGCTCTGACAGATCTGATACAACCCAGTAGTGATGGGATGAGTGGTTATTACACACCAGGAGGCAATTTTTGTTTTCCTTAAGCAAACAAGTTCAGTATCCTGCTAAATCTACGTAGTTATGCTAAGGTTTCTTCCAGCCTTAAAAATCTATAATAGTTCTTGTTTAAGAATGCAATGACTTATAATGTAATTATTTACAACCTATTTAGTCCATATTGAAAAATTGTTTCAGGGTCAAGGTTAATAACTGAAGAAATAAAACATTTGCATATTTTATTGTATTATTAGTTAGCTATTTAAAATTAAGTATATGTGTAAATTAATCTGTATCAGATCAGAATAGATAAATCAGAACAAATAATAAATGAAATATATTTACTGTATATAGATTCAACTATACATGGTAAAATTGCCATAAATATTGGTTTGATTTATAGCAACTGGGAGTAACATACAGAAAAATTTGTAACTGTCTGCATGTTTCTAACCATTACATTTTTATATAATCTCACAAAACTATTCCATGTTTATCTAATATGGCACTCTTAAAATTTGAGTTATGTAGTGATGCTTTATGCTATGCACTGTTTTTCATTCACTAAATCTCCCTTATGCATTTTGTCTTAAGTTTAACTTTATCTTAAATTTAAGTTAAATAGCATTTTATCTAAAATTGTGAATAATTGTTCTGGACATGGCTTTACAATATGAGTAAACATTCGAGTAAGTTTATTTCTAGAAGTTGTAGAACTCCTGTTTGGAGATTGTATTGATAAAAAGTCTTTTAATCAAACATTACTATTGCTGTTGATTGTAGCAACAGGGACACAAGGCATAGAGAACCATATGACTGAAAAACTCGTGGCTAAATAGTAGGGTGACAGAGAACTGTGACCTGGGTGTCAGGACACTTGAAACTAAACCTGAATAGGCTGTTACAAAATTCAGTTCCCTTCTTTGAGTTTTAGGTGCTTACTTTACACTGCTGGTGGGAATGTAAATTGGTGCAGCCACTATGGAGAACAGTATGGAGAACAGGTTGGAGGTTCCTTAAAAAACTAAAAATAGAGTTACCATATGATCCAGCAATCCCACTCCTGGGCATATACCCTGAGAAAACCATAACTGGAAAATGTACATGCACCCCAATGTTCATTGCAGCACTATGTAGAATAGCCAAGACATGGAAGCAACCTAAATGTCCATCTACAGATGAATGGATAAAGAAGATGTGGTGTATATATAGGCAATGGAATATTAGTCATGCAAAAGAATGAAATAATGTCACTTGCAACAATATTGGACCTAGAGATTATCATACTAAGTGAAGTAAGACAGACAAAGACAAATATCATATAATATCACTTATACGTGGAATCTTAAAAAATGATAAAAATGAACTTATTTACACAACTGAAATAGACTCACAGATATAGAAAACAAACTTATGGTTACCAAAGGGGATAGAGGGAGATAAATTAAGAGTTTGGGACTAACATATACACACTACTATATATAAAATAGGTGAACAACTAGGACCTACTGTATAGCACAGGGAACTATACTCAATATCTTCTAATAACCTATGATGGAAAAGAATCTGCAAAAGTATATATATATATATATATATATATATATATGTATATATATATATATATATACACCTGAATCACTTTGCTATACACTTGAAACTAACACAACATTGTAAATTAACCATACTTCAATAATATATATAATAAAAAAATTTTAAATTATAAAAAATGAGAATACTGAATTATTTAATTTCAGCAACATGTTCCAAAATGATATATCTGTGGTTTTCTTAATTTTTGTAATTTATCTCATGACAGGAAGAAAATCTATTTTTAGCATTTATCTTTATTTTCAGATTTTGAAGGTTAAAATTTGTCAATCTTATAATCATATTAGCAATCTACAAGTTCATATGTATCCTAAGACCAGAAAAAAAATTTCCTTAAGACTTTAATTGTTCCCCAATATTCTTATTCCTACAATCCTTTAATATCATAACCCCACTTTAACTTTTTTCCTTCAAAATTTATGCTAGTATAATTTTTGATTAGATAGGTCAAATAAAAGTTTTTTGATTAGATAGGTCAAATAAAAGTATTTTGTATCTACACATACTCATTACCTGCATACAAAATACTTATTACATGAATAGTCTAGCCTTTCTAAGGATCTCATAGTGATATGTCCATTCCTGAAACAGGGAAAAACCAAACTTATTCAAATAAGTTATTCTTCTTTCCACAGTGCTATAAATTAAAACAAACATTAAAAAAAGTACAAAAGCAAAATTCCAGTTAGAAAACATTTAAGGAAGTTATTGTTGTATAATCAACTATTTCTTTTTAATATATATATAAATTTATTTATTTATTTTTGACTGTATTGGGTCTTTGTCGCTGCATGCGGGCTTTCTCTAGTTGTGGTAAGCGGGGGTACTCTTAGTTGGGGTGCGTGGGCTTCTCATTGCAGTGGCTTCTCTTGCTTTGGAACACAGGCTCTAGGCTCACGGGCTTCAGTAGTTGTGGCACGCGGGCTCAGTAGTTGTGGCTCATGGGCTCTAGAGCACAGGCTTAGTAGTTGTGGCACACGGGTTTAGTTGCTCCACAGCATGTGGGATCTTCCCAGACCAGGGCTCGAACCTGTGTCCCCTGCATTGGCAGGTGGATTCTTAACCACCATGCCACCAAGGAAGCCCTAATCAACTATTTCTAATGGAAGAATCCAGTATTATTTTGTAACAAATTTCGTCTTCTAGAATACGTTTTAAATTATTTTTCTTATTCAAATGAGCTTGTATTTGTTTATCTACTTTTCATTCTCTTGATTTAATGCTGACTGCTTCTTTTCTTTTCTCATCTATTAGAATATTCATCAAATACATGGAAAGATGATTAACAAAAGCAGTCTGAAAATTGGCAAAGTATGGAATTGTTACAAACATAGATATTATCAAAACAGAAAATTAGTAAATTCTAAAAAACAGCTATGTATATTTGTTTGCAAAGGTGAATGGTTTCATTTGTTTAATTCTAAAATTCTTTAAACATTTTCACTATAATCCAATGCAGAGACTTTGTCTAATTATAAAATATAGTTGAACAAGTTATTTCTTTGATACTCTTTTAGCAGATAAGGCAAGAACTTTGCTTCAAGGCAGACTTTGAGTTTATGTTTACATTACAAATAAATTATCATATATATATTAGTTATTTAAAACTAAAGATGTACATCTTTTATAGTTTTAAGTTGTTATAAGCTATATCAAAGATACAAAAATACACATAGTATGTGTTTATAGTTTAAAAATAATAATAACAGAACATCCTTACATTTACCACCCAGCTAAAAAAATAGAACATGATATATCTATGAATCCTCTGTTTGCCTCTCTCCATTCTGTCTGCATTCCTTCCTCCTACGGTTCCTGAATTTTGTGTTTATCATTCTCTTGGTTTTTTTGTTTTTTGTGTTTTTTTTTTTGCGGTACACAGGCCTCTCACTGCTGTGGCCTCTCCCGTTGCAGAGCACAGGCTCCGGACGCGCAGGCTCAGCAGCCATGGCTCACGGGCCCAGCTGCTCCGTGGCATGTGGGATCTTCCTGGACCGGGGCATGAACCCGTGTCCCCTGCATCGGCAGGCGGACTCTCAACCACTGTGCCACCAGGGAAGCCCTTCTCTTGTTTTTTTTAAAAAATAGTTTTACATGTATCAGTGTATCCCTAACACTATACTACTTACTTGCCTACTTTATAAACCTTACAGAAGTAGACTAGTACTTTAAGTATTACCATCTAATATGTTTCTCTTTTTGCTCAATATTGCATTTTTGATTGTTATTAAAGGATGAGGTCCTAATCTAAGATGCATTGCTGTATAGTATCCCATTATGAACTCTACCACATTTTACTTACCTATTTTTCTGTCAATGGAAGATTGGGTTATTTGAAGTGTTGGTCCTTTTAAGTGGTGCTGCTGTGAACACGCTTGCAATTTTCTCCAGGGCAAACTGCTAGGGATGGAATTGCTGCGCCATATGGTATTCACATCTTTAGATTTACTAAATAATGCAAAATTGATTTCCATGGTGGTTATATAAATAAATGTAAGCAGAAGTTTGTAAATATTTTAGTTGTTCCACATCCATATTAAGAACTTTTCCATGACAGTTTAATTCCTAGTATCTAATGAGTACAGAATTTTTATCTCATGATTTTAATTTATTTTCCCCTGCTTACTACTTCTGTGAAATATCTCAATTTAAAAAAAATTACTATTGGGCTATTATTACTATATTGTTATCGAACTCACAAATTTTAAAAATATTTTAAATAGTCACCCTTTGCCTGTTGTAGGTGTTGTGAGCATCTCTCTTTTACGGCTTATCTTTTTACTTCTTTATAATATTCTTTTGTTCAGTGAAATCTCTTAATTTGAATGTAGTTAAATTTCTTTATAATTTGCATAGTTGTCACTTCAGAAATTTATACTAAGTTTTACTCTCTCTATGTCCCTGTCTCTGTCTGTCTGTCCAGCTGTCCTTCTTGTGCTCACGTTTTGGAGGCATTTTATTTTCTAGTTCACTCGACTGCAGCCATCACCTTGGGAACTGCTTTATTTGAGAATCACTAACCAAACTTCACACTGTCCAGGGTCTACTCCTTGCCTGCTGCCTGCCTGCCCTTCTCGTGATGGATGAAATTCAAAGCGCTGGGCCACAAGGAATTAGTGCAGCTTCTAGCTTCTGTCCTGCCTTGCTCTGCAAAGTCATGCTTTCTTCTCAGCTTTAAATAATTTCAAAAAATCATACTCAGCATTTTAACTTGTATTTTACCTAGAAATTGTCTCAGGTGTACATTTCTAGAAATGTGAGTTCTTTTGTTAATTTTTAAAAATTATTATTCAGAAATAATTCATTCGGAGCAGTATTGAAGAAGATTGCAATATCTGTGTACACGAGTTTCTTTTTTATCTAAAATGGTTTACTCACAGTTAATATTATTGAGTAACTCAGTCAGAATGCTTGCCATTGCCTCGTCTGGTTTATTCCTTACACAGTAGTAGGCTTGCTCTGTACTCTGTAACACCACTTGACCATAATTGCTAATACTGGCCTCAAGAACAGCTATTACATCAGCTAATCTTCACATTGTAACGTGGCCCATTGTAAAATTTCCACACCAGAGAAACATGCGTTTTATCAAGGCCAGTTAGAGACTCTATCTTAGACTTGAACTGGGCAATACGATATCGGTCTGGAATGCAGATGATAAAGAATTCAGGAAAGATGACCATGAGTATAATGGTCCATAAGTGAACCGAGGAAACGAAAGCCAAGAGATAGAAAACAGTTAAACAGAGAAGACAGTGAGTTGGTTAATTGCTTCAGAAAACATAGAAGTAGATTCATACAGCAGAGAGTAGCAAATCACTAGAGGGAATAAATATTTCTTAACCTCTGCTCTTAAAGGTTTGCTAAAGATAACATATTCCCTGAAGTGTCCTTGCAAGCTGAAAGGACATTCATGTCCAGTGCTTGGGAGCGTGGCTGCATTAGAGTATAGAGCAGTGCTATCTGTGGTAAAAGACCAGTCCTTTGTATTTCCAATTTGTCATAGATTGATGCTTTAGTAAATTACAATAAAAATAAAATAGTTGAAAAATTAAATAAAAATGCAATATTTTGTTTTATTATTTTATTTTTAAAATTTATTTTATTGAAGTATAGTTGATTGGCAATGTTGTGTTAATTTCAGCTGTACAGCAAAGGATATAACACAGAGAACTATATTCAATATCCTGTGATAAATTATAATGTTAAGTCCATATTTTAAAAATTAGATTTAGTAGACAAAATACTACCCTTTCAGGGGCCTGTAAAAGTCTAACCGCTTACTCTCAATTTCTGAACTCATTTCACTGACTGGTAACATGAGGCAGACCAGCACCATCCATGGACCCCACTTTGAACAGCACTGGTTTATGGAATCCATCTGCTCCCTGTTCTTCTACCTCTGTACAGGTGACGGGGCGGAGGGACATTTCAACCTCCTTGCCCCAAGCTTTACCACCTTCCACATGAGGTTGTCACTCTGTCTACCTTTTTATCAAGCTTTATTACTTAGATCCATGGGAAGGGGAGAGGGTAATCAAGGCACAGCTCCGTATAATCTTTACTTAGCTTCGCCTATCCTTTGGTGTTAAGTTGGTATTCCTTAAAGTTTAAAATCTCTGAGGGTCATACCTTGTGTTCTAGAAGGCCTAAGCAACTTACCTGTTTTCTCTGTTTCTGCTCTCTGCCACCTTGTTACTATAATGGTGCAAGTAAACTAGTTCAGAGTCAAATCTGCAGAAACTGATATGTTTATTTCATGGGGAAGAGAGGAGGAACTTATGTTGCAGGGCAAAATTTCACTTGGGGAGGTTGACTCTCATGATTCGGGCAGCTAGTTTGAACAGGTATGGCTGGGATCAACAATTGCAATCAAGAGAACATGTTTTAGGTTCAAGATCTCATACTCAGCAAGCATCTGATCTGAGTTGAAACTAAAGGTTTATTTATAGAGAAAGGAGACCTTCTTCAGGAAACTTTGATTGCAGAGGTGGTTTTGATTCTCTATAAATTCACATTTAAATGTGGAAAGGGAAAGTTTTCTGTGGAAGGTCTCTTGAAAAGAGGATTTCCCAGAATTAAAAAAACAAAATTGACCTCTTCAGATTTTGTTTCCACACCTGGTATGAAGTCTGTTGTGCTTCTTCAGGGAAAGTCAGATCTTGCTGTTTCTGGAATGGAGGTGTGGGAAGAAATACGGATGTTTTCAGTGGCTTAGTAAAATAAAACCAAGCCTTAAGAATTTTAGTAGCCCGGGAAGATAAGAATTGGATAAAGCATGTTGCAACAGTTATCATTTCATCTTAGGGCACTAAGGGAATGAGATCAGGGAGGGTCGAAGAAAAAGCATAGGGCTAGCAAACTTTTGATTTTTTGCAAGACTGTGGAAAATAGCAGGCAAAATTAATGTCTTGGTAGGAATTTCTCCTGATAGAGATTAAATTCATAGTTAATGGAAACGAAGATTGGCAACAAAAGATTGACATCTTAGTGAGATTCAAACCAAGCTGTAATTTTATTTTTATTTTTATTTCCCCTGTCTAGTTTAGATCCTCTTTATGTATTCTTAAATCTCTCCTGTGGCCCATGGAAATAACAAAGATCATGGAAATAACAGAAATCCTTTTCCTGGAAAATGTGATGGCTGCAGTGGTTGTGTTTAGTTTTAGGTATTATAGATATAGTGATAAGAGCTGTTGTGATATGTTCTTGTGTACTATTGTCCAATTGGAAGTGTGGAAAGGTTGGGTACTATTACACTGATAGACTGAATTATGTCCCATCAAAATTCATATAATATATTCCCAACCCTCAGTACCTCAGAATATGACTGTATTTGGAGATAGGACCTTTTAAGGGGTAATTAAGGCAAAATGAGGCCATATGGGTGGGGCTTAATCCCATATGATTGATGTCCTTATAAGAAGAGGAGATTAGGACACAGGCACACATATAGGGAAGACCATGTGAAAACGCAGGGAAAAGGTAGCCATCTACAAACCAAGGAGAGAGGCCATGAAGAAACCAAACTTACCAACACCTTGATCTTGGACTTTGAGCCTCCAGAACTGTAAGAAAATAATTTTCTGTTATTTAAGACACACACTCTGTGGTATTTTATTAGGGCAGGCCTAGAAATCTAATACAGATACATAGAGACAGATCAAGACAGATTTAATTTGGAGATGCTGAAGGAATTTTATATATAATTCAGTAAAGTTTGCCTTGGGTTTCACTGCTGAATAAAGAGCCATACTTGTACTCAGTCATCAGACTACTGCTAATTTTGGCTTAAACTGAGCAAAATATAAAATTTTGGAGAAGAAAACATTGTATATTAATTTATTTGTCATTGAATTCTATAAAGGGATATGACTTGATTTGGGGATTTTAATGTCTCTCTGGGAGTTCAATAATTAAAGATGGTTTTAATTTAAGTTTGGGGCATTTGTTGTCTTAGTAGGTCTATTGTAAAATCTCTGTGAATTATGTCGGAAAACATGGAGGTTACTCACCTGATTGTTTATAGTTGAGTATTCAGTGGGCTGAATATATAAGAGGATTGGTTATAAGGAAGATAGGTTCCCGGACCTTAAAGGTCAGCATCCATGAGAGATGCCCACGTCTTCCATTCCTGCTTGCATGTTTTAAATAGCAAGGTCTGCCTCTGAGAAATAGCCTGTGTATTAGCACCTATTGCTGTGTACCAAATTGCCAAATTTAGTCCCTTAAAACAACCCATCCTACAGTTTCTGTGGATCAGGAACTTGGTCTTTGCTTAGCTCAGTCTCTCACAAGTCTCTGATCCAGATGTCATCTATAGCTGCAGTCTACCCAAGATTTGCTTGAGGCAGGATCTGCTTCCAAGCTCATTCAGTTGTTGTTGGCAGGATTCAGTTCCTTATGGTCTGTTGAACTGAGAGCCTCAGTATATCACTGGCTGTTGGACGAAACCCACCCTTAGCTCTTTGCCATGTGGACCTCTCTATAGTACAGTTCACAACATGGCAGCTGGCTTCATCAAAGTGAGCAAAAGAGAGGGTAAGGGAGCTCCAGCAAGTAGGAAGTCACAGTCTTTTTTAACTTAATCTTGGAAATGTCATACCATCATTTTGGCTGTATCCTATCTGCATCCCATTTGATGGAAGCTACTTACTAGGTCCAGCCTACCCCTAAAGAAAAGGGATTATATACAAGGGCATGGATCATTGGGAGGGTGTTAAAAAGCTGCCTAACTTTTGGTTTTCTTATTTCCATTTCTGTAACTCTACATGGACACTAAGTGGATCAAATTTATCCCCTGGCTTCTTTTGCAGATTGAAACATTCTAGATTTAGAAGGACTTGTTTAGGTCTTTAGGTCTAAGTCATGTTTTCAAATATCAGTGAGATCTGGATTGTGGAGATTATTTTTTGCCCAATTATTATTGGTACCTTGTTTCCCATTTGGCTATTTTCCCTTGTATATGATGCCTTCACATTTGGTTTTCAAGAGAAGTGTGGCCACAAAAACATACATCAGAGTTGTTCAGTTATACCAGAGTTACAAAGTCTCATATATGCAGACACAAGTAGATAACAGGTGACTTAAGTGAGAGCAATTCCAGAAGATGGTTAGGACGAAACAGAACTTTGAACTGTATTGGACACTGAAGATGAAGAAGAGGCAGGGTACAGCAAGTAAGTGGTATTATTCATTTATTCAAAAATATTTCTTCTGGGTCTACTCATTATAAGACATCATGTAGAGAAACTAGGGATATTATGGGGAACAACTAACTCAAGGTTTCTAAACCTAATTTTGGTGTGGAAGAGGTTTTAATAATACATATTGAGTTAATTTTTAATAGCAGTGGTAATAAGCACGATCAAGGAAAAAGGGACCAATCCAAAGAATGAATAAAAGGCCATGTCTTAGTCAGGGGTTATCAGAGCAGGGTACTTGGAGGAAAATGACAAGTGAGCTGACCTCTTAGTAAAGATCAGGAATTAATCATGTATAGAGGGAGGAGAGGAGAATCCAAAGAGAACAGCATATGCCAAAGGTTTGAGTTGGGAAGCATCACAGTTTTGGAAGAACTAAAAGGTAGGAAATGAGTGGGATAATGGTGTAAGCTGTGGATATAAAGATAAGTAGGGGCTGCATAAGCCATGTTAAGAATTTGAGACTTCGAGACAATGAGAAACAGAAATAACATAACTACATGCTCAAAATGTTTTTTTTTTTAAAGCATTCAGTGTGGTAAATGCATTGGAGTAACAATAAATACAAGGAGACTTGATAACAGACAATTTCAGTGATCCAGTAAAATAAGTTATCAGATTGAACTTGGATTTTGAAGATGGAGAGAGAGGTGGAAATATAGAAAACATTTTTTGTGAAATTTGGAGGAAAAAGGCAAGAGGAGCTAAAGAGAATTTCTAGGTAAGTTTAAAATTTTAGTACAGCAGACGTTGAGTATTTTTTTAAGGGCTATGGGGGAAAAGCAGGTAGAAAGAAGAATTTGGATTTAAAACTCCTGAAAAGTCTATGAAACACTTACTACCTGGGGTCATTGCATTGCTTAATTTTTTTTTTTTTCAGGTATGAAAATTTAGTTTTCTGTTTGTCAAGCTCAGTTATGCATTTGAAATATTTTAGCTATTATTTTAAAATATATGATGCTTTAATTTAAATATATAATGTTATAAATGAATTATAGTAAGAGGGTGTTCAGAATATCTGGACATCAATATTACTGCCTGATTTTGTTTTGGCTGTGTCGATCATGTCTTTTGCTCTAACTATAACTCCATAATAGTTTACTTTTTTCCTTCTATATTATCCCTGGCCCAACTAAATTATATCACCCCATACTATTCCTTAAATGAGTCCACTACTCTTTTAGCTGAGATATTTTTTTAGATAGAATAGTTTTTCTCTAAATTCTATAACATAATTGAATAGTGTCATATTTTAAAATTTCTTTGTGGCTTAGATTTTTGTGATGTTTCTTTCTATAATACATATCCTTACATCTCTTTCCTTCCTCCATCTTGATTTAGCTCTCATTCTTGTTTCCAGTAGGTATTTGAATTGTCCAACAGGGGACTGAAAGAAATCAGAGGAGAAGGGAGTGAGGCAGAGTCTAATCAGCAGAGAACCTGGGTCTGGTCTATGACCAAAATCATTCTCATGCATCCTCTGCTTTTTCATGCCTCCCTCCAGGCTGACTGAAGTGATATCCAACTAACAAGAAGTCTCTCCAGGTTTACAAACCAGGGAGACTCTTCGGCTGTCCTAAATCACTTGCAGAATTCCTTTCTTTTTTTTTTGCGGAATTCCCCATTTTCTCCTCTATCTTGCAAAAAGAAAGTCATATTCTTTTATAATTGACATGTCTGAAAGTTTCCTTGTTCATCTCTACCCCCCTTGCACTCAGCAGCATAAGGCAACATACTGGTTTGGGTCTTCTGGACATGCCACCTACATGGGAATAAGACCTGTTACTTAATAACTGCAGCGGCCCCTACAGGCAATGTTATTTCATTTGATTCTATTTTTATTGTTATGAATAGCCCTTTACATGGGGTAGGATGCTGTATTGGAGCTGTTTCTAGTCCAGTCAAATATGTTATCTTGTCTTCTTGTTTTAATTCTTGTTGATGTGTTTGTTTGAAAGAGGAAATTGCATTGCAGCAAAGAAAATGTCACCTCTGTGATGTCTAAACATAAATAGTACAGTTTTCAGCATTAACCTAAATGTTTTTGCAAGAAAAGTCCAAATCATCTTAACTAATCCTTCCTTCCCTCCTTTTCGTTTATTCATTCATTTCTTGTAACAAATCCTGAAAGTTTTCAAATTCTCTTTATTGAATAAATGAAAACAAATAAGACCCAAAATAAGATACTTGATGAAATACAAAACAAAAAAAGATAGATTTGTCTTCTTCACTCTTATTTAACATTACCATAAATATGGCACCTATGAGAAAAGTAATAATTCATAATCATTGGTAGATATTAATATGTTTCAAGTAAAGTACACCTTAAGGCAGAATTATATTCCTATTAAGACAGCTCTGTTCCTCTAGCCATTCTTGTTACAATAGTGTTTCTTTTTCTTTGCTTTGCTTTGCTTTTTGTTCTGCATTGAAAGACTGGGAAATGACCATAATAGCTCTTTTCCTTGGGCAGTGAGAAGTGAGTGAATGTTGAGCTCCCTGTGGACTCAGCATTTTGATGCAAATTTCCTCACATAAAGAGTGCTGCTGATTGCTACTGAACCACTGTACCTCAGCTTGGGGAATGCTTCACTGCTCTCTTATCCTGGGGCTGAGTATTAACTACACTATTGAACAGAAAGTGCTTATCATCCCTACCATTCAGACCACATAAATCTCTGGAAAGAGACAATGTCCCTCCAGGGGGCTTAGCTGGCCTGTAAATGTCAAAAAAAAAAAAATCAAACTATATTTTGTCCATAGAACTGCAAACGCTAAGGTAATTGGGGCTATTAGAAAAATATTTATTTTATTTTTTTTTATTTTTTATCAAGCAAATAGAATAATGAGTGATTTTTCTTCTTTTTTTTTATACATCTTTGTTTGGGTATAATTGCTTCTGTTGTTTCTGTTACATAACAAAGTGAATCAGCTCTATGTATACATATATCGCCACATCCTCTCCCTCTTGAGCCTCCCTTCCACTCTTCCTATCCCACCCCTCTAGGAGGTCACAAAGCACCGAGCTGATTTCCCTGTGCTATGCTGCTGCTTCCCACTAGCTATCTATTTCACATTTGGTAGTGTATATATGTCGATCCTTCTCTCACTTCACCCCAGCTTCCCCCTCCCGTGTCCTCAAGTCCATTCTCTATGTCTGCGTCTTTATTCCTGCCCTACCATCAACAAAGCAATTGATTTTCAAGAAAACTTTGTTTGTTGGGCAATAATAATATATTTAAATAAAATTATTTCAACTATATAAATGGAACCATTCTATAATTCTGTATATATATTTCACATACTATTTTCATAGCATTACCAAATTACTCTTGGGTACCTACTAGGTATACAGAAAACTCTGAGATGCACCAAAAAGAAGTGTGAGACTGGATTCCACTCTCTAGGACTGCAGTTTTCTCCAATCTTTGTAGTCGTTCTTAATAGCAGGAGGATCTGAGGGATCAGAGAGAAAGATTAAAGTTTTCAGTTTCCAGTTCTCACTGTGGAATAATGAAAATAAGGGTTTTGGAGTCAGACAGAACTGTTATTTTTATTATTAAAAATTGTTCTATTATAGTGCATTCATTTTTAACTACTATTTTATTGAAAAAGAATAATACATGCATACTTAAAGCATTCTATCACTACAAAATTATAGAATTAAAATAAAATTTTCTTGTACCGAAACCTTAATCCTATTCCCAGAAGCAACAATTATTATGACATCTTTATTTGCCTATTATTTTAGAACTGGTCATCACAGATACAAGTATTTACACCAGAATATGCCACCCCAAAGTATGCCTTTTTGGCATATGGATTATTTTGAGCTAAAGGCAGTTGAGAAACAGCAGATGCAAGAAAACCTCTAAAACCCGGGCACAAAATTTCCATATGTAAAGGTGCCTCCCTCTTGTACCAAGAAGGGAGGACTCTGAACAACTCGTATCAATGGGGAAGGCACTGACTTAAATCTGCATAACAAACCTTACTAAAAAAACCCTTGTTTACCACACTCTACCTGGTCACCTTCGCAAAACTTTCCTCTTCTACCTAGAAGTCCCCAAACCCCTCTTCCTTAGTTCAACCTAAGATAATATATAAGTCCAATTTCTAACCACCTATTTTGGTTATTCATCGTTGGGTGCTCCCATATGTACATGAGCTACGCACATGTTAATAAACTTCTGTTTATTTTTCTCTTATTTATTAGTCTTCTTGAGGCAGGAGGTAAATGGGCCCCAGGCTGAGCAGCTCAAGTCTGTCCCCTGTGGAGAGTTACTCCCAGATAAAGATAATAGCAGCAGCAAGGAGGAGATGAGCCCTGGCCAGATAAAAGATAAACAGACCACATATTTCTTTTTCTTGAGGTCAAGGAGACCTCCTGACTATAGATGTGCAGAAAGGCTCCTCGGGGGCCAAGAAGTCCGTAATAGGTGGCGTCAACCTTCCCACAGGCCTCTGCGCTGGAATCCATCTTGGCTAAGAGATGTGCATGCGTGGAGTGGGGGGGGGACCCTGAGATAAACCAAATGTGGACTCAGAGCCAGGCAAAGCAAGATGATTGGCCAGAGGAAACCCGCCAGAAATACCCCATATAAGTGATTCAAACTACCACAAATCGTGACTCTCTCTCTGAGCCCGCCCGTGTGTGTCTATTCACAGGTACTTTTTCCTCCTAATAAACACATTATTGTTTCACTACTTTCCGTCTCTGTTGGAATTCATTTCTACAAAGCAGACAAGCCAGGGCCTTGTCATTAGCCACTGGCCCTCGTGGTCTAGTGGTTAGGATCCAGTGCTCTCACTGACATGGCCTGGCTTCAATCTCTGGGTGGGGAACTAAGAACCTGCTTCAAGCCGCTGCAGGCTGAGGCCGCCTGAGATCATTTTGTTGGTGTAATTTACAGAGCCTCAGCTGGAGAACCTAAGATGGGTAAAAGAAAAAGATTTTTTTCCCCTCCTCTATAATATAAAGCATCAGTATGTTACAATATGTGTATGAATATCAACACAGCTAATTCATTCTTATGCATGTTATGCTTTTTCTTTAATAATATATGAGATATCTTCCTTATCAATACATGTAGGTATTTCTCATTTTTTTTCCCAATTGCACAGATCTATCATAATTTTTTAGATCAATCTTTTTGTAGAATTTGAGGTTGTTTCACTGTTTTGGTATTACATAAAATGTTGAGTAGGAATATTTTGCACATAAATCTTTCTAGATTTCAATTATTCCTTTTGTATACTAAATTAGTAGAATTTGTCAAATAATGAAAAAAATCTGGACTTAGACTTGAATAGATTTTTTTTGAAAAAACTTTTGCAATAGAAGGAAGGGGGCTATTGCAATGGGGGAAAGGATATTGCTATAGGAAGTTGCAACCAGAAGATGTACGAGTGTCTCAAAGATCAGACAGAAAGTATTACCCATCCAAACTTGGGTCCACTCGCCTTCACAGTAAAGCCAATTCTACTGACAGCAGGCTGTAGTGAAGGAAAGTGCAGTATTCATTGCAGGGTGCCAAGCAAGTAGTCTAGGACACCTAGTGCTGAAAAACTCCAAACAACACCCAGAAGTGTTTCAGCAAGGAATTTTTAAAGGGAAGGTGAGGGAGTGGGGGTCACAGGGTGTGTGATCAGCTCATGCTTTATTCTCTGATTTGTTGATGGTGAGGTAACAAGGTGGTGTCATAGGGGTTAACATTATCAATCCTTAGGCACCAGTAGTTCTGGGGGCTATGTACTCATGGTCATCAAGTAATTAATTTCTTCCATTGGGTGATGGTTTTAGCATCTGTAAAACAACTTAGGAAATGAGCATCAGATATTATTATGTAGGTACTTCAGAGAGGAGCTACAGCTGAGGATATTGCGGAGGGGTCTGTCCCAGGAAGGCCCATAGGGTCCTGCTCAGTTACAAAAGGGCTTTTCTTTGATAAGAGGAGCAAACAAGGCTAGAA
The DNA here is from genome assembly GCF_963924675.1 of Phocoena phocoena. Classification (NCBI taxonomy): domain Eukaryota; kingdom Metazoa; phylum Chordata; class Mammalia; order Artiodactyla; family Phocoenidae; genus Phocoena; species Phocoena phocoena. Next base: position 27,721,570 of record NC_089222.1, on the reverse strand, counting down.
AGAACTGGTTGTGGGGAAGTGGGATGAGCAGGCAGGGGGAGTCAAGAGAAAGATGATTAGGGAAGGTCTTTTCCTGAGATCACTGGATTCTCAGGAAAGGCCATTAAAAAGGGTGGTTTTGAGGGCTTCCCAGGTGGCGCAGTGGTAGAGAGTCCACCTGCTGATGCAGGGGTCGCGGGTTTGTGCCCCGGTCCGGGAGGATCCTACATGCCGCGGAGCGGCTGGGACCGTGAGCCATGGCCGCTGAGCCCGCGCGTCCGGAGCCTGTGCTCCGCAACGGGAGAGGCCACAGCAGTGAGAGGCCCGCATACCGCAAAAAAAAAAAAAAAAAAAAGGGTGGTTTTGCATCCCAGTGCTTGCTTAAGTTCAAAGAAAATTCAAGGACCAAGGCTTGTGAGAAACCTGACTAAAGTTTGTACATAAGTAGACATTTTGTCCAGATTTAGATTTTAGTCTTATTAAGATCAAAGATTGTCTTTTGTTATTTCTCTTCATCTTCTGTTTCATTCTCACTCACCAAATAATTATTTAACAAGTATGCATATACTTATATAGAGACATAGAGCGGATAGATATGCAAATATAAGCAAGACACCCAGAAAGCATGTCAATGCCTCTTCACAACAGGATGTAAACTTGTTCTAGAACATGTTTCTCAACCAGGATTCTGTGGAATTCTGGGGTTTCATGATTTATTGCTAGGGGTTCAGTGAGAGAACATGACTAAAAAAGCAAAACAAAAACAAACAAAACCGTATGTGTTTGAATTTCATATTCTACACAGTCTTCACACCTCCACGTGGTCATGAACAGTGATCCAGCTGCTTCGTTAGCAATTTCGTTAGAGGTCCTTCAGTCCTATTTGGCAGTGAGCGGTAAGACGGAGTTCCTTTGGTTAAGTTCTCATTTTTTGCTGTGATAGGAGACGCCATTGATAATTGCTAAAAAGGACAGGACAGAAACTGATGACATCAGCCTGATTTACTTCCTTGGGTAGCCTGAACTTAAAGGAGTAACAGACTTTACTAGGATAATAGAAAATCAGAGGGAAGTGTCCATTCTAAAGAAGACATTTTCACTGACCATGGCTCAGCTTCCCCCGTATGCTTTGCTATTGTAAACATTGCAAAGTATAGATTATATAGGTGAGAAATAAATTCTACTATGACTATGTATTTTTCAATTTTCTCATTTAGCTATTTACTATGCTCTCTGTTTATTAATTTTATGGCTTTACACACCTGTCTGATGATCCAATGTGACAGCTTTTTTTTTTTTTTTTGCGGTACTTGGGCCTCTCACTGTTGTGGCCTCTCCCGTTGAGGAGCACAGGCTCCGGACGCGCAGGCTCAGCGGCCATGGCTCACGGGCCCAGCTTCTCCGCGGCATGTGGGATCTTCCCGGACTGGGGCACGAACCCGTGTCCCCTGCATCGGCAGGCAGACTCTCAACCACTGCGCCAGCAGGGAAGCCCATCCAATGTGACAACTTTTGAAAGAAAAGGGTGAGATGAAAGAGGAGGCCTCTATACCTGGGACTACTGACAAGTCAGGTAATGTTACTGATGAAAAATTACAATGTTTTGAGTTATTTCAGGTAGCCGTATAACAAGGGACACACAAAAAAGCCTGTCTTCACACTGAAGGGTACTTACCAATGGGACTGATAGTCCAAATTGGCTTATTCCATTGCACATCACGAGTGGAAGACAACTTACAAATACACCAAAGGCTCCAGCAAAACTGGAAAGTCACTTACTGAAAATCACAGTCGTTTGACAAGCAATGATGCTGATTGTGTTAAATAGTTACTGGAACCTCAAAATAGAGTTGAACTTCTGTTTAAATACTCACAATCATGGAAAAGACTTAAGAAGCTAATTATTTAGTAGCAGAACTTATTGCCCAGAAAAGAAAAAGGCACACAAATGGCAAGGACCTAATAACCCCACATATTGCATTAGAGTGTGTAAAATGCTCAAGCAATTTTTGTACAAGAAATTATACAATTCCACTCTCAAACAGCTCCAGAAGCTGATATATTGATGACATGTCAAAGAGAGCTTTTCTATCCAGGTTAATGAGTCATCAGTTTTCCCTAGAAAATGCTATGTCATAGTATTTGTATAATTTGTAAGTGATGGTGAAATTCAAGAAATGTTCACCTTCTGCAAAGAGCTGCCTGGAAAAGAAAAGGCTTAATGTTCTGTCTTCCTATCTGGAAACCAAAAAAGCTTGTTTTGGAGGAACTGTGTTGGCACCTGTACTAGTGGTGTCTCATCAGTTGTTGGCTCTATGAAAAGTTTGCTTCTCTTGTAACAAAAAACATTTCTGACATTGTCACAATGAACTGCTTTCTTCACAGATATATGCTGGTCTCAAAAATTCTTGAAGATGAAGGGAAAAACATTCTAGTTACTGCTACAAAAATGATCACCATTAGTTTAAAAAGACCACTACACACATTCAAAAATGTTTAAAATCTGTGGGAAAACTTTGGACAAGGACCACATAAATTTTCTGTTTTGTCCAGAAACTTGGTGGCTTACCAGAGGATGAGTTCTCAACAGGGAATATGAACCAACAGATGAATTGTAGGGGAGCTGTCAAGACAGGAGAAATGCAGCTATTGCTTCATGCTTTGAAGGTGAAGAATGGATGCAGAGAATAGCCTACTTGTTAGAAAGTTTCCTCCCATGAACCAGTTGCAAGACTGGAGAAAATGTGAGCTGTCTTCTTGAAATTCTCCATGTCTGCTCAGTTAAAGTGAGAAGACTCTTGGTTTTTAAAGAAAGCAGAATCTCTGGAAAAATCATGTTGCAGAAGAAAATCTTGAAATATCTTTATTGCTGGTTGGTCTTGAGAGTAAGGGAGACTATTAAGACATCAAAAGTCTCCTTGAAGAACTACAGATCAAAATTAAATAGTATTATTTTTTTCTTTTCCACACAGATATGAGATTGGGTAAATGGTCTTTTCTCTGAATTTTCTGTTAAACTTGAGATTTTGGCTTTGGGGAGAAAAGAGTAGAATTTATGAGCTACAGTCTGATCATGTACTCAAGATGAGATATATTCTATTCTTCCCATAGAAAAACTCAGAATTATATAAAAGACAAGTATCCTGCCATTCACTACTTAGTGTACATTTTGCTGTAGTTTTCAACTTCTTCCATGTACCAGCGAGGTCTTCCATGCTTAACAAGCCTCGAGAATCAAACGCTTTCAGTTGAAAATATCTCTGTGCTTATATCAAATTTAATCCTGAATTGAGTGCTAGTGCTGCAAAATATAAGCTAGGTTCTCACCTAGCTTGTATTTTGAAGAAAATTCCATTCTTTATTTTTAGTTCAAGAAAACACTTTTTAGGGCTTCCCTGGTGGCGCAGTGGTTGAGAGTCCGCCTTTCGATGCAGGGGACACGGGTTCGTGCCCCGGTCCGGGAGGATCCCACATGCCGCGGAGTGGCTGGGCCTGTGAGCCATGGCCGCTGAGCCTGCACGTCCGGAGCCCGTGCTCCGTAACGCGAGAGGCAGCAACAGTGAGAGGCCCGCGTACCGCAAACAAACAAACAACAACAACAAAAAAGAAAACACTTTTTATACATAGGCTAATAAAAGAAATTAAGAAGCCAACACACATGAACAATAATTTTGTAACTGCTAAGCCTATATCAGTGCCTTATTTTTTCCTCTCAGACAGAAAATGTCTTTCACTCTTTCGTAGAATTGTATCACAGGGTATGTGTGTGTGCATGTATATGTGCTATATATATATTAATATTTACACATATGTATAGAACTAATACATAATATATACTTATATAAACATATATGTAATGTTTACATATATATATACACACATACTATATATAAACACATTATATATATATGTATTTGGCTTATGGGGTTTGTAGCTTTACTATTCTACATTGCCATTAAAATTTTCATGTTGGGGGCTTCCCTGGTGGCGCAGTGGTTGAGAGTCCGCCTGCCAGTGCAGGGGCCGCGGGTCCGCGCCCCGGTCCGGGAGGATCCCACATGCCGCGGAGCGGCTGGGCCCGTGAGCCATGGCCGCTGAGCCTGCGCATCCGGAGCCTGTGCTCTGCAATGGGAGAGGCCACAACAGTGAGAGGCCCGCGTACCACAAAAAAAAAAAAAAAAAAAAATTCATGTTGGAATATCTTTAATTAAAATCAGTTTAAATTTTTTCTTTAAATTAAATGTACCATGCTTAGAGAAATCAATTTAAAAAAATTAAGTCTAATTTTGGCTTAACCCCGCTATTTAACAGGAATTTATTAGGTTTGAATTATGGGTTTTAAAACTTATAAAAAAGAAAGAATGAGATAAATTCCAAGAAATATGCTAAGCTTAAATACCTATTTTTTTTTTAGAGGAAGGTTGATAAAAATCATTTGCAGTTTTAAGTAGAGAGAAGGAACCCTTGCAGATACCATGTATCAAATACCATTCTCCTAATTTAGCATCTTGTAGAGTAGAAATTTTTGATAACATTTTTAGGTCTTCTTAGACAAGTGTTAAAAAAATCAAGTAAAATCATTTTTTTATAAGGGGGAAACTAAAGTTTCTTCTACCTAAACTCTTGACATAAATTAAAGTTGATATTCTTTAGTGGAAAGGGGAAAATCCACAGAAAAAGTAGGCCCATAACTTGGCCAAAATAAATAGATTTGAAGAAAAATACTATTTTCTACTCAGAAGGGCATTAACAATTATTATTGTATAATTATATCTATAACATACTGATCATTCTAATATACCATTTGTGGTAGATAAAACAATTTTATGCAATGTGCAGACATATTTGCCAAATGTGACTGCAACAATATCTCCCATTGCACATGCCTTTTTTTTTTTAAGTGAATTTGACACATCTGTTTTCAAGAGGTTGGATTTATGTTTCCTACCCTTGAACAATGGTGAGCTAGTGAAAACAACGGAAGTGATGCGGTATGATTTTTTCAGACTGGATCATAAAATGCAATCATTTCTCTTCCTGATTTGATATGTTCATTCTTTAAACTCAATCACCAGGCGGTGAGGAAGCCCAAGCAGTCTGGGAGAAATATGCATAGAAAGGAACATCGGTCCAAGTCTTACAGCCCTGAATAAGTTCCCAGCTGTCTGCTAGCACCTAGTTGCTATTCCCACCAAGCTTTGCCCAATTGCCTGTTTGTAAGCAAAACAAAGGATTATTGTTTCTTTAAGCTGTTAAGATTTGGGTGCAGTTAGTTTCACAGAAATAAATAAATGAAACAGATTTTGGTACTGGCAATGGCATACTGCCATGACAACTTAAGGAAATGGCATCAGCTTTGTAACTGGTAAGTGATGCCCAACAGAATTTCTAATAAATTATTAATAAAAGCCTAATGAGACTTCCGTGCAGTGTTTGCAGTGAGAGCTTAAAGGAATGTACGGAAAATGTTATTGGAGTCCAAAAGAAAAAGGACCCTTCTTATGTGGTGGTGGAAAGTTTGGCAACACTGTCACCTGCAGTAGGGGAGACTGGAAAATGTACTTAGTGACTTCAGTGATGTAGATAAGAAAAATTTGAGACAGAATATTGGAGTGCTGACTTGTTGCTTATGGCTGTACATAGGAAAATGTGAGAAGAGAGAGATGAGCTTAAAAACAAACTGTTAAATTTTAAGGAAAATTTCAAGGAAATAAAATGAACTGGGACTTAATGATTTTGAAATTAAATCAGAAAACTGTTTTTCATTTCCAGATGGCAAATTGTTCTGAAATTAAGAAATGGCTTCCAGGCAAAAATCTCATTCAGAGAAGACATATGAGATCCTGGAAGACCTCAGAAGAAAACATCCAGAATGTTCCATCATAAACCCTTGCAAAGAGTCCCTCAGAAAGATTTAATAGTATGTCTCACAAATGCTATTAAACAATAGGTGTTCTAGGAATCTTAAAGCCATTGTCCCACAGAAATTTCACATGGAGCAGAATATAGAGAAGGACTTACCTTAAAGTATGGGTGTGGTTTCTGTCTAATAAAGTGGGTTATAAATTGATGGGCAAGAAGCCTCAAGGTTCTTGAAGAAATTTACCAGCTTAGACTGGAAATATTAGAAAAAGTACATGATAAAAAGATGCCTTGGACTCCCAAATGACTGTGGGCAGGAAGCAGACCCAGAAAACTAGTGTAAACACAGACTGTTTTTTGTGGAAAAGGATGGGAGACTCAGAGAACAAAATCAGTAGTCCAAAGGGTGGAGATAAGGGCTACAGCAGTAAATCTTAGCCCCAATCAAGGAATTGACAATCCACACCTCTTTGTATTTCAGAATTTTTATAGACTAATAGCTGCTGTGTCCTTCAAATTTCCCCCCTTTCTGAATGAAAGTGTCTGTAGCAGTCATCCTATCCCTGTTGCCTATCTCACCACTGTATGTGCATGGAGGGTAAATCATTTATTATTTCAGTTCTCAGTTCTTTAGATCAAAAGAAAGGGAATTAAGAAGTTGTATTTGAGAAACTTTACCCCAAATCATCATCCACACCTGGGCTTGATGGAGATAAAAGATTCTGGACTTCAAGCTGATTCTGTAATGGGATGGGTCTTGGGGAAGAGGAGAATATATTTTGCAAGTAGGAGGGAACTGAATTTTTGTGGTCAGAAGACAAACTCTGAGGTTGTATTTTCCAAAAATGGTTATCAAAATATCTCCCTGACCACATGTTCCTATTACAGTGTGAGTTTGATACTTCTTCTGTTGAATTCGGGGCTCCATGTTCTAAGTCCTTGGATTGGGATGGGCTGCATACTGTGGTGAACGTGACACTTTGTAACTCTTAAGGCTGGGTCATGAAATGTGATACTGCTTCTGTCTGGTTCTTTTGGGACACTTTCTCTGGGAATGCAACCATCTTGCCGCTGAGAAAGCCAAGCAGCTCAAGGAGAGGTCTCTGGATAGGAACTGAGGCCTCTGGCCCCATCTGAGCGCACCTCCCTGACAACAGCACCTACTTGATCAGCCATGTGAGTGAGTCAACTTGTAAGTGGATCCTCCAACCCCCAGTTGAGTCACCCAGTGGATGCTGCATAGGGCAGAGAAGAGTTTCCTTGCTGAACTTGCCCAACTTCCAGAATTATTCAAGAATTCATCCAAAATGAAAAAAAAAAAGAGAAATTTGGCTTAAAAGTAAAATTCCTATAGCTCTAAGCTGTTCTTTTTGTTCCACCTTTTGGAGATGATGACTCTTCCCAGGATTCTGACTGGATGATTTCTTATTAAAGTGAAATTAGCTCCATCTCTTCAAGGACCCTGGACATATCTGTTTACTTTAGATATAGTGCTTTGAATGTAAGTGCTGAATGAAAGTGAATAAAGCAGAAGTCTTATTTCTTAAAAATTTCAATCTTTAAAAATTTTCAGTGTACATCTGATGGTCTTGAGAAAAAATGGAACTGACTTTCCAGAGTCCTACAACTATGGACTCTTTGGTATAAGGAGACATCTTGAGGGCTTCCCTGGTGGTGCAGTGGTTGAGAGTCCGCCTGCCGATGCAGGGGACGCGGGTTCGTGCCCTTGTCCGGGAGGATACCACATGCCGCGCAGCGGCTGGGCCCGTGAGCCGTGGCTGCTGAGCCTGCGCGTCCGGCGCCTGTGCTCCGCAACGGGAGAGGCCACAGCAGTGAGAGGCCCGCGTACCGCAAAAAAAAAAAAAGACATCTTGAACCATAACCAAACAAATACCTGGTTGTTCGCTGGCATAATGACAATAATGTAAGCTATTAGTACCTACTGCCTGACGGGTACTGCATGCCAAATATTTGGAACGGCATTTCCATAAAATGACATGAGATGAAAGTATAAACCAATACATAGCTTAGAGCATTCCTGAAACTAGGAGTATACTCTGTAGTCCAAGGTCTATTTTCTCTGAAAAATTGAGATGCTAGTTTTTCAGTGGAATTTGGTGTTTTAGGATTAAAAAAACAAGAGATGCAATTTGTTGTTTGAGGATTAAAAAAAAAAGTGGAACATATTTTCAAAATTACATTACTTCTTTAAGGAGACCACTGGTGCTATTGTGTAGCCCTATTTTTATTGAATATATTCAATCTCATTGAGTTAATTCAATTTTATTTCATTAGTGACAGCTGCTAAACTTTTTTCAAAGTTGATTTCTTTCCAAGTGTAAAGGAAATTCTTGGCAAATTCACTGTTGCTTATTAAATTATGAAAGGTAGAAAATGAATCTTTATTGAGAATAGTCTGTAAGAATCTGTTTGCAAAATTGAATGTAATTTCAAATGGTAACTGGAAACTCAGATTTAATAATGTTGAGGAAATAGCACTTAAAGGGGTACAGAATATACCACTCCAAAATATGCTACTTTGGCATGATGGTTATTTTGAGTTGAAGGCAATCGAGATCCAGCAGACTCAGGAAAAGCTCTTTACCTTCCCATTAACTGCCTAAAAGAAGGTATACATTTCTCTATTTGTGGGAGATATATACATTTATAGAGGAAATTTACATGTTTGGCATAGGGAGAGAGCTATCCCCAGAGATCAGTTTTATACCTGAAAAACTTACCTGCATGGCTGGGCAAACTTTACCGTAATTTCCTCCTCTTACCTTCCCTCGTTAGAAACCTCCCCCAACAATCCCCCACCTGAAACCCCAAAGCCCTATCCTTTTCCTCAGCTCAGGATGGCATAAAAGTCTTAATTGCCTGGCCACATTTTCAGTCTCATATCATTGTGGGGTTCCTGTGTGTATGCATGCAATTACATTTTTTTTTTTTCTGCTGTTAATCTGTCCCACATCAGACTTGATCCTCAGACCAGCCACAGAACCTAGAAAAATAAAAAGGAAAAATTCTCCTTCCCTGAACACTAAGGAAAGCCCTTACTTAAGAGACACAGAAAAAAAAAAAAAAACCTTTAGAATATAAGCCTCTTTCATCTCCCCATGATAATTTACGTGCAGAAAAGAACATAGTAATAATACTTCAGAGGAAAGGCTATTTCATGACTAAAAGTCAATTAGCGGGACATTATCTCTATTATAAAAATATGATTTTTAAATGAAGTATTTCACATTTTTGACATGAGTATTATGAAATATTTAATATTTAGAAAACGTCATTCTCTTCCACAGCTATAGTCTACTACTCATCATAGAGATTCACATCCCCATATGATTTCATGTGTTCTTTTTAAAAAATTTTTATTGAAGTATAGTTGATTTACAATGTTGTATTAATTTCTTCTGTACAGCAAAGTGCCTCAGTTATACATATATATATATTCTTTTCCATTATGGTTTGTCACAGGTTATTGAATTAATTCTCTGTGCCATACAGTAGGACCTTGTTGTTTATCCATCCCATACATAACAGTTAGCCTCTGCTAATCCCAAACTCCCATTCCTTCCCTCCCCCAGCCCCCTTTCCCCTTGGCAGCCACAAGTTTGTTCTCTATATCTGTGAGTCTGGTTTCGTTTCATAGATATGTTGATTTGTATTGTATTTTAGATTCCGCATATAAGTGATATCATATGGTATTTGTCTTTCTCTGTCTGACTTACTTTGCTTAGGATGATAATCTCTAGGTCCATCCATGTTGCTGCAAGTGGCATTATTTCATTCTTTTTGATGGCTGAGTAATATTCCATTGTATAGATGTACCACATCTTCTTTATCCATTCATCTGTCAATGGACATTTAGGTTGTTTCCATGTCTTGGCTACTGTAAATAGTGCTGCTAAAAACATAGTGGTGTTTGTTCTTTTTGAATTATAGTTTTGTCTGGGTATGTGCCCAGGAGTGGGATTGTGGGATCATATGGTAATTCTGTTTTTAGTTTTTTGAGGAACCTCCATACTGTTCTCTATAGTGGCTTCACCAATTTACATTCTTACCAACAGTGTAAGAGGGTTCATAAGCCTTCTAATCTTTGATTCTTTCATAGTGACTTCTGAGTTTCTGGTCCATCATTTGAAAATCCTCTATACCCTCCTCTTCCCTAAATGTCCTCTTCACCTTCTCAGTCTATATTGAAATGTGAATTCCTCAGAAGGATTCTTTTTCCCTGTGACCCTTTCAACCAATAGCTCTTGTCTCTCCACAGCGCACGTGGCTTGTAGGTGGAGTTGATGTCTTCCCTACTCTTTCTTGCTAATTTCAAACTAATTTTCTTTCTCTCTTCCCTAAAATTTCTTATCTTTGAAGATTCTGCTCCCAGTCTATAATATACTTCTATGTTATGCTTATCTACAGACTCATTAATTAAATATTTTAACTTTGGGCTCCTGTCACTCTAACAGTACTCTTGTCCTAAGTCTTAATGGTTGCGATGTCCTTGTCCATGATCTTTGTAATGTTCTGCTCTCATAGTTCCCAGATCCGTTTCAGTATCCTCCCTTCCACATTCACTCTCTCTATTCCCATGGCCATTATCCAGACCTTGGCATTATGAATAACTGTATCCCCTTCATAGACTCAGTTTCAAGTACCCCACTTTCTGATTTTCACATCCTCTCATTCTAGCTCTTTTCTTTAAGACCCTTCAATCCACTGGTTCTATTACCTTTTTCACTGCCACTTGCTTCCCACCGTCAATGCCCTTCAGCCATAAAACACCAGGAATAATAAACCTATAGTTGAACAAGTTGGGTTTAGTGTTCCTTTTAAGGAAGTACAATGCACATCATGGGGAGCCATCTAGTATCTGAGTAAGTCTGTTACAAGAGGCTAATTCTTAGGAGTTGGTCTCATGTTAGGTAATTTTAGGAAGGGTTTAGGAAGCAGGACTTTACTATGCTTTTGGATGCTGTCAGGCAGTGTGGGCATTCTATGACTGATTATCTAAATCAATCTTATCTACAAGGCAGGAAGAATTAAACAAGGTTAAAGGTATAATTGGTAAGGAGCTACTGTCATACATATTATCCAGGACAGGGAGATGTTTGGATATTTTTGTGGTTTGAACCATGTTCATGTTTTGTATGTTTAGAAATGATTCCCAAATGGTCTTTTTGTCTTATCATGGTCAGAGTGGCTTTGACTGATGTTAGTGTCCTGTGGAATTGTTTATGTTCAACAAGAAAGCACCATGACCTACCTGAGAGTGCCTCGTCAGCTCCGAAGTTGGGAACTGCTTTTCTCTTCCTCACCTTGGTTTATCACCTTGTACCTCTGACTCCTCTGCCATTGCCCCACCCCAGTGATTCTAGATCCACCCCAGCTGCATTCTCTATCCCTTTTAACCAGCTTTATTTTTTAATGAATATTACCATATTATAAATTTTGTATATGGTTGTATATTATCTTTCCAATTTTTAACAAAATGATTCAGATCATTTTTACTATATAATGGCAATTAGATAGTAATTTGATTCTTAAGAATAAGGTAATCAAAATCTGCAAGTGCTAATAGGGTTTATATGAATCAGTTATAAATTCCATATGATTATAGAAAATAAAAAGGTATGATTTATAACTTCAAATATTTTTGTGATAGTATTTGCTATTTTGGCAGCTGACTTTCACTGAATTAAAGATAAGCTATTTCATAAGAGATATTAAGGGCATGTCAAGGAATAATGTAAAAAATTAAAATACAAAGAGGTGAAGTCACACTTGTGGAGGTGGGGATGAGGGGAGATGGATATAATGAATTGAAGATAAATATAAGGATTTTCAGTGTAAGAATTTTTAAAAATCAGTAGTTTTGACTAATATATTTCTGATAAATACTAGTAACATTTTAAGTGCAGTACATCTAGGAAGAGATCAGACCATTTACAAAGAATCTTATAGAAAGATCTGACACTGCCAAACTCCTATCCTCTTTTGATATTGGACATGTGAATTGTTTCTTCCCACCTTTTATTTCATAGCTACAGTTTGAGATTTAAGTCTTTCCCTCTATTATATTTTCTGTAGCCTGAGGGCTAGTGTGGGAAAGAGGGTTTAGCATTGTGGGAGGTCCTGGTTGCTGCTGTGCCTTCTGTTATATGTCCTGTACCAGGATTTATTGCACGTAGTTTGAGGATTGTATCTTCCCTTCTAAGGTACTAACTCGGAGCATCAGACGATTGCTCCAATGCAGCATGCATGTCCAAGAGTTGCTGAGACCAAAGAGCCAGGTCAGATTATGCACTTAGCGTTCCATTCTGCTCTTCCTAGAATCAGCAGGGAGAACCAAGTGATGAATAATGCATAGATATGGTGTTAATTGGTTCCATGGGCAAGACAGTGCTATAAGGGAGACTTCAAATGGACTTACTTTGTGACTTTTCCCCTGGATTTCTGCTCCTTTATACATCTTTTGGTTTTGTGTCTGCTGAATCCATCATTTTCCAGGGGAAGTGGTAACTCTAATATTGTGATTCTTCTTTCTTTCTTTTAGATTTTCTACACAATTAAAATAAACGTTTTGAGCATTGGTGGTGGGTCCCAACTTCTTTGAAAACTGGACTGAGAGATAGAGATTCCACATTTGCATGGCCACTGTCCCTTCCTCCTCAAGTCTGCTTTCCACCCCATCACATTTTTCTTTCACATTGCCTGTTGCTTCCTCCATGAGCTTCTCTCTAAATGTAATGCTCATAGTAATATTCAAGATGTTTGCTACTTACTTTCTTTCCGCCATTTCCCTTGTGTGAGTGGGTCGGAGGAATAATTAGAAGCTACATTATTCTAGATAGTCTTTACTTCTATTTTTTTAAACATCTTTATTGGAGTATAATTGCTTTACAATGTTGTGTTAGTTTCTGCTATATAACAAAGTGAATCAGCTATATCCACATCTTCTTTATCCATTCATCTGTCAATGGACATTTAGGTTGCTTCCATGTCCTGGGTATTGTAAATAGTGCTGCAATGAAAATTGTGGTACATGACTTGTTTTGAAGTATGGTTTTCTCAGGGTATATACCCAGTAGTGAGATTGCTGGATCATATGGTAGTTCTATTTTTAGTTTTTTAAGGAACCTCCATACTATTCTCCATAGTGGCTGTATCAACTTACATTCCCAACAACAGTGCAAGAGGGTTACCTTTTCTCCACAGCCTCTCCAGCATTTATTTTTTGTATATTTTTTGAAGATGGTCATTCTCACCAGTGTAAGGTGATACCTCATTGTAGTTTTGATTTGCATTGCTCTAATGATTAGTGATGTTGAGCATCCTTTCATGGGTTTGTTGGCAACCTGTATATCTTCTTTGGAGGAATGTCTATTTAGGTCTTCTGCCCATTTTTGGATTGGGTTGTTTGGTTTTTTTTTCTATTGAGCTGCATGAGTTGCTTGTATATTTTGGAGATTAATCCTTTGTCAGTTGCTTCTTTGCAAATATTTTCTCCCATTTTGAGGGTTGTTTTTTCATCTTATTTATGTTTCCCTTTGCTGTGCAAAAGCTTTTAAGTTTCATTACGTCCCATTTGTTTATTTTTGTTTTTATTTCCATTTCTCTAGGAGGTGGATCGAAAAGGATCTTGCTGGGACTTTTGTCATAGAGTGACATATATTTTCCTCTAAGAGTTTTATAGTGTCTGTCCTTACATTTACGTCTTTAATCCATTTTGAGTTTATTTTTGTGTATGGTGTTAGGGAGTGTGCTAGTTTCATTCTTTTACATGTAGCTGTCCAGTCTTCCTAGCACCACTATTGAAGAGGCTGTCTTTTCTCCATTGTATGTTCCTGCCTCCTTTATCAAAGATAAGGTGTCCATATGTGCGTGGGTATATCTCTGGGCTTTCTATTCTGTTCCATTGATCTATATTTCTGTTTTTGTGCCAGTACCATACTGTCTTGATTACTGTAGCTTTGTAGTATAGTCTGAAGTCAGGGAACCTGATTCCTCCAGCTCCGTTTTTCTTTCTCAAGATTGCTTTGGCTATTAGGGGTCTTTTGTGTTTCCATAAAAATTGTGAAATATCTTGTTCTAGTTCTGTGAAAAATACCACTGGTAATTTGATAGGGATTGCATTGAATTTGTAGATTGTTTTGGGTAGTATAGTCATTTTCAAAATGTTGATTCTTCCAATCCAAGAATATGGTATATCCCTCCATCTGTTTGTATCATCTTTAATTTCTTTCATCAGTCTTACAGTTTTCTGCACAGAGGATTTTTGTCTCCTTAGGTACCTTTATTCCTAGGTATTTTATTCTTTTTGTTGCAGTGGTAGATGGGAGAGTTTCCTTAATTTCTCTTTCAGATTTTTCATCATTATTGTATAGGAATGCCAGTGATTTCTGTGCATTAATTTTGTATCCTGCTACTCTACCAGATTCATTGATTAGCTCTAGTAGTTTTCTGGTAGCATCTTTAGGATTCTCCATGTATAGTATCATGTCATGTGCAAACAGTGGCAGATTTACCTCTTCTTTTCCAATTTGTGTTCCATTTATTGCTTTTTCTTCTCTGATTTCTGTGGCTAAAACTTCCAAAACTATGTTGAATAATAGTGGTGAGAGTGAGCAACATTGTCTTGTTCCTGATCTTAGAGGAAATGGTTTCAGTTTTTCACCATTGAGAACGATGTTGGCTGTGGGTTTGTCATATATGGCCTTTACTATGTTGAGGTATTTCCCTCTTTGCCTACTTCCTGGAGGGTTTTATCATAACTGGGTGTTGAATTTTGTTGAAAGCTTTTTCTGCATCCATTGAGATGATCATATGGTTTTTCTCCTTCAGTTTGTTAATATGGTGTATCACATTGATTGATTTGCCTACATTGAAGAATCCTTGCATTCCTGGGATAAACCCCATTTGATCATGGTGTATGATCTTTTTAATGTGCTATTGGATTCTGTTTGGTAGTATTTTGTTGAGGATTTTTGCATCTATGTTCATCAGTGATATTGCCCAGTAGTTTTCTTTCTTTGTGACATCTTTGTCTGGTTTTGGTATCAGGGTGATGATGGCCTCATAGAATGAGTTTGGGAGTGTTCCTCCCTCTGCTATATTTTGGAAGAGTTTGAGAAGGGTAGGTGTTAACTCTTCTCTAAACATTTGATAGAAATCACCTGTGAAGTCATCTGGTCCTGGGCTTTTGTTTGTTGGAAGATTTTCAATCAGTTTCAATTTCAGTGCTTGTGATTGGTTTGTTTATATTTTCTATTTCTTCCTGGTTCAATCTCAGAAGGTTGTGCTATTCTAAGAATTTGCCCATCACTTCCAGGCTGCCCTTTTTTTTTGGCATATTTTTGCTTGTAGTAATCTCTCATGATCCTTTGTATTTTTGTAGTGTCAGTTGTTCCTTCTTTTTCATTTCTAATTCTGTTGATTTGAGTCTTCTCCCTTTTTTTCCTTATGAGTCTGGCTAATGGTTTGTCAATTTTGTGTATTTTCTCAAAGAACCTGTTTTAAGTTTTATTGATCTTTGCTATTGTTTCCTTCATTTCTTTTTCATTTATTTCTGATCTGATCTTTATGATTTCTTTCCTTTGCTAACTTTGGGGTTTTTTAAATTTGTTCTTTCTTCTCTAATTGCTTTAGGTGTAATGTTAGGCTGTTTATTTGAGATTGTTCTTGTTTCCTGAGGTAGGATTGTATTGCTATAAACTTCCCTCTTAGAACTGCTTTTGTTGCATCCCATAGGTTTTCGGTTGTCATATATTCATTGTCATTTGTTTCTAGGTATTTCTTGATTTCCCCTTTGATTTCTTCAGTGATCTCTTGGTTATTTAGTAGCACATTGTTTAGCCTCCATGTGTTTGTATTTTTTACCGTCTTTTTCCTGTAATTAATATCTAGTCTCATAGCATTGTGGTCGGAAAAGATATTTGGTATGATTTCAATTTTCTTAAATTTACCAAGGTTTGGTCTGTGACCCAAGATATGGTCTATCCTGGAGAATGTTTCATGAGCACTTGAGAAGAAAGTGTATTCTGTTGTTTTTGGATGGAAGGTCCTATAGATATCAATTAAGTCCATCTTGTTTAATGTATCATTTAAAACTTGTGTTTCCTGGGCTTCCCTGGTGGCGCAGTGGTTGAGAGTCCGCCTGCCGATGCAGGGGACGTGGGTTCGTGCCCCGGTCCGGGAGGATCCCACATGCCGCGGAGCTGCTGGCCCCGTGAGCCATGGCCGCTGAGCCTGTGGGTCCGGAGCCTGTGCTCCGCAACAGGAGAGGCCACAACAGTGAGAAGCCCACGTACCACAAAAAAAAAAAAAAAAACAAAAAACTTGTGTTTCCTTATTTATTTTCATTTTGGATGACATATCTTTTGGTGAAAGTGGGGTGTTAAAGTCCCCTACTATTATTGTGTTGCTGTCAATTTTCCCTTTATGGCTGTTAGCATTTTCCTTATGTATTGAGGTCCTCCTATGTTAGGTGCATAAATATATATGATTGTTATATCTTCTTCTTGGATTGACCCCTTGATCATTATGTAATGTCCTTCTCTGTCTCTTGTAAGAGTCTTTATTTTAAAGTTTATTTTGTCTGATATGAGAATTGCTACCTCAGCTTTCTTTTGATTTCCATTTGCATGGAATATCCTTTTCCATCCCCTCACTTTCAGTCTGTACGTCTCCCTAGGTCTGAAGTGGGTCTCTTGTAGACAACGTATATATGGGTCTTGTTTTTGTATCTATTCAGCCAGTCCATGTCTTTTGGTTGGAGCATTTAATCCAGTTAATTTAAGGTAGTTATCAATATGTATGTTCCTATTACCATTTTCTTAATTGTTTTGGGTTTGTTATTGTAGGTCTTTTCCTTCTCTTGTGTTTCCAGCCTAGAGAAGTTCCTATAGCATTTGTTGTAAAGCTGGTTTGGTGGTGCTGAATTCTCTTAACTTTTCCTTGTCTGTAAAGATTTTAATTTCTCCATCAAATCTGAATGAAATCCTTGCTGGGTAGAGTAATCTTGGTTGTAAGTTTTCCCCCTTCATCACTTTAAATATGTCCTACTACTGCCTTCTGGCTTGCAGAGTTTCTGCTGAAAGATCATCTGTTTACTTTATGGGGATTCCCTTTTATGTTATTTGTTGCTTTTCCCTTGCTGCTTTTAATATTTTTTCTTTGCATTTAATTTGTGATAGTTTGATTAATATGTGTCTTGGCATGTTTCTCTTTGGGTTTTTCCCGTATAGGACTCTCTGCGCTTCCTGGACTTGATTGACTATTTCTTTTCCCATGTTAGGGAAGTTTTCCACTGTAATCTCTTCAAATATTTTCTTAGACCCTTTCTTTTTCTCTTCTTCTTCTGGGTCCCCTATAATTCGATTCTTTGTATGTTTAATGTTGTACCAGAGGGCTCTGAAACTGTCCTCAGTTCTTTTTTCTTTATTCTATTCCCTGGCAGTTATTTCCCCATTTTATCTTCCTTCTCACTTATCCTGTCGTCTACCTCAGTTATTCTGCTACTGATTTCTTCTAGAATATTTTTAATTTCAGTTATTGTGTTGTTCATCACTGTTTGTTTGCTCTTTAGATTTTCTAAGTCTTTGTTAAATGTTTCTTGTATTTTCTCCATTCTGTTTCTGAGACTTTGGATCATCTTTACTATCATTACTCTGAATTATTTTTCAGGTAGGTTGCCTGTTTTGTCTTCATTTATTTGGTCTTGTAGGTTTTTACCTTGCTCCTTCGTCTGTAACATATTTTTTTATCGTTTCAGTTTGTTTGTTTTTTTTTTTTTTTTTTATGGATGGGGCTGTATTCCTGTCTTACTGGTTGTTTGGCCTGAGGCATCCAACACTGGAGTTTGCAGGCAGTTGGATAGAGCTGGGTCTTGGTGCTGAGATTAGGTCCTCTGGGAGGCTTCACTCTGATTAATATTCCCTGGGGTCTGAGGTTTTTGGTTAGTCCAGTGGTTTTGACTTGGAGCTCCCACCACAGGAGCTCGGGCCTGACCTCCAACCTGGGAACCAAGATCCCACAAGCTGGTGGCTGGGGGTTTCTTCCATCCCCTTAGGTGCCCGTGGTCCCCCACCAGTGCCTGGTAGGTGCCCTAGTTGTGCAGAGACAATTCTGTGTCCTCCTAGTCCACCATCTTGACTCTGCCCCCCCTTTACTTCTTTTTAAAATAAATTTTATTAGGTGTCAGGAAAGGCATATTCTGTGATCCAGTCTCATTTTATTATCCTTATTTTTGTTTTGATTTTAAATTAATATAATAGAAGAAAAAATACATGTAATGAATGATTTTAACTATAAATTTTTTGTAGCCAATGTTTTTGTTTTAATGTTCCATAACTTTTAGATTTTGTTGTTTAAATATTTATACATTATAAATATTTTATTTTTTCTGTTTGCAAACTTATTTTGTTTCAGAATAAAAATGGGAGTTAGAATAATAACAGGGGATCTGAATATCAATATACAATAAGTAATTTTAATTATTTCAGCTAAATAAATTTTCTTTCTTTTCCCTTTTCCTATCTACTATTCTATATTTTCCCCTCATTTCTCCCTTTCTACTTTTTCCCTTTATTTTCTCCTTTATTATCTCCCAATTACCAAAATTTATTAAGCATATATTATATCCCTCAGGGTTAAATATACAAAAATCGAAAAGATATATACAAAAAGCTATAACTGCTCTTGAGAGCCAACTATTCACAATAAATAAAAACATATGTATCTTTCATTAATTTATTAATTCATTTATTGATTTGTGGATTTATTATTTTATTCAGACTGTTCCAGAAATTTCCATGTAGCTTGTCAATAAATCAAAATGGTGCATTTAGTGCAAATAAATATTTCACTCTATTGATTTTAGGTGTGACCTTCACTGTTCTGATCTTTAACTTCTTTGGCTGAGGTTTGAAATCAGACCAAATTATATCAAAATTAATAGCAAATATCAATTCTTACAAATGTCAAGGTAAATACGAGTGAAATTTTTGTTGATATCTCTGTTTAGGGGAATGGCATGAAAGTTTAAATCTTAGATTTCAAGAAGATAGCTAAAATCTGATTACATGCTTTTCAAAACTTTCTCCTTTCACGTTCTCTGACTATGTTGTTTCAGTATTTTTTAATTTTCCAAGTTCTAATTTTGAATTTAAATTATGATTTGAATTTTTAAGTATTATTCCTGAGTTTTTTATTTTTTACAAAATTGAATTTGACAGCATGAAAATGTGTTTATAACTAAAATACATTTAATGAGTGCATTAATATGGAGCAATTAGCACTTGGAATTCTCCATCAAAATGTAAAATGTAATTATGATTATTATTTGGCAAAGTTAGATCATAGTTACTTAAATGAATAGCTAAAATGTTAGTTAAATGATAGAAAATTTGGATACAGATTGAAAATAAAACTACTTTACTTCACATAAAATGCACTTGACTTAAATATCTCCAGTCTTTGGTATTTCACTTGAACAAAGATCGTGAATTAATTTGATTAATATTTCAAAATGTATCCAGTATATATTTTTTTAATTGAAAAGGATGTGAGTAGTATGAAATAGAATAGGAAAGGATTGGAATCAGGACTGGACCAAATATAATTTCCGTGTTAGGTTTTCAGTTGAAGTTTTGGCTTAATTGCTAACAATCTAAGCCATTGAATTTGAGAGTGAAAAATCAAGATGATTTATATAAACCTTGAAAAAAAGTGAACTAATAAAGTTTTGGGTTTTATTTACTTACATTGTACCTTATCTCTTTAACTTCTGTTGAACAACATAAATACTACAATCTGACATATTTACCAGTGTCCTAAAGTCAGACAAAACTTCACTGAAGTTAGCAATCAAGTTAGGAACACTTATGTTGTGCTAAGTGATCTACATACATGTAATATTTATAATACAATAATCTTCACAGTATGATACAATAACACTTAAAATTAAAATTTACAAATTTAATCTTTTCTTATTGCCAATTTAAATGTCCAGACATTGAAGTACAGAGAAGCTACAGGTTTTTCTGACATCTAAACATCAACTATTAGCTATTGTGATGTATCAATTTACAGTAGAACATTGAAAATGGAAAAATTTCATTTATTAATAAGAACCTGTCTGTTTTACAACTTGATGCTTGTAGAATTTCACCATGTTGTGAATGGCTAGGTGAATTGGGTAGTTATTTGAAAGCCCTAAAGGTGAACAGTTTTGATTACATCAGAAGTGCTCTGCTTCAGATAACATAATTATGCACATCATAATTACCTATAGGTCAGATCCAATGGGTGGCCACATCTCCCAGGATTTTATAGATAAATGCACACCATTTTTAAATCAATTCTGGGAGAACAGTAATGGTAAATGATTGAGTTTATAAGGGCAGGCAATGGGAAATGTGTGTTCACAATCCTCATTTAGAAATGGAAATATGTGATAAGGGGAAGGAAAAAATAGGTTTTCAACAGAATCCAAATTATTTAACCCAGTCTATTTTTTTCTGCAAGTGAAATCAGGTTTATAGACAGGCTCTCTTTGATGCTGATAACAGTGTAATGTTTAGGTTAAATGACTGAAAAATCAGTTTTTGCACCACTGACTATGCAGAATCTAGTCACTAACTTCAATGCATTTAATTTCCATTCTGTGCTATTGGTACAGACAAACCAAATAAAAGAAGGTATATCCCTGGGATATAGCTTTGGTTCATCCTTTAATTTTTCTTATCTCTAGAAGTGGTGATTATATTTTATCCAAAGCAAACAAGATTTTCACATCTACAAAATGTCTACAGTTTTCCTATATAAACTGATACCACACGTTGTTCTGCTTATTATTCCTGCATCACCCATGCAGCACTTGTCTGCTTTAATGATGTGTGTTTGCCTCAGTGATTGTTAATCTAATGATGGAATATGTCCCTGGAGGTTACAGGTACCATTTTCTAAGTCTCTTGCCTACAGGCTGAATTACAAGATGATTGATATCGTAAATATTTTTTATTCTTAACTAAAATATGTGCACATTTATAATAAAAGGAAGCTATAGCTATGATCCTAATAAAAGCACTTTCCAGGTAAGCATGTTTCTGCCTTTGCAGAAATGGTCACCTTTTTATACAATTCAATCTTTCACTGACTTTGAGCTCTTTCAGAAGACAGAGAAGCCAGGAAAATAAAAATGTCAGCAACTTATGCATTCTGAATTCACTCCCAGCTGAATGTCAACGTAAATATAATAAATATACATTATGTAAATATATTTAAATGTGAGACACACATATTTACATTTAAATGTAAATTGAGATAATTTACATGTTAGATTCTGAATGTCAGTCATTAAAATCCACTGATTTCCTGACCCAATGCTGCCATTCAGAATGATGTATGCATGTGCTTGTTAATTAACCATTTACTAATTACACAAAGGGTGATAATGCTGACCCAGCTGCATACAGTAATTTGCAGGATGGTTCCCTTCTTAAGGAGCTGGCAATTGGAGTGTGGGGTAACCGAGATGGAGAGGTGGGGGGAGATATAGATAAATATAGAACTGAAATAGGAAAACAGAAAAACAAAGGTCAAAAGGGAGAATGTAAATGTGCATGAATCAAAGAGACTCAAGTTTCCAAAGAAATCTATGTTATAATGATGTCAGGGAGGAAGAAATTTTCCTCTACCCTTCTAGGTTCTCTAGTTGGTCTAAAAATTAAATTGACATGAGATAGATTAACAGGAGACAATCAAAATTTAGTAATATGTATACATGGGATAGACCCATGAAAACTTAGTAACTCGCCAAAATGGCTGAAATCCTCATCTAAATACCATCTTCAGCTAAAGACAAAAGAGGATGTTGGGGGTTGTGGTTTGGGACATCAAAGGAGAGGAAAGCAAATTACATGGAGATGGAAAAGCAAATATTTGGTAAACAGTTGTTTGCTGGACCATGCAGACACAACTGGGACACACAGTGGACTCTGATCCTAGGTCCTCCCTAGTTCTCTTCACCACTTCCAGCCCATATTCTTTGCAGAGATCTCTGGTGACAGCTCTATTCTGGGAACAGGACCTTTATCTAAATTATTTTAGGCTGTTAGAAGGGAGGTAACAAAAAGAGATTCCTGAGTCTTCTGTTTCTTAAGTATAACCAGCCTAAATTAATTTTCATGCCAAAGATACACATTTTCGGGTGGTAAAGTTTGGCCCCCTAGAATGACTTTTAACATCTGGTCTTAAAGGAATGGTCAAGATTCTGTCATGTAAGAGTTAACGATCTGCCAGGAGTACTCCCTGGTATCTTAGTTCAGACTTTCAACATTCATCTCATGTATTATTAAAGCAGTCTTCTTTCTATTTTCCTTGTTTTCAGGTATGATTTTCCATTATCTATTCCACATATTACCTACACATACTACCTACATCTTTCTAAACACAAATCTAATCATATAACGTACCTCTTTAAAAGAATCCATTGGTTCCTCAATGCCTTCATCTTCAAATGCAAACTCTTTTAAACGCTTCTTAACCCCACTCTTTTATACACACCAGGCCTTAGCTTCTGCCATCCTTTGACTCACACCCTATAATTCTGTCTTCCCAAATTACTTGGCATTCCCCAAACTTATCTGACTTTTGTTTGTTTTTGTTTGGATTCTCCTAGAATATCCCTTTCTTGCTTTATCATGTGAATATATCCTACGTTCCCTTTAGGCTCAGGTCAAGGGTGATCTTTTGTGCAAACTCTATTCCTATTCTCCACAAGCATGTCCACACTACTACATCTCTTCCCCAGGTTCCCTGTGGTACCAGAAAGCTCCGGTGGTGGAGAAATATTCCCATTCTTTTGTGTTTGTAAAGGACCATCCTACCCTCACAAGTTCAGATAAAACTCACCTCATTTTCCCTCAATAGCTCAGATGAGACCTGTCTCCATCCTTCCTCTTGACACTTTTATTTTATAAAAGCCCAGGTTTTTTCCATATTTTTTGAAATGTTCCTCATTAATGAATGTTCTCTATATTGCAATACTTTGAATACAGTCATCTCCTTAGTTATCTTGGGCCTTTTGCCTTTCACAGTGGGCAAATCCGGTCTCTGTCAGTGAGTTCATCAGAGACTTGTCGTGTTTTGCTGTAAACTGTTGATTTCCTTGCCTGTCATCCTCACTAGACTGAAAATTCCTTGAGAGTTGAGAATGTCTCTTTATATATTCCCACGTGTACTCAATGCAGTGCCTGAGTACACATAGCAGGTGACAAATAAACCTTTGACGACCACTAAGTGAGAGCTTGCTGTATGTTCACTGTTTTCTTTTACTACAGGAAAGACATCAAGGCTGCCTCTTTTCCTGGTCAGAGTCATTTTAGCACTCTGAATTAGGCTCAGCCTATCCATCCATACCTTCTCCTAAAATGATTACAGAAAAGTTTATTTTCACCATATACAAAAATGGTAATTTCAGCTGTTTACTAAAATCCTTTGTGGTTCATAGATGATTATTACATAAAAAAATAACCCTTACAGGTGTCATTCATTATATGTCAGAGTCACACAATGTTGAAATATGAATGGCAGTGAGACATCAAAAATGACAAGGTTTAATAGCTTTGAGAAAGTGTGAAAGAAAGATCTTTCCAGAAATCTAACTTCTGGAGAATTATACAAAGTAGTGGGAAATCAAACTTCAAGAAAAATACATAAAACTGAGGCCAATATAACCTTAGAAAGCAGCAAAAATTTAGAATTAAAGAAAGATGGTGATTTATCACTTTATCCACGAAGAAAGTAAAGAATAATTTAAAATGAAGAATTTAGTTGGCTTTACACAGTGGATTCTTTATTTAGAGCTTGTTAAGTACCATTCGTACTTTGACAGTTCACACACAACTCTGGGGTTTAAAGATTTGTAATAACTTGTACTTTACAAGGTATAATTGTGTGGTGGTAGGTTTCTGTCCAGGAGGCTTACCTACTAGTGAGTGAACCTAGCTTACCACACAGCATTTGGCACTTACCACACAGTATAGAGATAAGATTCTTTGGTCTCAAATCATCATTGTAAATATATCTGTTCTCTTAAAGTCAAGCAACTAACTAACATGATGGTGGATGTGTGTGTCCCTTCCTCTGTGTGGAGGTCTGTGACTAAAATATTATCCTGGAAAAAAGTGTTAAGTATTTTTTTTCTGTTACTGACATATTTCATGAGAATACTTGCAGGTTTGAAGATAGAATGGCTTTGCAGATTTTTATTTTTAAATGTAAAATTTGCATATTGTAAAATGCACAGATCCCATGCAGTGAAATTCACAGTGTACAGTACAATGAGTTTTGACAAATGCATAACCATGTAACCTAAACCCCTATGTATCTTTGGAGAAGTAGATACCAGTGGGATTAGAAGTGCAAGAGATTTATTGGGGGAAATACCAATGAAGGATAAAGGGGAGGAGGGTGGAGTGGGCAGGGACAGCCTGACATCAATGAAAAGGGTTAGAAAGGATTAGGTAAATGGGTAAATGTTGCAGACCATAGCAGAGTGTGTTTTCACTTCTCTTCTAGAAATACCAAGGTTCAGTTGCTCGGTCATAGAGTAGGTATATGATTAACTTTATAAGAAACCATGAAACAGTTTCCTAAAGGGTTGTAGCATTTTCTCCTCTCACCAGCTATGACATGTCCTATTGCTCGGCATTTTTGCAAGTATTTGGTGTTATTGATCTTTATAATTATAGCCATTCTAGTGGTTTTAATTTATATTTCCAGTATGAATAATGATATTGAACAACTTTTCCTGTACTTATTGGTCATTCTTATGTCATCTTTCTGTCATGTGTTTAAGCCTTTCTCCTATTTTTAATTGTTTTATTATTGTTGATTTGTAGGAATTCTTTACATGTTTTGTACATAAATCCTTGGTCAGATACATTTACTTCAAAAACATCTCACCCAGTCTATGGTTTGTGTTTTTATGATACTAACATTACCTTTAATGAACACAAATTTTTTTAAAATTTTGATGTTCAATTTTTTTCTGTTATGGTTAGTACTTTTTGTGTCTTCTCTACAAAATCTTTGCCTACTCCAAGGTCATAAAATATTCTAAGAGTTGGCAACTACAGACTGTAGTTCAGCTGCCTCTTTTTGTAAATAAAGTTTTATTGGAACCCAGCCAGGCCATTTATTTACTTATTGTCTGTGGCTGTTTTTGTGTTACAATGGCATAGTTGAGTAGTTGTCACAAATTTTTAAAAAGTGAGATGAGCAAAAGCATTAAAACATTGCCAAATGACGGGCAGTTTAGACATGAGAAAAGGTTTCCATAGGGATTTCAAAGAGAAAAATAACTTCAAAGACCAGAAATAATCCTTACCCAAAGAGCTTGGTTCCTTCTTGTTGGAAGAAGCCAAAGTGTGTCTGTGGCCAGAAATTCTCACTAAAAGGGGACTGTGGAACTGTCTACTTCCTTCAAACTGGGCTTATTTTCAAACAAAAAGCAGCAGGTTTCTATACTTAAGATGCTAAGTCTTTAGAAGTCTGCTTTTAATAACCTAACATTTATTATATATTTTTAACTTGCAAAATAATCCCCATTACCTTGTGATGTGTTTTCTTTTTTGTATATTTAGATTGCATTTCATGCTCCGATCAGCTATTTGTTCTTTTTTTTCTTTTTTTTTTTTGCGGTACGCGGGCCTCTCACTGTTGTGGCCTCTCCCGTTGCGGAGCACAGGCGCCGGACGCGTAGGCTCAGCGGCCATGGCTCATGGGCCCAGCCACTCCACAGCATGTGGGATCCTCCCAGACCAGGGCACGAACACGTGTCCCCTGCATCCGGGGGAGGGGAAGCCACCAGGGAAGCCCAGCTATTTGTTCTTATCTAAAGTTTCCTCATAAAATTAGCTCATTTCTCCATCTCCCCTTATCCTACATTAAGTATATATACATTACATATATTAGTTTCTATATGTATAATAGTTATTTAAAAACAAATTTTCTCATACTACACTTAGATAGTCAAAGAATATATAGTTTATTTACTATAATTTATGTAACTTTCTTCATGATCTTTGACTCTGCTGGCTAAAGGAAAATATTAAATTTAATATTTGCAATCATTTTTCTGTTACTGTGGATTGCAGATAGATTTTCTGTTAATGTAGATCATCTTTTTGGATTAAATGCCCATTCTTTCAGAATCACTTCCCACTTTTGCATTTGGGGGAAAGAGACAAACCGTTGGCCTTGTGCTGTTTTGTGCATTGGCAAAGATCTACTGAGAAGTGTTTGTTTTATCTGATTCCTGGGGGGGTTTTGCCCTCTAGTCTGCTACTGAATATTATAACTAGTAGTGCTTTATTAGTTCTCTAGGTCTGTCATGACAAAATACCACTTCCAAAATACAATAATGGGACTGGCATATGATAGACATTTCTATTCCAAAAAGGAAAAATCACAAGGAAGGAAGGGTCCCAAGCAAGTATGAAACCTAGCAGGGCAAATTTTATTAGATTTTAAGGCTTGATAATTATGCTCTTTGGCTTGATGCTCTGTTCTTGTGACCCACCAGGTAGGTGACCTTGACTTCAAGGCCCACCAGTGTACCAGTGTAGGGGCCCCACCCCTTCTGCACTGGGCATAGGTGGCTTGGTTCTCTGAAACCAAGCAGGTGGCCCCTCCCTCTGGAAATGAGGAGAATAAAGCTCTCCCAACTTACTGGACTTGTGCCCTCTGATTTCCTGGTGACAGTGGCAGCTGTGCTTACCTTTGAGATGTTTTTGGGATCATTCTCCCATTTTCTTGAATGAAAAAGCATATTTGCAGCTGGGTAGTTTTATCGGTTCATCCTGTAGGACCCCAGAAGTCTAACAGCCTTCTTTTATTTTGATCCATCTTTGTCTCCTTTAGGCTAAGCTAGCACTTTTCTGCTAGTATAAAATTCCC
The DNA here is from genome assembly GCF_963924675.1 of Phocoena phocoena. NCBI lineage: Eukaryota > Metazoa > Chordata > Mammalia > Artiodactyla > Phocoenidae > Phocoena > Phocoena phocoena. The sequence continues at coordinate 27,694,759 of NC_089222.1, read as the reverse complement.
AAAAGCCTTTTTGGCCTTCCATGAAACTCATAAACCATCAGACAAAGGGGTTGTCCATACACCTTTCCTAGATAGCTGCATCCCTATTCCTGCTTCTGCTGAGATGATTGATTGGATTCATGAGGCTCAACCTCTTTAGCAAATGGTTGTCCAGCCATACTCTTGATGTTCCCTCCAGAACATTGTAAATCAACTATACTGCAATTTAGAAATAATAATAATAAAATACTATTGATAGCACCTCCACCCCAAATGCAAGATGCAATATGAGTATGCTGAGAATTTTCCAAATCTCCAAGTTCTGGTTTCTTTCTGCTTAAGAAGTGCTTCTTCAGTTTCTCTCTCTCCTCTTACATTTTATTCTCGGTAGCAGGGAGAAAACAGGCTTCACCTTTAATACTTTGCTTAGAAATCTTTTCTACTCAATATCCAAGTTCATAACTTACAAATTCTACTTTCCACACAATATCTGAACAAAATTCTATTAAGTTCTTTACCACTTTTTAATAAGGATTTTCTTTTCAGCAGTTTTCAATAACATGTTCTTCATTTCCATCTGAAACGTCATCAGAATTGTCTTTCATTTCCATATTTCTACCAAAAATCTCTTAAAGATAATCTAGGCTTTTTCTAATGTGCACCTCAAAACTCTTTTAACCTCTACCATTACTCAGTTCCAAAGCCACTTCCATATTTTCATGTATTTGTTACAGCAGCACACCACTCCCTGATACCAAAATCTGTTTCAGTTTGCTAAGACCATAACAAAGTACCACAGACTAGGTAACTTAAACAACAAAAATTAATTTTCTTCAATTCTGGAGGCTAGCTCCCCAAGATCAAGGTGCAATTGCTTTTTTCTGAGGCCTGTCTCCTTGGCTTGTGGATGACCACCTTCTCTCTGGTCTTCCATCTGTACATGTTTTTGTCCTAATCTCCTCATTTATAAATATACCAGTCATATTGGGTTAAAGCCACCCCAATGACCTCATTTTTACTTAATTATCTTTTTAAAGACCCTATCTCCAAGTTGTAGCCTGAGGGCCTGGGTCATATACATTTTGGGAGAATGCAATTCAGCCCATAACAATTATCTATAATGCCCAAAATTTATTTCAGGTCTTTGGTCCTTGATAATGCTTGAGTCCTGCTAGCTCAGTAGACCCTTCTGATTCTCTGTCTTCGTCCTCTACCCAATTCTTGTCTTAAATGACTCACTTCATGTCTTGCCATTATGTATTCCCATGCAATCCTTCCCTTTGGTGTCATCACCTTCCCGAGAAGTGTGAAAAATTCTGGGTACCTCCTCAATATAAGAACTAAAGAAGGTCTGGGAGTAAAAAAACTAGGGGCTTCTGGTTTGATCCTTTTACTTGGCTAAGGCTAGCTCATTTTAGAGTGAGACAACCTTGTTTAGCTGTATAATCCCACAGTCCCAAATGTGGCAATCATTTGACTCTATTCCTCCAGCTGGGACCAAATGCATTCTATCATCATCATTTTCTTTAACTTACCTTAAACATATATATATTTTTTCCTCTCAGCCTCTCACATATCAAAGGTAGGTCCAAGGAGGGTGTTATTGGATTCAGGTATCTGACCTCTGCTTCTCCAAACTGTGTTTGTCTTCTTCCTTAGATTCCCCAGGTGAAAGGGGTATGATGGATTTTCTACTTTCTTTAGGTCATGTTAACTTTCTACCTTAGGGCAGGTGGCCTTATGACCATCATGGGCCAAGGGAATATACTCTTTATGAAATAAATTCTCATATATGAGTCTTTAGGGCTTGGTTTTTGATAAGTGAAATGGAAACTAAATGAATTTAGAAAATCTATTCTTTCTCAGAAGAGCTTGGTTTTGAAACCATTTTTAAATTAAAATATTCCATTTTCTAGTCAAAAATGTAATAAAATATAATCTTTCCTTTTGTGTTCCTGATAAAACACTTCCCTCCAAACACTCACTGAAAATTTCCCCAAAGCATATGCAAACTTCAGATGAAGTAAATACAAAGAAGAAAGTCACATTTCACTGGTATTATACCCACTATGTTTTTCATTGTATGTCTAATTCTATCACGCCATATGACATAATTTTTTGGGAAATTAACCAGGGAAAATAATAGATATATTAAGCAGAGTTATTTTTGCTCACATAGTCGTATTAAAGGCATTTGGAGAAACATCTCTTAGATGAGACCCTTACCACTAATACTGAGTGCTCAACAACATTGTTCAAAAGTTGTCATTGCTTAGTCACATATTTTGTTTAGGCTCCACTTCTTTCCTGTGGGAGTACAATATATCCATGTTTAACAACATCAGTATATTCCTCGCTAGAAGGATCTTGGATCCAGGTGTTTGGCACTTGAATCAGCCAATGAAAATTAAAAGACTATGGAGCCAAGCTTTCAGCTGTAGATTTCATTTTACAAATTGTAACTTTTACTTTTGCTCTTAATCTCACCTCCAAAATTGCATACACAGTTAGTTAAGTCACCAGGTGGCTTATTGAAAGACTATTTAATTGCTTGCATCTTATTTTGAGGGCAATGGTTATAATTATCAAGTTGCAAGTGAAATTAAATATGATGCCATTTCCCTGCCAAATGAATTGTGATTAGAAAAGGAAGCTAACTTAGACCAAGTTGGAAGACTAGGATTAGTGTTAGATAAAATGCAGTGATTGCTTTTCAATTTCTCATTGAATGAGAAATTAAGCTTAATTTAATTTAAGAAAAGCTTAATGATGGGATTAATTTAATGCAGGATTTAATTTAATGCAGTCTCATTCTTAAGCTCTATGCCAATTTGAATGGCAAAAACATATAACATCACAAGTTAGATTCTTCTTACTTGCTATTTTTCAGTTATAAATTAATCACATTGGGAGATGCATAGTTCTCAGAAATTTCCCAAATACGTTCTTTAGATCAAAGGTTTAGAAGCCCATTAACAGATATATTTTACAGATTGATTTTCAAGGCCAAATAAGTTTGAGAATTCTTCATTAGATAAGAAAAATCATAGTTATTATTTAAAATATTTCCCCAAAGTATACCTACAAAGGTATGCAGCATTTCAAAATATATTTGAGCAAGGAAACCATTTTTCTCAGAGCATCTTAGAAATAGGGTGAAAGAAGATTCAATGAATCTATTTTAGAAAATGTTGCATTGACTCATGTCTTATTGTTTATTGATAAAGCCCAGAAAATGATAGGTCTAGGTCAATAAATGTTATCAGGAAAAAAATGCCTATTGTAAAATGCTTAAATGTCAAATCAGCTTTTCTGTCAATAGTATAATTTTTAAGGGATTAACTGACTTGTTTTCTTAAGTGTAAAAAGAGATTTCAAATACAATTTAAAACTAGGGTAGTCTATCAGTTTATAAAATTGAGTAGTAAACCATTGCTCTGATTGAATTTCTTTTTTTTCCTATAGTTCTTTAAGAACTATTTATTTTTAGATTAAAGTTATTTTACCTACCAAAAGGAAGACAATTTTCAAAAGTGTAATATAATTTTCAGTCATTCACACCTCTCAATTAATCTACAACTCATTCTTGAGACAAAGTTTTGATATAGAGTGAAGAAAGGGGATAATCCATCTCCTAATTTGCTGAAAGGTCACTGGCACTCGGAAGAAACAGAGGGTGGTGAGTTTATAGATTCTTTCCTGTTCAAATGTCCAAATTCTAGCTTTCCTATGGGAACAAATGAAAAATAAAGTTGTCAAACTCTATATCATGCATTTGAATTTCTTATACACATTGTGGATATAAAAGTTGGTAAACTTTGGACACATTTATGAACGTATTAAATGTCAATGGTTTAAAGAATAAAAGTGAAAAATGAGCTGTCAAAAATTCTGCCCTTATGAACTTTTATTCATCGCAAAAATGTAATTTTTAAGACAACACTGACAGATTAGTTTTCCTAATAATTTCTTAGAATAGCTTTAGTCACATCAACTTACGAGAAAGAAAAATCCATGCAACATTTCCCACTCCTTAGGTAGTGAAGCTAAATAAAAATTGATTTTGGTCAAAGAAAAAAATCCAAAAGTATATTAAAGCAATAATATGTACCCTGGAATCTTTCTTTGTTAGAACTTAAAAATGGATGAATTCTCAACTGCCTGAAATAGGTTAGATATAGAAATAGCTAAATATAATGAAGGGTAATAGTACTTCTTAGGGATCCTATCCACTTGTTTGATCATATATAACTGGTTTGAACTGCTCCACAACACTCAGAAGATATGGACTTGCAACTCTTATTTATATATACCAAAGGAAAATCATCTTGGGCCACCACCTGTCAGACTGCCTGGGAGTCCAGTGTTATCTTCTTGGATTAACCCTGTTCTCATGGAACATTAAATTTTTTTCTTGTGTGTAAATTCCCTGGTGGTCCAGTGGTTAGGACTTGGCGCTTTCACTGCCAGGGCCAGGTTGAGTCCCTGGTCAGGGAACTAAGATCTCACAAGCCATGCTGTGTGGCCAAAAGAATAAAGAATTAAAAACAAATTTTGTTTTCGTGTGTCTGTGTGTGTGGCAGGGATGGGTATGTTGTTCAAGCTTACATAGTTTACATGAGAGGACCACCTGTTTGGTCCTCTTTTTCCAAGCAGGGGAGCCCAGGTGTCTGGTGATGATGATGGTGATGCGGTTATCCCTTACTGCCTCGTTGTCTTGATGTTGAAAGCTGGTCCTTCAACTTGTGAGCACGCTGCTATGATTGAATAACAGTGTGAGGTCTGCTGATACAATTTGAGGAAACTGTGAGCCTTTGCTCACAGTTCAGTATACAGCACTAAAGGTGAATCCCCTCTAAAGTGCCAGTTTATTCAAGGCAACCTTGGCAGAATTCCCGGAAGCTCTCAGAACCTAACCCTGTCTGTTACACACTTTGCAATTCTCATTTAGGACGCAGCCATCCTGGAAAGGCTGTGCCAGGTTGGCTTGGGTGTCTATTCTGTTCTTTACCACAACTGCGACCAGTATTTCTAGTTCCAGCAAATCTATTACTGCTGGGTTATTTTCATTTTAATACTCAAAGTGCAAATGAACTCTTTTACTCTCCCACTCCTTAACTATGATTTATCCAGATACACCTCTCTTCCCTCAGGAATGCTTCATTGTCACCAGCCACGCTCTCCAGTTTGACTTAAACACAAAAGACAGGTAGGATAATACATTTTATGATAATAGGCTCGATTGCTTCCCTTGTGCATACGTGTTTGAAATCAAGTGTCTTGTTTAAAGATCCTGAGAAGCAAAACTTGTCTAACGTCTTAAAGCTAAATAACCATATTTTTTCTTATCTTTTGGAAGACAATTATGGCAATAAAGCCAAAGCTTAAAATTCTATATGATTGTCATAGACATTAGAATATTTTATGTTCTAAGTTACTACATGTATGATACTATGGGGAATTGTGAGGTTGAGAATTGTTGGTAAGTGTACAGAGGCTTTGTCTTTGAGACTTTTAAGCACCACTATAAAATGATGTGGAAGCATTAAAGAGGTTTAAGTGGAGTGACACGCTAGACAAGAAATTACTCTCAATATATTTGAGAGAGAAAAAAAACGAAGACAAGAAGAATATATAAGAAACAATTGTATTTGGTTGAGTTAGGAACCAGTAATAAGGTTGGCTGCACTTCCTTATTTTTCTTTTTGAGCTTGTTGTAGTTTCATCTATTAATATAGATAATGGAGGCAAAATATGCCTGTTATTTCATGTTCCAGAAGGCTTATTATTCATTTATTTCTTAATTCTCTTCCCTATCACATCCACCCTCCCCCATCTTCCTTCCAAACTCCAATAGGACAGAGAGCTATTTTCATTTTAATTGTGATGTATTCCAAGCACACAGAATAGGGCTTTACATATAAAGGGCAACATAAATAGACACAAATACAATTATTTGCTGTATATTTTTATTCATTATTCAGTCATTTTATTTATGATTTTTCTAATTCTATAAAACATTTTGCATGGTTCATAGAAATACAAACAATACACTAAAATAAAATATAACATAAAACTAGTTGAGAGAACTGGGGAAAAGAAAAATAAGGTTAAAAATAAGTTAGATGAAGCCAGGGATAGATTAAGGTTACCAAATGTATTCTGTGAAATCTTGTTAGACTCTTGTTACAGGTCACCACAAATTTGGCTTTAAACTTGGTAGCAACTGATATAAAAAAAGGAATATAATAAATCACATCATTTATGATTCAATGCTACACTAACAGATACACACACATACATACATACATAGAGGTGGTCAGGAGGACACTAGTTATTCATGATGTTGAAATCAAAGAAAACTTTCTGAGGATCTTCATGGAGAGGACACTTTGTAAGGAGGTTGGTAAAAACCTCAGTGAAAACTCTACAAGTATATTATAGTAATTTCAATAAAAGTTGTTTCTTATAATATTCCTACCATAAATGTGTAAGGGCTGGATGAAGGCTTTGTGAAAGATGAACTGAATTGGAAATAATCAATTCCTCTCAGCTCTAAAATACCTAGTTGTTTTTTTGTCCACGTTGTGCAGCATGCGGCATCTTAGTTCCCTGACGAGGGGTCGAACCCACACCTCCTTCGGTGGAAGTGTGGAATCTTAACCACTGGACTGCCAGGGAAGTCCCCTTTAGTTTTATAACAGTTTTAAGCAAAGATGATTAATCACAGTGTAGCTGTACGACTCAGGCTTATCAGTGCACTTTCCTCGGTGACTCTGACTAAGTTTCCCAGGTTAGACTTACTGACTAGGCAATAAGAGCTGGCAAAACTTCTCCTTTCTACACTTTCCTCATCTGTAAAATAGGTTTAACCATAGTACTTACTTCACATGTTGTTTTGAGACTTGAGTTATTTTATGTAAAATTATACACAAATCACTTTGGTAAGAAATTTTCCATTTAGGTTAATCCCTACAAATCTGTCAATTAGTCTATATTCACAAACTGTTTTGGACATCTACCCATTTTAACAGCCAAGTCTTTGAAAATTATAACCTTTCCTATTGGACACATTGAATAAAAAAAGGATAATTGGATGACAAGAGAAAGATAAGTAACATCATGAGTCATTAGGGAAATGCAAATTAAAAACATGTTGAGATACTATTTCACATCCAGTAGAATGGCTAAAATTTTTAAAAATTAAAAAAAAAAAGCAAATTAGCTATACAACATGCTAAAGAGAATCTGGTACAACTGAACTCTCTTAAATTCCTAGAAGAAATGTAAAATAGTGGAACCACCCTGGCAGCCTTTTTGTTTGTTAAACAAACATAATATGCTCCTGGGTATTTACCCAAGTGAAATGAAGACATATACCCCCCAAAACCTGTTAATAAATGTTTACAGTAGTGAAGGGTAGCAAAATATGCAACCCTCAAATATATCACTTTGGCATAAGGCTTATTTTAAGCTGAAGGTAATTGAGAAGAAGCAGATACGAGAAAAGTTCTCTACCTCCTTTGCCTAAAAGGAGGACATAAATTTACAAAGGCTTTACTCCTCCTGCCTCTACCAGGAAAGACAAATGTTATTTCCCCTAGACAAGTTTATGACCTATGAGTCTGGAGGCAGCATCAGAGAAATTTACATGGCAAACTTTATTAATTAGCCTTTATCTCCACCTTTGGAAGCCTAAAACTGCATAGCTTTAGTCCAGCATTTTCCCACAAATTTATTTTTCTTAGTTGAAGATGTTATAAAAGCCAGAGTTCCAAGCTATCTCTTTGAGTTACTCATTTTCCCCTGATATCTCCCTTCTCTATATGAGGTATACAAGTTAATAAACCTCTGTTTGTTTTTCTCTTGTTAATCTGTACTTTATTAGGGGTCTCAGCCAAGAGCTCAGAAGAATAGAACAAATATTATTTTTCCTCCCTTACATTAGTTTTATTCACATTGGCAAAAATTGGAGGACCTCGTATTACAATCAGTTGGTGCATAAATAAGGTGGAGTCCATCAATGGAATAATTTCACTAAAAAAGAATTAACTACTGATACACAAAATAACATAGATGCATCTCAAAACCTTATACTCAGTGAAAAAAACCTTACTTAAAGGCTACCACTGTATGATTCCATTTATATGACATTCTGTCCAAAGCAAAATTATAGTAAGAGTGGATGCTAGACATATAAGATCAAGTATTGACAGGGATGATTCCTTCTGAGGGCTACGAGAGATGATCTATTCCATGCTGTTCTCCTAGCTTCTGGTTTGCTGGTAAACTATGGCATTATTTGGCATCTGCATCACCATGAACTCTCCCTTTATCTTCACATGGTATTCTTCCTTTGTGCATGTCTGTGTCCAAGATTTCTTTTTTTATAAGAACATCTGTAATGTTGGATTAAGTCTCCACTCTACACCAGTATGACCTCATCTTAACTAATTATATCTGCAATGATTTTATTTCCAAATAAGTGTGCATTCTGAGGTACTGGGGGTTAGAACTTCAACATGTAAATCTGGAATGGCAACAAGTTAACCCATAACAGTCTCCCTCAACTGGGGCTTCTAGCTTTGCTTCCTTATTATGTTGGGCTGCCGCCTGGCTCCCTGATCATGCAGGGTTGAAGCCTATGCTCACCAGCTGGAAGGGGCTGTTGGCTTGGTTTCACCCCCAACCTGAGCATGGCTGTTGTATGGGTTCCTTGGCTGCCTAGGAGTTACTGGCTAAGCTTCCTTGTGGGTGGGGCTAGAGGCTATGCCCAGTAATTGGGTAAAGCTGTTTGCTTGACTTCCTGAGTGAGCAGGGTCATGGGCTGGGTCTGAGGCTATTCCAGGGTCACTGACTGGGTTCCCTGGTCAGGTGGGGTTGGAGACTATGCTCATCAGGTGGGCAGGGCTGCTGGCTTGGCTCTCTGCCTGGGAAAACCATAAAATCTGTTTGCTGGGAACCCAAACCAGTCAGAACTACTAGCCAAACTCCCTGGCCAGACAGGACACAGCTGGGCTCTGCAAATAGGCACAGCTGCTGATTGGGATCTCTGCTTGGGTACCTTCACCAGCACAAATGTAGTCTGCCAAGATCCACGTGCTGGTTGCTGTGAGCCCTACCCCCCTTCTCCATCTCTAGCTGATCCCTGGTGGTCTGGTCTGGACACAGGACTTATTCTCCCAGTAATTCCCATGAGGCAAGACCTAAGTAGCCTGCTTGGGAAGTATCCTGAAGCACTGGAGAAGCTGCATGCCCACGCTGGGCTCTCTTTTTCCCACTGGAGAATGCATAGGCCCAGGGGACTGTCTCAATGCTGCACTGTGCTGCTGGGGGAAGAGGTGATGTAATCAAAGTGCAACTATTCCTCTTATCCCTCTATTGTGTTTTTCCTTGGATTTTCTGGTCAAAAGAAAAACCAATGCAACATTGTAAAGCAACTATACTCCAATAAAAATTTTAAAAAATGATACGTGCACCCCCAATGTTCATTGCAGCACTATCTACAATAGCCAGGACACGAAAGGAACCTAAATGTCCATAAACAGAGGAATAGATAAAGAAGATGTGGTACATATATACAATGGAATATTCCTCGGCTATAAAAAGGAAAGAAATTGGGTCATTTGTAGAGACATGGATGGACCTAGAGACTGTCATACAGAGTGAAGTAAGTCAGAAAGAGAAAAACAAATATTGTATATTAACATATATATGTGGAATCTAGGAAAATAGTGCAGATGAACCTATTGGCAAAGCGAAAATAGAGACACAGATGTAGAGAACAAATATATGGACACCAAGGGGGGAAAAGCAGGGTGGGATAAATTGGGAGATTGGGATTGACATATATACACTACTATGTATAAAATGGATAAGTAATGAGAATGTACTGCATCATACAGGGGGAGAAAAATGAAGGTACAATCTGTTTGTAGGACATATATTAAGTTAACCTTAAAAATGTATTCCAATATACAGTAAGTGCAGACAAATACTGTTTGATTCCACTTATAGGAGGCACCTAGAATAGTCAAATTCATAGAGTCAGAAAGTACATTAGTAGATGCCAGGGGCCGGGGGGTGGGGAGATGGGGAGGGGGAGGGGGAATGGGGAGTTAGTGTTTCATGGGGACAGAGTTTCTGTTTAGGAAGGTGAAAAATTCAAGAGATGGATGATGGTGAGAGTTGCATAACAATGTGAATGTACTTAGTGCCACTGAACTGTACAGTTAAATATAGTTAAAATAATAAGTTTTATATTGTGACTTTTACCACAATTAAAAAAAGGGGAAAAAATATCTGCACATTTGTTTTCCTCACCAATAAATTTCTAGTACTTAATCTCAAAAAACAAATAAATAAATAAATAAATGAAACTATGTTTCTTTTTAAAAAAACATTTATTGGGGTATAGTTTATTTACAATGTGTTAGTTTCAGGTGTACAGGAAAGTGAATCAGTAATACATATATATACATTCACTCATTTTTTTAGACTCTTTTCCCATATAGGCCATTACAGAGTATTGAGTAGAATTCCCTGTGCTATACAGTATGTTCTTATTAGTTATCTATTTTATATACAGTAGTGTGTATATGTCAATCCTAATCTCCCAATTTATTCCTCCCCACTCTTATCCCCTGGTAACCATAAGTTTGTTTTCTACATCTGTGACTCTACTTCTGTTTTGTAACTAGGTTCATTTAAACACTTTTTTTTAAGATTCCGCATATAAGCAATATCTGATATTTCTTTCTGTGTCTGACTTACTTCCCTCAGTATTTACCAAACATTTATATTTTATCCAACTATGTGTGAAGCACTGTTGTAAGTGCCTTACAAAAATATACCTTCTTAACTCTATGAAGTAGGTGCTATTATCATCGCTATTTCACAGATGACAGAAATTAGACATGGAAAATTTAAGTAGCTTGCCCAAAGACTGAGGACTTGGAAGAGGTATAGAAAGGATTGAAACACAAGCAGGCTGGCTCCAGATGTTGTGCTCAATTTCAATTGCTGAGCCAATAAATATAAATATCTTAAGTGTCTTAGGAGAGACAATTAATTTTCTCAAGATGGAGGAGATACACATTGATCACGTCCTAGTTAAGATACTTTAATTGGAAATCACAGAAGCCAGCAAAACCTACCTAATTTTAAAAACTGACGATTTTATATAAAAATTAAAAAAATGATAGTTTACAAAAATTGAAGGCAAAGATGAAACTATCAGGATGTGAAAGGATAAGATACTAAAAAATAAAACCGACTAGATGTCATGATAAACTTTTCTCTGTGTTTCCTGTCACAGCCTATCTCTCTTTTTTGCTTCATTCTTTCTCAGACTAGTTTTTTGGTTTCTTCCTGTATGAGGCAAGTCAAGTAGAATACAGTCTCTAGGAAGCCTTTAGGTTTATGGGATCCCTTCATGTGGGATCCCTGCTTTCAGTCCCACTTTCAACTTCCTAGACAGAGTCTCTAATGTTTGCCTTTGGTCTGGTGTCCACTTCTGGTCTGATGGAAGGAGGCAGGTTAACCAGAGTCACAGAATACAGATATGACAGCGGGGGGCAATTCTCAGAGAAAGGAAATCACTTTGCTCTAGGCAGATACTGCCAAATGTGTTTGTCATCGATGTTACCTTGAGAACTGTGATCCACTGACCGGGCAGGCATTCAGTGTGAGGGATGCCTGGAAGAGTTTCAGGCTTCCAGGTAGGAGAATGCTCTTTGAGAGCAGAACTCAGAACCCTGAGAAAGAAATTGACAAAGAACAAAGAAAACAAAATACTCTTAGAAAAATACTTAAGGAATAATAAGCAAATGTAGCTTGGTATTGAAAGAGGTACTTGTTATAAACAGCACTCATTATGTATTTGCTCCTAAAATTTTCTTTGCTTTACTTCTTATTCATTTATTCATTCAACAAATGTTTTTTGAACATTTCCTTTGTAAGAAACATAGTGCTGTTTTCCAGAGTCATAGGTGACTAATAAAACATGTTCTTCCTTTTTGTCGAAGGGGATCACAGAATATTTAAATTATACCATAGAATTACAATATCTACCTATCTATCTATCTATCATCTATGTATCTATGTATCTATGTATCTTCCTCTGGTATTTTCAAGGAAAACATCTTTGCTGCAAACAGTTTCACTGTACAATTAATAGGCCATAAGACAATTTTGCCATAAAAGATAAAATAATTAAAATAAAATAAAATGGAAGAGGGACATAATAAATGTCATAGTAAAATATGAAAAATAAATAAAATTTTAAAAATTATTGTGGAAAATGAAAATACAAAAAAAATTCAAATACATTTAAAATGTGTATAGATTCATGGTTATAGTTGTATCTGGGTATATCTTAGAGAAAGCCATGATACTTCCTTTCTCAAAGTTGATCATTAAGGATTCAGGATCTAATGTCAGACATAAATTCTTTAGGATACAAAAAAATCTGCTCTAAAGGCTTCCCTGGTGGCACAGTGGTTGAGAGTCCGCCTGCCGATGCAGGGGACGCAGGTTCGTGCCCAGGTCCGGGAAGATCTCACATGCCGCGGAGCGGCTGGGCCTGTGAGCCATGGCCGCTGAGCCTGCGCGTCCGGAGCCTGTGCTCCGCAATGGGAGAGGCCACAACAGTGAGGGGCCCGCGTACCGAAAAAAAAAAAAAATCTGCTCTAAGTCTCTTTACATTTCCCCAGAAGTAAAATAAACAGATGAGGGATGCTGTTATGTCTTATATGTAACTATATATAACCGGTAGTACACATCTGGACTATATTTAAGTGTTTCATTACATGCTCAGTCCTTACATTTTACCAAATCATCTAAGCCAGATTCTGTGCCAAATACCAAAATTCTGTCTACATCATGTTCTCCACTATCAAATAGCAAAACATCTTCAGAATTTTAAAGAAACTTATACTTACCAGGAATCACATAACCACTTCTTTTGGGGGGATAAGAAGAGCTTGATTCTTCTTTTCTCTCCAACTTGTAATATTGCATGATCTTGGTAAAGATGGCATTAAAGAACAAGCTGTTGTATCTAAATTAGCTGAAGAATTGATAAATAATGCTCTCAGAGAGAGTTCTGAATTACTAGCCATCTCTTATCTATTTCATAGCTTTGTAAACTTTTGGTTTTGATGGGTGGGAGGGATGACTGTGCTCACTGAAGGATTTGCAAAAACTGATATGTTATCATTTTCTAGTGTGATGGAACCAAAACTGTCAATCAACCAGTTATTTTGTCTTTTACAGAAAAATAGTCTTAAAGCCAATTAGTTATGTGACGAAACCGCTTGTGGCAAAGAATTTTACGGCTAAAATACCGAGAACCTATCTATCTGTGTGCCTATCTATCTACCTATCTATCATTATCTATCATCTATCATCTATCTATATCATCTTCAAAGAACTTATAGAAAAAAGACATTTATACCTACTGTCACCATTCTGATTTAACATTATTCTAAAAATTTGGAGTAAAGCAATAAGATCAAAAAAGAAACTTAGTCATAAGTTTCAGAAAAAAATTGCAAAGTATTATTACTAGCAGATGATATGCTTGTCTAGCAAGAAAATCAAAGAGACCCTCTTGCACCATTGGTGGGAATGTAAATTGATACAGCCACTATGGAGAACAGTATGGAGGTTCCTTAAAAAACTAAAAATAGAATTACCATATAACCCAGCAATCCCACTACTGGGCATATACCCTGAGAAAACCATGATTCAAAAAGGCACATGTACCACAGTGTTCACTGCAACATTATTTACAATAGCCAGGACATGGAAGCAACCTAAGTGTCCATCGACAGATGAATGGGTAAAGAAGATGTGGCACATATATAAAATGGAATATTACTCAGCCATAAAAAGGAATGAAATTGGGTCATTTGTAGAGACGTGGATGGACCTAGAGACTGTCATACAAAGTGAAGTAAGTCAGAAAGAGAAAAACAAATATCGTATATTAATGCTTAATATGGAATCTAGAAAAATGGTACAACTGAATCACTTTGCAAGACAGAAATAGAGACACAGATGTAGAGAACAAACGTATGGACACCAAGTGGGGGAAAGTGAGGAGGGGGTGGTGGTGTGATGAATTGGGAGATTGGAATTGTTATATACACTAATATGCATAAAATAGATAACTGATAAGAACCTGCTGTATAAAAAATAGATTAGGACTTCCCTGGTGGCGCAGTGGTTGAGAGTCTGCCTGCCGATGCAGGGGACATGGGTTCGTGTCCTGGTCCGGGAAGATCCTACATGCCGCAGAGCGGCTGGGCCCGTGAGCCATGGCCACTGAGCCTGTGCATCCGGAGCCTGTGCTCTGCAACGGGAGAGGCCACAACAGTGAGAGGCCCACCTGCCACACACACACACAAAAAAAATAGATTAAATTAAATTTTTAAAAAATCAGAGAGGATCACTGAAACATTCTAAAATGTTTAAGTGAATTAAGCATACTGGTTAAAACAAAGTCAACATCTTTCTAATATATGAGGACTCATCCGTTAAAAATAAAATGGGAAAGATCATATATTAGCAACTAAATAAATGAAATGATAGCTATAAATAAATAAAAAATAAAATACCAAGGAATGAACTTCAAAAAGAAATAGACTGAACTGTACAAAAATGTTCAAAATTCTGCCGTGGAACAAAAGAGATGATTTTAATGGGAGAGGCGTAACACACTTCTTTACAGTAATCCATAATAAATATATCCTAATGTAAGCAAAAGGCTTTTTTTAGGAACCTTACTCAATTATGAAGTTTATTTCCAAGAAGAAATGAGATTAAAAATTTAAGAGTAATGAGAGAAAAGTCAATTATTTAGTTTAAAATATACTATCATGTTCTTATAATTTATTGTGATATTTACACAATATCATGTAGATCAGTCTATCACAGTATAGAAAGCTCAAAATCCAGGAGAAGAACTATGATGAATTTCGTTCATCACAAAAATAGCATTTTAAAAGAGTGGAGAAAGAATGAATTATTTAATAAATGTCCTGGTATAGCTTGGCTCATTTGGAAAAACAAAAGAATCTATGACTCTAATATAAAAAACATGAACAGTAAGGCTTCCCCGGTGGCACAGTGGTTGAGAGAGTCCGCCTGCCAATGCAGGGGATACGGGTTCGTGCCCCGGTCCGCGAAGATCCCACATGCCGCGGAGCGGCTGGGCCCGTGAGCCATGGCCGCTGAGCCTGCGCGTCTGGAGCCTATGATCTGCAACGGGAGAGGCCGCAGCAGTGAGAAGCTCGCGTACCGAAAAAAAACAAAAAACAAAAAAAACCATGAACAGTAATTATTGCTGAAATAAACGCACAGGTATTAAAAATAATATTCAAACTTACAAGTACTGTCACAAAATATTGACAAATATTTATGTGTTCTCATGGGACTAGTCTGTAAACATAAAATCAAAAGCAAAAATCACAAGGAAAAAGTGGATAATGTTAACTATATAAAAATGGAAAACTTTTTTTTTAAAAGAGTAAATAAATCACTGTTAAAAGATATGTGACGATTAAATTAACAAGTGTTTTCTTAGATTTAAAATACAAGAGCCACAAAATAAAACATTTGGTCTTGAAATATTAAGATATCTTATGCTAACTATATTTGAAGAGAAAAATATATTGGAAATACTTATATCCTGTTATATTACATAACATCATATTTTAATTAAATTCTCAGATTAAATTTCTGGCTTCTCATTTTGAATGTTCCAAGTCACCTCTTTCTAACAACTTCCATTTTTCATACAACCCAACTAGGAGAAAATTTCCGAATCTTCATTTATAAGGCAGAGGTTTCTCTTTGTATGCTAAGTAGTTTATTTTTTCTCATACAAAGCACTATAATGATACCTCTGTGACAAAGCTGCTAGTTTTATTGTTCTGACCACCTTGACATCAATGGCAATGTCCCTGTCCATGGTATCTTTTGGATTCAGGCTGTTAATCTCATCATTAGACATAGGTGAATAAAACAAAATACTTTTTAGCAGCTTTGGAATAAAAATAATAAATCCCATGACAGTAGGTTCCTATAATGAAACAGATCATGCATAGAAGACTTTGAAATTTTGTGATAAGGCAATAAGAGCTTCTGTCAGATCCCGGTAACTTCATTTGACAGGTGTAATGTTTCTACTTTGTCTTCATTTAGGACAGCTTTGCTTCAGTAACTAGGAAACATAACGATGAGTTGTAACAGCTAGCAGTTCAAACTACTTTTCCAACTGAATCTCGAGGTGAAGCTAACAGACTTGCAAATAGGGAAATTAATAGTTTTTCAGAAGCTGCCTCATGAAATCAAATAACTATGACATTTTTAAAAATGTAGATGTGTAATGATAATTGAAATCATTATGGGAAATAGTATTGAATATTAGGAATAAATTTAAGTAAGAATGACTCAATGCAACGGAGGTTTTTATTTGGACATGCTTCTCAAAAGCCATGCTTTATGCTACAATGGTTTTATTCAGCAATGAGTTTGGGTTTCAAGTCAAGCAAGCCTTTGTAGATTTCCTCAAGGATTGAGGCTGAGCATTCAGAGGTCTACACTGAAGAAATGTTACTGGAGAAAATTAAGGTGTTATATTGGCCTAATTCTAGAGAGATATCACCATATTATATTCTTTTAATGAATCTCTGAGTATTCAGAGAAATATAAGGTGAGAAATATAAGGTGACAAATTGAGCGAGGATTCAGGAGATGTGGGCTCTGAGTCCTCCTTTGCCAGCTGCTAACTGTGTGACCTTCGAAAATTTAATTCACTTATTTGGGTTAGGATTTTCTCATCTGTAAAATGAAGAATTGGATGTCATTTATATTGGGGTGCCTTCCATGAGAGGTCCCTCTGAACTTTCACTGAACGTTAAAGGGATAATTTTTCTCAATACCATCAGAGTAAAACAGGGTGAAGATTTCTAAACACAAGCTGTATGCCACGTTACAAAGTGGCAAATGGGGTAATTTCTGGTCAAAAGGTGACTAGGAAAAAGTCTGTTAGAATGGACTGTCAATGGAGGCCGTATGAAGTATAATAAGCTTATTTGCAGTGATTTCTCTGCATCTGAATAGAAAAATACAAATGTCTGTATTTTTCTCTTGCCTCAAGATAAGATTCATTATTGTGCTATATTCAAAAGATACACAAATTCAACTCCACAGACTGGTAAAAGACTTGGAGTTATTTCTGAAAAATCAGTAAAAGAGAATATATAGCTCACAAAACAGAGAAAAGCTCCTAAAATTTACTGTTTAGGTATTACCATCTACCTCCAAAGTCTATACACATGGCAGCTAATAAAATCATTCTACCTCCTCATGTCTCAGATAATCTTGACTTCACTTCTCCACTCTATCTAGCCAGGATCTTCTTCCATTTGGAATATGTATTTTCTAAAAAAAGTCCATCTTTTCTGTTTATGCTCAGACTGAGGGAAGAAATAAGGCAGGCTGAAGTGAAAAAACAACATTAAATGTTTTTAAAGCACCAATTGTATCTAGTCATTTTACCTGACATAATTGCATTTCAGCCTCCCAATCAACCCATAATACAGGTATTATCATCATTCAAATATTAAATATAAGGTAACTGATTCTGAAAGAGGATTGAAAAACTTTCCTACATTTAATAGTTTTTAAAAGGATAGTTTTGGAATTGGAACTCATCAATTCTTGTTGTATGAATTTAAAAGGAAAAGATTTTGATTATATATATTTATTTCACATAGTAAATTTGTACAAGACTTGACTTTTTTTTTTAAGACTTGACTTTTTTAACACTAATTTTCTGAATAAATAGTTTCAAGTAAAAATCTGAATTTAATAATTTTTTTTAGATATGGATATGAACATATATTTGTATTAGTACATATTTACGTACACATATTAACAGATAAATATTTCAAGTGACAGATATCTGAAAAAAGATAAAAGAAAAAAATATCAGTGCACACAAACAAAGCATACTTTGATATTTCCATAAAGAAGGATTAGCCTGCAAAGAAAGAGAAGGAATAATGAGAGGTTGGAGAAAAGCCGAGTAGTGTGGTCTCATGGACAACAATTCTAAAGAAACTTCCTTTAGGGATAATTTGGGATTTTTGAAACTTCTGAACACTTGCATGTATCAAAATATCTATCTTTTCACCTCAAAACATGAATTGTAGACAGAACTGATTTTAGAAATCTAGGCTGAATATTGCCTTCCCTCAGACCTTTGAAGGCTTTCCTTATGGTCATCTAGTTTCCAGTGTAGGCACTGAAAAGTCAAAGGCCACTGTGATTTTTATTCCATTTTACAGAACTGACTTTTGGAGACTAGAAACTTTAGAATTTATTCATTATCACTGGGGTTCAGAAATTTTTCCAGTTTCATCTTTTAGGTGAAGGAAAGTCTTTATTATTAATCCTTTTTAGCACGTATTGGGCACTTTCAATGAATAAAGTCATTTCTTTCAATTCTGAGAGGTTTTTTTTTTTTGGTATTTCTCCCACTCTTAATTTTCTTTCCTCTTTCTGGAATTCTTAATATTGGCTGTAGAAACTCTTAGACAATTTCTCTAATTTTAAAACTATTTTCTCCTGTTTTACATCACTTACCTTTTGCTTTTTTTTTAAACATCTTTATTGGAGTATAATTGCTTTACAATGGTGTGTTAGTTTCTGCTTTACAACAATATGAATCAGTTATATATATACATATGTTCCCATATCTCTTCCCTCTTGCGTCTCCCTCCCTCCCACCCTCCCTATCCCACTCCTCCAGGCGGCACAAAGCACAGAGCTGATCTCCCTCTTCTATGCGGCTGCTTCCCACTAGCTATCTACCTTACATTTGGTAGTGTACATATGTCCATGCCTCTCTCTCGCTTTGTCACAGCTTACCCTACCCCCTCCCCATATCCTCAAGTCCATTCTCTAGTAGGTCTGTGTCTTTATTCCTGTCTTACCCCTAGGTTCTTCATGACTTTTTTTTTTCTTAAATTCCATATATATGTGTTAGCATACGGTATTTGTCTTTCTCTTTCTGACTTACTTCACTCTGTATGACAGACTCTAGGTCTATCCACCTCATTACAAATAGCTCAATTTTGTTTCTTTTTATGGCTGAGTAATATTCCACTGTATATATGTGCCACATCTTCTTTATCCATTCATCCGATAATGGACGCTTAGGTTGTTTCCATCTCTGGGCTATTGTAAATAGAGCTGCAATGAACATTTTGGTACATGACTCATTTTGAATTATGGTTTTCTCAGGGTATATGCCCAGTAGTGGGATTGCTGGGTCATATGGTAGTTCTATTTGTAGTTTTTTAAGGAACCTCCATACTGTTCTCCAGAGTGGCTGTATCAACTTACATTCCCAGCAACAGTGCAAGAGGGTTCCCTTTTCTCCACACCCTCTCCAGCATTTATTGTTTCTAGATTTTTTGATGATGGCCATTCTGACTGGTGTGAGATGATATCTCATTGTAGTTTTGATTTGCATTTCTCTAATGATTAGTGATGTTGAACATTCTTTTATGTATTTGTTGGCAGTCTGTATCTTTTCTTTGAAGAAATGTTAGGTCTTCTGCCCATTTTTGGCTTGGGTTGTTTTTTTGTTATTAAGCTGCATGAGCTGCTTATAAATTTTGGAGATTAATCATTTGTCAGTTGCTTCATTTGCAAATAGTTTCTCCCATTCTGACGGTTGTCTTTTGGTCTTGTTTATGGTTTCCTTTGCTGTGCAAAAGATTTGAAGTTTCATTACGTCCCATTTGATTATTTTTGTTTTTATTTCCATTTCTCTAGGTGGTGGGTCAAAAAGGATCTTGCTGTGATTTCTGTCATAGAGTGTCCTTGCTATATTTTCCTCTAAGAGTTTGATAGTTTCTGGCCTTACATTTAGGTCTTTAATCCGTTTTGGGCTTATTTTTGTGTATGGTGTTAGGGAGTGATCTAGTCTCCTACTTTTACATGGACCTGCCTAGTTTTCCCAGCACCACTTATTGAAGAGGCTGTCCTTTCTCCACTGTACATTCCTGCCTCCTTTATCAAAGATAAGGTGACCATATGTGCATGGGTTTATCTCTGAGCTTTCTATCCTATTTCATTGATCTATCATTCTGTTTTTCTGCCAGTACCATACTGTCTTGATTACTGTTGCTTTGTAATATACTCTGAAGTCAGGGAGCCTGATTCCTCCAGCTCCGTTTTTCATTCTCAAGAATGCTTTAGCTATTCGGGGTCTTTTGTGTTTCCACACAAATTGTGAAATTTTTTGTTCTAGTTCTGTGAAAAATGCCAGTGGTAGTTTGATAGTGATTGCATTGAATCTATAGATTGCTTTGGGTAGTAGAGTCATTTTCACAATGTTGATTCTTCCAATCCAAGAACATGGTATATCTCTCCACCTATTTGTATCATGTTTAATTTCTTTCATCAGTGTCTTATAATTTTCTGCATACAGTTCTTTTGTCTCCTATGTAGGTTTTTTCCTAGATATTTTATTCTTTTTGTTGCACTGGTAAATGGGAGTGTTTTCTTGATTTCACTTTCAGATTTTTCATCATTACTGTATAGGAATGTCAGAGATTTCTGTGCATTAATTTTGTATCCTGCTACTTTACCAAATTCATTGATTAGCTCTAGTAGTTTTCTGGTAGAATCTTTAGGATTCTCTATGTATAGTATCATGTCATCTGCAGACAGTGACAGCTTTACTTCTTCTTTTCCGATTTGGATTTCTTTTATTTCCTTTTCTTCCCTGATTGCTGTGGCTAAAACTTCCAAAACTACGTTGCATAAGAGTTGTGAGAGTGGGCAACCTTGTCTTGTTCCTGAACTTAGTGGAAATGCTTTCAGTTTTTCACCATTGAGGATGATGTTGGCTGTTGGCTTGTCATATATGGCCTTTATTATGTTGAGGAAAGTTCCCTCTATGCCTACTTTCTGCAGGGTTTTTATCATAAATGGGTGTTGAGTTTTGTCAAAAGCTTTCTCTGCATCTATTGAGATGATCATATGTTTTTTCTCCTTCAATTTGTGAATATGGTGTATCACGTTGATTGATTTGCGTATATTGAAGAATCCTTGCATTCCCGGAATAAACCCCACTTGATCGTGGTGTATGATCCATTTAATATGATGTTGGATTCTGTTTGCTAGTATTTTGTTGAGGATTTTTGCATCTATGTTCATCAGTGATATTGGCCTGTAGTTTTCTTTCTTTGTGACATCCTTGGCTGCTTTTGGTAGCAGGGTGATGGTGGCCTCATAGAATGAGTTTGGGAGTGTTCCTCCCTCTGCTATATTTTGGAAGAGTTTGAGAAGGATAGGTGTTAGCTCTTCTCTAAATATTTGATAGATTTCACCTGTGAAGCCATCTGGTCCTGGGCTTTTGTTTTTTGGAAGATTTTTAATCACAGTTTCAATTTCAGTGCTTGTGATTGGTCTGTTCATATTTTCTATTTCTTCCTGATTCAGTCTTGGCAGGTTGTGCATTTCTAAGAATTTGTCCATTGCTTCCAGGTAGTCCATTTTATTGGCATAGAATTGCTTGTAGTAATCTCTCATGATCTTTTGTATTTCTGCAGTGTCAGTTGTTACTTCTCGTTATTTCATTTCTAATTCTATTGATTTGAGTCTTCTCCCTCTTTTTCTTGATGAGTCTGGCTAATGTTTTATCAATTTTGTTTATTTTCACATAGAACCAGCTTTTAGTTTTATTGATCTTTGCTATCGTTTCCTTCATTTCTTTTTCATTTATTTCTGATCTGATTTTTATGATTTCTTTCCTTCTGCTAACTTTGGCGTTTTTTTGTTCTTCTTTCTCTAATTGCTTTAGGTTGTTTATTCGAGATTTTTCCTGTTTCTTCAGGTAGGATTGTATTGCTATAAACTTCCCTCTTAGAACTGCTTTTGCTGCATCCCGTAGATTTTTGGTCGTCGTGACTCCATTGTCATTTGTTTCTAGGTATTTTCTGATTTCTTCAGTGATCACTTTGTTATTAAGTAGTGTATTGTTTAGCCTCCATGTGTCTGTATTTTTTAGAGATCTTTTCCTGTAATTGATATCTAGTCTCATAGCGTTGTGGTCGGAAAAGATACTTGATACAATTTCAATTTTCTTAAATTTACGAAGGCTTGATTTGTGACCCAAGATATGATCTATCTTGGAGAATGTTCCATGAGCACTTGAGAAAAATGTGTATTCTGTTGTTTTTGGATGGAATGTCCTATAAATATCAATTAAGCCCATCTTGTTTAATGTATCATTTAAAGCTTGTTTTTCCTTATTTATTTTCATTTTCGATGATCTGTCCATTGGTGAAAGTGGGGTGTTAAAGTCCCCTACTATGAATGTGTTACTGTCAATTTCCCCTTTTATGGCTGTTAGTATTTGCCTTATGTATTGAGGTGCTCCTATGTTGGGTGCATAAATATTTACAATTGTTATATCTCCTTCTTGGATCGATCCCTTGATCATTATGTAGTGTCCTTCTTTGTCTCTTCTAATAGTCTTTATTTTTAAGTCTATTTTATGTGATATGAGAGTTGCTCTTCCAGCTTACTTTTGGTTTCCATTTGCATGGAATATCTTTTTCCATCCCCTTACTTTCAGTCTGTATGTGTCTCTAGGTCTGAAGTGGGTCTCTTGTAGACAGCAAGTATAAGGGTCTTGTTTTTGTATCCATTCAGCCAATCTGTGTCTTTTGGTGGGAGCATTTAGTCCATTTACATTTAAGGTAATTATCAATATGTATGTTCCTATTCCCATTTTCTATATTGTTTTGGGTTTGTTTTTGTAGTTCTTTTCCTTCTCTTGTGTTTCTTGCCTAGAGAAGTTCCTTTAGCAGTTGTTGTAAAGCTGGTTTGGTGGTACTGAACTCTCTCAGCTTTTGCTTGTCTGTAAAGGTTTTAATTTCTCCATCAAATCTGAATGAGATCCTTGCTGGGTAGGGTAATGTTGGTTGAAGCTTTTTCTGCTTCATCACTTTAAATATGTCCTGACAGTCCCTTCTGGCTTGCAGAGTTTCTGCTGAGAGATCAGTTGTTAACCTTATGGGGATTCCCTTGTCTGTTATTTTTTGTTTTTCCCTTGCTGCTTTTAATATGTTTTCTTTGTATTTAATATTTGACAGTTTGATTAATATGGGTCTTGGCATATTTCTCCTTGGATTTATCCTGTATGGGACTCTCTGTGCTTCCTGGACTTGATTAACTATTTCCTTTCCCATATTAGGGAAGTTTTCAACTATAATCTCTTCAAATATTTTCTCAGTCCCTTTCTTTTTCTCTTCTTCTTCTGGAACCCCTATAATTCGAATGTTGGTGCGTTTAATGTTGTCCCAGAGGTCTCTGAGACTGTCCTCAGTTCTTTTCATTCTTTTTTCTTTATTCTGCTCTGCAGTAGTTATTTCCACTATTTTATCTTCCAGGTCACTTATCCATTCTTCTGCCTCAGTTGTTCTGCTATTCATCCCATCTAGAGTATTTTTCATTTCATTTATTGTGTTGTTCATCGTTGTTTGTTTCATCTTTAGTTCTTCTAGGTCCTTGTTAAATGTTTCTTGCATTTTGTCTATTCTATTTCCAAGATTTTGGATCATCTTTACTATCATTTTTCTGAATTCTTTTTCAGGTAGACTGCCTATTTCCTCTTCATTCGTTAGGTGTGGTGGGTTTTTATCTTGCTCCTTCACCTGCTTTGTGTTTTTCTATCTTCTCATTTTGCTTATCTTACTGTGTTTGGGGTCTCCTTTTTGCAGGCTGCAGGTTCATAGTTCCCGTTGTTTTTGGTGTCTGTCCCCAGTGGATAAGGTTGGTTCAGTGGGTTGTGTAGGCTTCCTGGTGGAGGGGACTAGTGCCTGTGTTCTGGTGGATGAGGCTGGATCTTGTCTTTCTGGTGGGCAGGTCCACATCTGGTGATATGTTTTGGGGTGTCTGTGGACTTATTATGATTTTAGGCAGCCTCTGTGCTAATGGGTAGAGTTGTGTTCCTGTCTTGCTAGTTGTTTGGCATAGGATGTCCAGCACTGTAGCTTCCTGGTCGTTGAGTGAAGCTGGGTGCTGGTGTTGAGATGGAGATCTCTGGGAGATTTTTGCCGTTTGATATTACGTGGAACTGGGAGGTCTCTTGTGGACCAGTGTCCTGAAGTTGGCTCTCCCACCTCCGAGGCACAGCACTGACTCCTGGCTGCAGCACCAAGAGCCTTTCATCCACACAGCTCAGAATAAAAGGGAGAAAAAGTAGGAAGAAAGAATTAGTAGAAGTAGAAAGAAAGAAAGAGAGAAAGGAGGGAGGGAGGGAGGGAGGGAGGGAGGAAGGAAGGAAGGAGGGTGGAAGGAAAAAAAGAAAGAACGAAAGAAGATAAAGTAAAATAAAGTAAGATAAAATATAATAAAGTTATTAAAATAAAAAAATAATTATTAAGAGAAAAAAAAAAAACGGACGGATAGAACCCTAGGACAAATGGTGGAAGCAAAGCTATACAGACAAAATCTCACACAGAAGCATACACATACACACTCACAAAAAGAGTAAAAGGGGAAAATATCATAAATCTTGCTCTCAAAGTCCACCTCCTCAATTTGGGATGATTAGTTGTCTATTCATGTATTTCACATATGCAGGGTATATCAAGTTGATTGTGGAGCGTTAATCCGCTGCTTCTGAGGCTGCTGGGAGAGATTTCCCTTTCTCTTCTTTGTTCTCACAGCTCCCAGGGGCTCTGCTTTGGATCTGCCCCGCCTCTGCTTGTAGGTCACCAGAGGGCGTCTGTTCTTCGCTCAGACAGGACAGGGTTAAAGGAGCCGCTGATTCCGGGACTCTGGCTCACTCAGGCTGCGGGGGAGGGAGGGGCACGGAGGGCGGGGCGGGCCTGCGGCGGCAGAGGCCGGCGTGATGTTGCAGCAGCCTGAGGCGCGCCGTGCGCTCTCTCGCGGGAGTTGTTATTGGATCCCGGCACCCTGGCAGTGGCGGGCTGCACAGACTCCCCGGAAGGGAGGTGTGGATAGTGACCTGTGCTCGCACACAGGCTTCTTGGTGGTGGCAGCAGCAGCCTTAGCGTCTCCTGCCTGTCTCTGAGGTCCGTGCTTTTAGTCGCGGCTCGCACCCGTCTCTGGAGCTCCTTTAAGCAGCGTTTTTAACCCCCTCCAGGTACGTGGGGGATTTCTTGCCTTTTGGGAGGTCTGAGGTCTTTTGCCAGTGTTCAGTAGGTGTTCTGTAGGAGTTGTTCCACGTGTAAATGTATTTCTGGTCTATCTGTGGGGAGGAAGATGATCTCCGTGTCTTACTCTTCCGCCATCTTCCCGGAAGCCCCCTTTTGCTTTAATATTATGGAAATTATTTAAATGTTATCTTGCAGACATCCAAACTTTCTAAAGAATTTGTGTGTGTATAATGTATACACGTATACATATTATACAATATATATTTTAATTTTCATATATCCTATTATTAATTTCCTAGAGCCCTTTCTTGTTTTTCTTTTCCATATGCTTTTTCATTTTTTATTACTTTCTGTGAAGAAAGTTCTCTATTTATCCCTTTAGATTAATTTTACACTCTCCTGCTTTGTGCCCCCAGCTGATCACTGTGGGCTGATGGGTACGGATTGCCTCTCTAGGGCTTCCTTGTCTGGCTTCTGGTTGGGGTTTGTCAATAGAGTCTGGCCCCATTTCCAGTAGGGCCTTTGCTTTCTTTACAATGCTTGGTTCCCTGAGCTGGGGCTTCTCTGCTTCCAGTTCTCTACGAATTAAACCTGTAGTCTACTGGGTGGAGGAGAAAGGTGCTGAATCTGGGAGAAGACTGAGGGTCTCATTGCCCCTCATATAGACTTTTAAACACTCCTATTTTCAACTCCTGCTTCATGCTGCCTTCCACAGTGCATTGTACGTGCAGTTCCTCAGCCCTTCCAGAGTAGACTGACCTGCTTTTCATGGCATCTGCAGGCATTCAGTTATCAATTTTATCAGATAAAGCTGCTTCACACATTCTAAAATTATACTGATACCTTTCAGGTCTTCTTGCCCATTGTCTTGGTGTGTGTTCATATTTAAAAAATATTTCTGCCATTGTTATGACATAATTTTATTAGAAGGAATTTAAATTCCTGGCAGCAATCTGAATACAGCAAACTTCTTCTTAAATATGTATGAATTTGTTTGAGGGTGGTGGCAGAGATTATTGTCTCTAATAATTGAATGTCCTTTAAACTAATCTCCTTAAGAGACTTTATGTCTTCCACGGGGATGGAGAGTTAAAAGAGAAATTCTAAACAGCGCCTCAAAAAAATATCAGTTTTGGGGTGTTGTCCTCCCCAGGACTCCTAAGAAGTATTCTAGATAAAACAAACTTTTGTCACGTAAACATAATATCAAGTATATCTTTGCTCAAAAGATATGCTTAGGTTTTTTGACAGCACATTTAATAGTTCACTTTTATCAAATGCAATGAGAAGCAATGTCAAGAACATTAAGAATCTAGAAGTGAATTAAACGCACACATGCACGTTTCTGACAACGATTTGTTTTGCTAAATTTTCTTTTGGGCGCTTCACATTGCTGTGAGATTATACTTATTATATTTATACACTTCAAACTATTAGAATACATACAGACAATGCTGGAGGCTCTTCCAAAATACAGAGAGTAATTATTTTCCAAAAATATAAGTTCTGTAAAGGGACATGTAAACGTGAATCCAGGAATAAAAGAAAAACATATCCTGCCTTATATCTAAGCTTTTTCTTAATCTTTAAATAAAATTCCATCAATAACGACTTTTCGTATGAAACAATTTTGTATCATACCTTTATTAATTAAAATTTATAGCCCATGTTTAATTTCAACTTAACTCTAACTTGCTATCTGCCAATTTGGAAAGTTTTTAACATAAAAGAAATTGGTAGGCAGTTTAATCTTGAAATGCCTTAATGGCCCTAAGTTGGTTTTCTTTATGTGATCTTAAAGTAATATTAAAAAATCATTTGGAAATAAAATGTTTATACAGTTAATATGATACTTAAAGACATATCTCCACTGATGACTTGTTACTGCATCTTATTGATGGGGACAATTTTTGTTAGAACATAGACTTGATAATGCAAGATTTTTTTTCAATTAACTAAAACAGGAGCTAAACTGAGGATGTATCATTAATACATTTATTATTACTATATATTCAAAATGTAGACTATATTAAATACGAGTATTAATGTTTGTGAATAATCATGCATTTTATGCAGGGAATATAGTTCATTCCCTGAGAAATATAAATTCCCAATGGGCAGACATGTGTTCTGGAGAATGACTGATAAGTATTGCTTTAAGGAAAACATTTTTTCTGAGTAAAAAATATTTTTTCAAACATGGTTATGAAATAGCCCATAGGTTCTACATATTTTTATTGAAAGTATCCTGGAAGAATTATTTTACTCACTTTGTCACCTCATTTTAAAGAAAAATTGAGATAGTAGATCTTTTTCCAACTTGATCATGTGTGTGTGTGTGTGTGTGTGTGTGTGTGTGTGTGTGTTTACCTTTTTTTTTTTTTAAGTAATTTTACCACATGACTATATCTTGCCACTCTGCTGAGTTATTATGTAAGTTTTGGAAAGACTACTAAGTCCAAACATGGAAAATCTAAAAAAAGTGAATAATTAACTTTCTGTGTTCTCTTAATGCCTATATTTATAAAGAAAAGTCTTGTTTCTTAGATTATTCAGGCTTACTTGAAGAATCAGGCTGAGAAATTTTTGTAATTCATGATGAACTGAACTCTTAAAATTATCTAAAATGAAGTTATCACATTAAAAGTAATACCCTATGTTTACCTGTTGCTCCTCTCTGAATT
The DNA here is from genome assembly GCF_963924675.1 of Phocoena phocoena. NCBI lineage: Eukaryota > Metazoa > Chordata > Mammalia > Artiodactyla > Phocoenidae > Phocoena > Phocoena phocoena. The sequence continues at coordinate 27,666,879 of NC_089222.1, read as the reverse complement.
ATCATCATACTCTTATTAGAAACTAAATAATTTATAAAAGACACTGGAAGAAAGACTAAAATATTTGCATAATATTAATCATAATATTTCAGCCTATTCCACTTCCTGATGCCAAATACTTCTTTTACAACTAATGACAGTGTTTTGAGTAAGTGCCACTGAGCTGAGGCTTACTTTGCTCTTTTACCTTCTGTTTCACATCCACACTTTCCTTCCAGCTCTGCTTACGTCAACCCTGTAGACTTGACAGTTTTAAAATAAAGGTTTTTCTCTGAATATAATAAAATATATTATGTGAAAATGCAGTTATATTTTAGTGTAATTCAGTATACACTAATATACCATGTACGTCTGCATCTTTATTCCTGTCCTGCCCCTAGGTTCTTCAGAACCATTTTTTTTTTTTTAGATTCCATATATATGTTTTAGCATAAGGTATTTATTTTTCTCTTTCTGACTACTTCACTCTGTATGACAGACTGTAGGTCCATCCACCTCACTACAAATAACTCAATTTCATTTATTTTTATGGCTGAGTAATATTCCATTGTATATATGGGCCACATCTTCTTTATCCATTCACCTGTTGATGGACACTTAGTTTGCTTCCATGTCCTGGCTATTGTAAATAGAGCTGCAATGAACACTGTGGTACATGACTCCTTTTGAATTATGGTTTTCTCAGGGTATATGCCCAGTAGTGGGATTGTTGGGTCATATGGTAGTTCTATTTGTAGTTTTTTAAGGAACCTCCATACTGTTCTCCATAGTGGCTGTATCAACTTACATTCCCACCAACAGTGCAAGAGGGTTCCCTTTTCTTCACACCCTCTCCAGCATTTATTATTTGTAGATATTTTAATGATGACCATTCTGACTGGTGTGAGGTGTTACCTCATTGCAGTTTTGATTTGCATTTCTATGATGATTAGTGATGTTGAGCATCCTTTCATGTGTTCATTGGCAATCTGTATATTTTCTTTGGAGAAATGTCTATTTAGGTCTTCTGCCATTTTTGATACGGGGAGTGGGAAGGGTAAGCTGGGACAAAGAGAGTGACATGGACGTATATACACTACCAAATGTAAAATAGATAGCTAGTGGGAAGAAGCCACATAGCACAGGGAGATCAGCTCAGTGCTTTGTGACCACCTAGAGGGGTGGGATAGGGAGGGTGGGAGGGAGATGCAAGTGGGAGGAGATACGGGGATATATGTATTCACTTAGTTATAAAGCAGAAGCTACCACACCATTGTAAAGCAATTATACTCTAATAAAGATGTTAAAAATATATATCATGTAATGCTGCTGTTGTATTTTTAATACGAAAATAATACCTTGACTTAATCTAATCCATCACCAAGTCCTATTGATTCTACCTTTGAAGTATATCTTGAACTTGTACCCTGTTTTCTAACCACTTTACTCCTACTTGAGACTAGCTTTTATCAACCAAACTATCAATGATCTCCATGTTGGTCTTGTTTTAATTCTCCTCATCTTCCAAGCTACCCTCTATGATAATCTGTGTAACACAGATATCTAATCAGATCTTTTAAATGGCTCTATGCCTTTTAAAATGAAGTTAATACTCATTAGATTACATATTAAAAATTTACATTTGGGGATTTCCCTGGTGATCCAGTGGTTAAGATGTCGCCTTCCAATGCAGGGGTTATGGCTTTGATCCCTGGTTGGGGAGCTAAGATCCCACATGCCTTGTGGTCAAAAAAACAAAACATAAAACAGAAGCAATATTGTAACAAATTCAGTAAATACTTTAAAAATGGTCCATATCAAAAAAAACTCTTAAAAATATTTTCCATCTCAACCTTGGCATTGTATTTTTCTTGAGTGTCATCAGTTTTACTTCTCTATATTCTTCATCCACATAGATTTCATTTGTATCTAAATTTTTGAAATTATCCTTCTACAGTCTTCCACTTTACCAAGTACTTCTCATCTTTTATGACTCAGCTCAAGGTTAACTTTTTCCTGTGGTGTCATCTGTTAACCTTTCCCCCCCCCAAAACTCACTCATGAAATAGTGAAAGGTTGCCCCTCATCTAATGCTTTCATACACCGTACTATCTCAATTATAGCACTTATTATACTGTACTGACATTAGTTGGTTTGCTTGTCTTTCTATATCACCAAAAAATGATTAGCTTCTTAAGATCAGAGATGAAATATAATTCATTATTTATTGTTAGCACTTATATCTGATAAATTTCAATTGTTCTATAAATGTTTAAATGAATGAATTGATTCAATAGACTTTTCTGAGAAAATATAGTCATTTACACAATACATTTCTACTGTTTTAAATATGTCCAGTAAATGAGCCTGTAAGAGATTAAACTGCAATAGGAGTGATGGTCAAGAAATGTGCTATAGAAAACAAAAAAGATTTATTTATTAGAGAATTGACCTATGTAAACACTCATGATAAATGATTATAGCCAACACTTATAAGTAACTTAAAATGTGCTAGGTACTGTTTTAAGTGTTTATATATATTTACTCATTAATTCCTAAAAAAGAATCCTATGAAATAGATACTTTTATGATCCTTTTTTGAAGGTAAAGAAATAGAGGCCCAAAGAGGTTAAGTAATTTGCTCAAAGTCACAGCTAATAAGTAGCAATTGCAGGATAAAGCGTATGATTTCCACGGAAACTGTGTTTATTTTTACTGTCTCTATCTAAATTAAGAACATACCCCACAATTAAGGGAATTCAAAAAAGAACATTTTATTTCATTTGGTTAACATTCATGGGTCAGAAATCCAGGTGGTGCTCTTCTGGGCAGTTCTGCTTTCTGTGGCTCTGACTAGAGCCATTTACTCTACACTACTCAGCTGGTAGTTCAGCCATGCTGGCAGGTCCAAGAGGGTTCATGGTTCGATCAACCTTCATGTGGCTTCTCTCTGTTCGTGCAACATAGTTCTTTCATGATTGTTGGACTTCTTACATGGAAGTGAGCTTTCAAGCAAGCAAAAGCTTGAAAAAAAACTGAAAAAAGAATTATCTCACATATATGTGTTCATGTATATTATGTAGAGAATTTACACAGATTCATATAGACATATTTATACATATACATGTTAGTCATATACCTATCTATATACATAATTGTATATATTTACTTATTTTTAAAGTTTTATACACATCTCTGTTTACTATATATACACATTCATATGGTACTGCTATATTTAAAAATGTGAAGTTGGCTTCAATTTTGTATTTAGAGACATTAAATATATCACTAGTATGAATATTGTATGACCTTAAAGGTTTTTTCTTTCAGGGTTCAGTTGTTTAATTTTCAAATGTCTGCAAATCACGACGGGTTCATATTAATTTGCTAACAGTTCAATGTACAATATAAACGAATAACAGTCTTCAACAGTATTTCAAATGGTCTTCTTGATAATTTAAAACAAATATTTTGGACAACTTTTTTTCTTGTATGGCTAAGTTATTATTATTTTTACATCGTCTAATGGTCAATCTACAACCTTTCTGGAGAGAAGGGAAAGTGACAACTCATCTTCTCACAGTTCACATGAGTTTGTGTTATTAGAGTTAATCTGAAGTTTCTTTGCAGAACTCTTTTTTTAAGGCACTGGTCCATTTTGTGAGGAATAATTTAAGATCACTTAACAGTACACTTAAAGCTAGTTAGCCAGGGGCACTGACTGCTACATATATCACTGTAGGCTAGAAATGAAGGAAAAAGCAAGGCACCTCTCTCAATATCTCTGTGTTCTGGAACTTTCACCCTTCCTTCACGGTAATTCACTGATAGTAAATAACATGTCACTAACATAAGGACTGAACTCAGAGAGGGGACCGTACTGAGCCTCACATAAAATATTAGTAAGATTAATTATCTGCTTTATTTTTTGGTAAAAATAAATATAAAGGGTGATTTCTATTTTTGAAAAATAGCTACAATACTTCTTATCCCACATAAGCACCCAGAACCTTGTCATTCGCCCATCAGAATTTGTAGTCTATTCTTTCTTCTGTTGAGCCTAGCAAAGCACTGTAATTGCCTCAACTAATGGAGTGCTCAGGAATTGAGCTCAGGAAGGCAATCTAGGTTCCTCCTAGGGCTTGTTTTCTCTCTCTCTCTCTCTCTCTCTCTCTCTCTCCTGCTTCTTTTTGATCCTACTCACCATGTTGGCAAGCCATGTGTATATATTCTTCTTGGCAGCCCCAGCCTAAGTCCTGCCTGAGAACATTAACTGCCAGGTGTGTGAGTGAGGCTGGCACATGCCATCCTTTGAGCATCCCCAACTAATGCCATGTAGAGCAGAGACAAGCTGTCCCCATCCAGCTCTGCCTAAATTGCACGTTCGTGAGCTAAACAAATGATTGTTGTTTTACAGCACTAAGTTTGAGGTAGTCTGTAATGTTATACTTGTTAACATGAACAAGAAATTAATGTATTTTCCCCACTTTTCAATGGATTGCCTTGCACACAGCACTTTGAAGACAATTAACCCTGGTTATGACTAGAGGAATCAAAATTAATTGAGGTTTGGGGAAAAGGGTGAAAAATACTTTCTCCTGTCAAGATTATAAAACATGAATGACTGTCTCAAGTGGTAGAAGTTCCCATGTACAAAAATATTACTTTGACCCAACTGTCATTCTGCCTGGGTGTCCATCATTATATTATGTCTTGGATAAATATAGTGTTATTCTGTTGAAATAAAGAGGCCAATGTATTAAACTTATCATATACAAATAAATTATTTTGTAACCGATTGTTTTTCACTGTGATAATAGGTGAATTGGAAAAAGGGAGGTTTTTTTTTAAAGGAGGGATTTATATGTGTGGTTATCTGGTGGGAAAGGATGGATTAGACATACAGAGTTGAGTTGATGCAACTCTGGTAACTTGTAGTGAAGACCAGAAATATCAAAGATGTGTATAAAAGCTTTGAAAGTAGCCCTGAGAGGCTCCATAGACAAATTTTACTTCTTAGAAATTTTTGTGTCTGTTCAATGAGTTTTGATTTCAGACATTTTTTAGTTTACCTCTCCTATTCTGTCAGAGTTAGGAGCTCATTATTGTTCAATAAAAATTATAGCTATTATGGTATATGTGATTTATAGGAGTAATAGAAAGGCTTATGTCATTGTTTCCTTACTAGTTCAGGCAGGTTTGTGGGTCTTAGGACTTGGGTATGTCTCTGCCAATTAAAAAAAGCAGGTGGAGGTGAATATTACGAGGCAGTTACACAGTGTAGAGAATGAAAGCTGAATCCAAGAGGATATACATGTGGGCTGGAGGTCCCTGAGGCAGTGAATTATGATATGGATTACATTGCAAATGGTGAAAATTTGAGAAATGTAAAAAATAATAGATTCTTTTACTCATGTTTAATTTGAAGCTGCAATGAACTGTTTCATCTGTGTTGTGTTAAATGTTCATTGCTGACATCTTTGCTACTGGTAGGTCTTTTTTTGGTAGTGAAATTATCAGTTCTTTGACACCGTGGCTGTTAAACCAAAAAATTCAATATACTCTCAATATACTCTCTCTATCCAAGTAAAAATTCATTTCATTGTAAATGTTTCAGCATTGTAAACTCCTTCACTAAGTTTTTGCTGATGCTGAAATATGATTCCTAATAAATAAGGTGAATACTTTAGAAAAAATAGATTTTTCTCTTTCAGATCCTTTTTGACACTTAAATATATTTTATCATATATAAACACTATCTTATTGTGTTAGCTAGACAATCCCTTTGTGGCAATTTAATATATAATGAGTTCACAATACAATATACTCTTAATGAAGTGCAATTATATTAAGTTGGTCATAATTTGTGATTTTGCAATTATAAGTTATTTGTCTAGTGGATATTTTGATTATTTTTCTATCTCAAGTTTGTCAAAATGGTTAATTCAATGTCTCATGATAACAAATCCCAGTAATTCATAATGAAACCTCAGGTGGTGCAAATTTGCATTATAGCAACTCATTTAATTAAGGAGGTTCTATAGTTAGAAGAAACATACCCCCCAAGCTTTAATGACTTAATTTCTTTTTTTATATATTCTTAGAATTCATTTTAGTGATGGTGGAAAAGTCTTAAAGAGATTTTTAAAAATAGATTTTAGTTTTTAGAACAGTTTTAGGTTCAAAGAAAAATTGAATAAAGGGTACAGAGATTTCTCATATACTTTCTGCCCCCCACATGCACACCCTGCCTGACCATAAGCATCACCCACCAGAGTGTTGTAACAGTCATGAACCTACTATGACATATCATTATCACCCAAAGTCCGCAGTTCACTTTAAGGTTCTTTTTCAGTGTTGTATGCTCTATTAGCTTTGACAAGTATATAATGGCATGTATCTACTGTTATAGTGTCATACAGAATAGTTTCACTGTCCTAAAAATCCTGTGTTCCACCTATTTATTCCTTCCCCTTTCTTAACCCTTGGCAACCAATGATCTTTGACTCTCTCTATTGTTTTGTTTTTTCCAGAATGTCATATAGCTGGAATCATACAGTATGGAGGCTTTTTCCATTTGGCTTCTTTCACTTAGTAGAATGCATTTAAGATCCCTCCATGTCTTTTCATGGCTTGATAGCTTGTTTCCTTTTAGCACTGAGTAATATTTCATTTTCTGGATCTACTATTGTTTATTTTTCATTTACCTACTCAAGGACATCTTGATTGCTTCCCAGTTTTGGCAATTATGAAAAAGTTGCTATAACCACCTGTGTATAGGTTTTTGTGTGAACGTAAGTTTTCAGTGACTTTGGGTAATAACCAAGGGCCATGATTGCTGGACCATATGGTAAGAGTATGTTTCATTTTATAAAAAACTGTCTTCCAAAGTTGCTGTACTTTTTTTTTTTTTTTTTTGCTGTACGCGGGCCTCTCACCATTATGGCCTCTTCCCTTGCGGAGCTCAGGCTCCGGACGCGCAGGCTCAGCGGCCATGGCTCACGGGCCCAGCTGCTCCGTGGCATGTGGGATCCTCCCGGACCGGGGCACGAACCCGTGTCCCCTGCATCGGCAGGCAGACTCTCAACCATTGCACCACCAGGGAAGCCCAAAGTGGCTGTAATATTTTGAATTCTCACCAGCAGTGAAAGAGCTCCTGTTGCTCCATATCCTCGCTAGACTTTGGTGCTGTTAGTGTTTTGGATTTTGACCATTCTAACAGTAGTGGTATCTCATTGTTGTGTTAATTTGCAATGCCTTAATAACATATGATTTTGAGCATCTTTTCATATGCTTATTTGCCATCTGTTTATCTTCTTTGGTAAGGTGTTTAGATCTTTCGCTTATTTTAAAATCAGGTTGTTCCTTTTATTATTATTGAGTTTTAAGAGTTTTTTGTCTATTGGTATAATAATCTTTTATCAGATATGTCTTTTATAAATATTTTTTCCCAGTGACTTGTCTTCTCATTGTCTTGACTGTCTTTCACAGAAAAGTAGTTTATAATTTTCATGAAGTCCAGGTCATCAATTATGTTAACATTTTTAGATTGGAAAAACTGTCCCTCATAATTTCCTGTAATACACATAACTATTAATAAGAAATTTTGTCCACATATACTTGGTTTACTTCCTTTAATGATGCTGCTTCTACACTCTAGTTTATATTCAGTAATAACATTCTTTCATTTTTCTAAAAGCAAATATACAAGGTACATCCGTGATGTGAGTTCTGTCTGTTGATAAGAGTATTCAGAATGAAAACTGGCAGAGAGCTTTAGCTCAGCATATGGTATGAAGTGGTGGGATTTTAGTGTAATTTTCTACATTCAGGAAAAATAGTATATCACTTAGAATTCAAATAGAGAAGCAGAACCAGTAGGGGATACACATTACAAGATGTTTTTCAAAGAATCGGTTTATCTGATTATGGGACTGGCTAGGCAAGTCTGAAATGTGTAAAGCAGGCTGTCAGGAAGGTCAGGCTGAAGCTTTCAGGCATGGGCTGAAGCTGCTGTTTATAAGTGGAATTTCGTCCTCTTCGGGGAAACCTCAATTCTTCTCTTAAGACCTTTTCAATTTACTGAATCAGATCCACACAGATGAACAGATTATTTAGAATAGTCTCATATATATGACATATTCAAAAAATTACAGAAAATATAAGTATTACCGTCCTCATTTCTGTAATTGGTCACATGGTCATAGATTTTTTTTTAACTATTTGCTTTCACTATCCATTCCATATTTCCTTTATCCTCAGCAAACACCTCAGATAATTGTGGTAATTTGTCTGGTGGTTTGACCAACCCTTTATTCCTGAAGGGTCTGGGACCTTAGTAGTCCTGAACTGACTTAGGTTGTAGTTTTACACTGACTCAGGTCACAAGACAATTGTATTAAGTGATACCCTAAGGGATCTCCTGTACTCCAGACATACTCTTCCTTACCTCCATCGTGGAGTGGCAGTCCAATTTCTCCGTGGTAATCAGGCTCAGTCACTCCAGCCAGTACATTAAACCCTTTCTTTGCCTCTGAATTAAAAGGCATGAGGAGTCCAAATTGACCTGGTTACAGTTTTAACTTCCAACGCAATCATTGTTGTGTCTCCTGGGAGAAGCATTCATTCATTTAGAGCTAAGATCTTTATTTTTATTTTATTTTTATTTTTATTTTTTTGCAGTACACGGGCCTGTCACTGCTGTGGCCTCTCCTGTTGCGGAGCACAGGCTCCGGACGCGCAGGCTCAGCGGCCATGGCTCACGGGCCCAGCCACTCCGTGGCATGTGGGATCCTCCCGGACCGGGGCATGAACCCGTGTCCCCTGCATCGGCAGGCGGACTCTCAACTATTGCACCATCAGGGAAGCCCGAGCTAAGATCTTTAGACCAGCAGGACCTAAGGTGACCAAGATAGGAAGCAAAAGTTTTTTGGTGGATCAATACTAGGAAGTAGATCACTAGTGAGCAATAATGAGCAGAGACACCTCCATTTCCACCGCTTAATTCCTAGACAACAAATCCTGGTTATGAGAAAAACACCATGTGTTGAAGGCTAATTTAGAACATATACCACATCCTGGAGGACATTACCCTAGCCCTGCAGTGTTTCCATATAGTTCACACTGTAACTGCGCCTTTAAAAGGTTTTTTTTACAAGTCTGTCAAACCAGCTGCTTCAGGATGAACATGGTACGATCAGTGAATTCCATGAGCATAGGCCTATTGTTATATTTCATTTACTATTAGATGAGCTCCTTGACAAGAAGAAATGCTGTGGAATACCGCCATGATGGACTAGACATGTTTCAATTCCATGGATGATCATTTTGGAAGAAAATTTCCTTATAGGTAAGACAAATCCATGTAGAGTAATATCTATTTCAGGAATTAAAAATTCCTGCCCTTCCATGATAGAAGCTGTCCAATATGATCAACCTGCCACCAGAGGCCTGGCTGATCACCCCAGGGAATGATGCCATAATGAGGACTCAGTGTTGGTCTCTGCTACTGACAAATAAGCTGTATTACAGTGGCTGTAGCCAGGTCATCCTTGGTGAATGGAAGTTCATGTTGTCAAGCCTATGTATGACCTCCATCCTTTCCACCATCTTTGCTTTGGCCGTTTGCCCTTTGAGCAATGGCAGGGCAGGAATGGTTGGGAAAGTATCTGACTAGCCTCCGCAGACAGGTGGTCCTAGTCACATGATTATTAAAATTCTTCTGTGCTGAAGACATCCTTTTGTGAGCCTTCACCCGAGAGGTAAATATCTTCAAAGTTTTGGCTTTCAGAGAGTTACATATCTACATACCTCACCTCCAGACCTCCTGTCATCAATTTTCCAATCATTCCCATCCGTATCCTTGAATCATCCATCCAAATAATTGGGTACAGCCCATAGACTTGAATAGACTTGTACCTCTGTCCATTTCTCCTTCCAGGTAAAATTAACAACCAGGTGTGTACTGCTCAAAGTTCTGCCCTAGCCTTTGGTGCTGTCGCTGAAATGGGTAGTTGTGCACCTAAAAACGAAAATATTTCTGAATTTTCCGGTTTTGTTAGCCAATGTTTAAATTTCTTAAGCACGATTTTTTTTTTAAACATCTTTATTGGGGTATAATTGCTTTACAATGGTGTGTTAGTTTCTGCTTTATAACAAAGTGAATCAGTTATACATATACATATGTTCCCATATGTTTTCCCTCTTGCGTCTCCCTCCCTCCCACTCTCCCTATCCCACCCCTCCAGGCTGTCACAAAGCACCGAGCTAATATCCCTGTGCCTTGCGGCTGCTTCCCCCCAGCTATCTACCTTACTACGTTTGTTAGTGTGTATATGTCCATGACTCTCTCTCGCCCTGTCAAAGCTCACCCTTCCCCCTCCCCATATCCTCAAGTCCGTTCTCCAGTAGGTCTGCGTCTTTATTCCTGTCTTACCCCTAGATTCTTCATGACATCTTTTTCCCTTAAATTCCATATATATGTGTTAGCATACAGTAATTGTCTTTTTCTTTCTGACTTACTTCACTCTGTATGACAGACTCTAGGTCTATCCATCTCATTACAAATAGCTCAATTTCATTTCTTTTTAAGGCTGAGTAATATTCCATTGTATATATGTGCCACATCTTCTTTATCCATTCATCCGATGATGGGCGCTTAGGTTGTTTCCATCTCTGGGCTATTGTAAATAGAGCTGCAATGAACATTTTGGTACATGACTCTTCTTGAATTTTGGTTTTCTCAGGGTATATGCCCAGTAGTGGGATTGCTGGGTCATATGGTAATTCTATTTGTAGTTTTTTAAGGAACCTCCATACTGTTCTCCACAGTGGCTGAACCAATTCACATTCCCACCAGCAGTGCAAGAGTGTTCCCTTTTCTCCACACCCTCTCCAGCATTTATTGTTTCTAGATTTTTTGATGATGGCCATTCTGACTGGTGTGAGATGATATCTCATTGTAGTTTTGATTTGCATTTCTCTAATGATTAATGATGTTGAGTATTCTTTCATGTGTTTGTTGGCATTCTGTATATCTTCTTTGGAGAAATGTCTATTTAGGTCTTCTGCCCATTTTTGGATTGGGTTGTTTGTTTTTTTGTTATTGAGCTGCATGAGCTGCTTGTAAATTTTGGAGATTAATCCTTTGTCAGTTGCTTCATTTGCAAATATTTTCTTCCTTTCTGAGGGTTGTCTTTTGGTCTTGATTATGGTTTCCTTTGCTGTGCAAAAGCTTTGAAGTTTCATTAGGTCCCATTTGTTTATTTTTGTTTTTATTTCCATTAGTCTAGGAGGTGGGTCAGAAAGGATCTTGCTGTGATTTATGTCATAGAGTGTTCTGTCTATGTTTTCCTATAAGAGTTTGATAGTTTCTGGCCTTACATTTAGGTCTTTAATCCATTTTGAGCTTATTTTTGTGTATGGTGTTAGGGAGTGATCTAATCTCATACTTTTACATGTACCTGTCCAGTTTTCCCAGCACCATTTATTGAAGAGGCTGTCCTTTCTCCACTGTACATTCCTGCCACCTTTATCAAAGATAAGGTGTCCATATGTGCGTGGGTTTATCTCTGGGCTTTCTATCCTGTTCCATTGATCTATCTTTCTGTTTTTGTGCCAGTACCATACTGTCTTGATTACTGTAGCTTTGTAGTATAGTCTGAAGTCAGGGAGCCTGATTCCTCCAGCTCCTTTTTTCATTCTCAAGATTGCTTTGGCTATTCGGGGTCTTTTGTGTTTCCATACAAATTGTGAAATTTCTTGTTCTAGTTCTGTGAAAAATGCCAGTGGTAGTTTGATAGGGATTGCATTGAATCTGTAGATTGCTTTGGGTAGTAGAGTCATTTTCACAATGTTGATTCTTCCCATCCAAGAACATGGTATATCTCTCCATCTATTTGTATCATCTTTAATTTCTTACATCAGTGTCTTATAATTTTCTGCATACAGGTCTTTTGTCTCCTTAGGTAGGTTTATTCCTAGATATTTTATTCTTTATGTTGCACTGGTAAATGGGGGTGTTTTCTTGATTTCACTTTCAGATTTTTCATCATTAGTATATAGGAATGCCAGAGATTTCTGTGCATTAATTTTGTATCCTGCTACTTTACCAAATTCATTGATTAGCTCTACTAGTTTTCTGGTAGCATCTTTAGGATTCTCTATGTATAGTATCATGTCATCTGCAGACAGTGACAGCTTTACTTCTTCTTTTCCGATTTGGATTTCTTTTATTTCCTTTTCTTCCCTGATTGCTGTGGCTAAAACTTCCAAAACTATGTTGAATAAGAGTGGTGAGAGTGGGCAACCTTGTCTTGTTCCTGATCTTAGTGGAAATGCTTTCAGTTTTTCACCATTGAGGATGATGTTTGCTGTGGGCTTGTCATATATGGCCTTTATTATGTTGAGGAAAGTTCCCTCTATGCCTACTTTCTGCAGGGTTTTTATCATAAATGGGTGTTGAATTTTGTCGAAAGTTTTCTCTGCATCTATTGAGATGATCATATGGTTTTTCTCCTTCAATTTGTTAATATGGTTTATCACATTGATAGATTTGAGTATATTGAAGAATCCTTGCATTCCTGGAATAAACCCCACTTGATCATGGTGTATGATCCTTTTAATGTGCTGTTGGATTCTGTTTGCTAGTATTTTGTTGAGGATTTTTGCATCTATGTTCATCAGTGATATTGGCCTGTAGTTTTCTTTCTTTGTGACATCCTTGTCTGGTTTTGGTATCAAGGTGATGGTGGCCTCGTACAAGGAATTTGGGAGTGTTCCTCCCTCTGCTATATTTTGGAAGAGTTTGAGGAGGAGAGGTGTTAGCTCTTCTCTAAACGTTTGATAGAATTCGCCTGTGAAGCCATCTGGTCCTGGGCTTTTGTTTTTTGGAAGATTTTTAATCACAGTGTCAATTTCAGTGCTTGTGATTGGTCTGTTCATATTTTCTGTTTCTTCCTGATTCAGTCTTGGCAGGTTGTGCATTTCTAAGAATTTGTCCATTGCTTCCAGATTGTCCATTTTATTGGCATAGAGTTGCTTGTAGTAATCTCTTATGTTTTTTTTATTTCTGCAGTGTCAGTTGTTACTTCTCCTTTTTCATTTCTAATTCTATTGATTTGAGTCTTCTCCCTTTTTTTCTTGATGAGTCTGGCTAGTGGTTTATCTATTTTGTTTATCTTCTCAAAGAACCAGCTTTTAGTTTTATTGATCTTTGCTATTGTTTCCTTCATTTCTTTTTCATTTATTTCTGATCTGATTTTTATGATTTCTTTCCTTCTGGTAGCTTTGGGGTTTTGTTCTTCTTTCTCTAATTGCTTAAGGTGCAAGGTTAGGTTGTTTATTTGAGATGTTTCCTGCTTCTTAAGGTGGGCTTGTATTGCTATAAACTTCCCCCTTAGAACTGCTTTTGCTGCATCCCATAGGTTTTGGGTCGTTGTGTCTCCATTGTCATTTGTTTCTAGGTATTTTTTAATTTCCTCTTTGATTTCTTCAGTGACCACTTCAGTATTAAGTAGTGTATTGTTTAGCCTCCATGTGTTTGTATTTTTTACAGATCTCTTCCTGTAATTGATATCTAGTCTCATGGCGTTGTGGTCAGAAAAGATACTTGATACAATTTCAATTTTCTTAAATTTACCAAGGCTTGATTTGTGACCCAAGATACGATCTATCCTGGAGAATGTTCCATGAGCACTTGAGAAAAATGTGTATTCTGTTGTTTTTGGATGGAGTGTCCTATAAATATCAATTAAGTCCATCTCGTTTAATGTATCATTTAAAGCTTGTGTTTCCTTATTTATTTTCATTTTGGATGATCTGTCCATGGGTGAAAGTGGGGTGTTAAAGTCCCCTACTATGAATGTGTTACTGTCGATCTCCCCTTTTATGGCTGTTAGTATTTGCCTTATGTATTGAGGTGCTCCTATGTTGGGTGCATAAATATTTACAATTGTTATATCTTCTTCTTGGATCAATCCCTTGATCATTATGTAGTGTCCTTCTTTGTCTCTTTTAATAGTCCTTATTTTAAAGTCTATTTTGTCTGATATGAGAATTGCTACTCCAGCTTTCTTTTGGTTTCCATTTGCATGGAATATCTTTTTCCATCCCCTTACTTTCAGTCTGTATGTGTCTCTAGGTCTGAAGTGGGTCTCTTGTAGACAGCATATATAAGGGTTTTGTTTTTGTATCCATTCAGCCAATCTGTGTCTTTTGGTGGGAGCATTTAGTCCATTTACATTTAAGGTAATTATCGATATGTATGTTCCTATTCCCATTTTCTATATTGTTTTGGGTTCACTATTATAGGTCTTTTCCTTCTCTTGTGTTTCTTGTCTAGAGAAGTTCCTTTAGCATTTGTTGTAAAGCTGGTTTGGTGGTGCTGAACTCTCTCAGCTTTTGCTTGTCTGTAAAGGTTTTAATTTCTCCATCAAATCTGAATGAGATCCTTGCTGGGTAGAGTAGTCTTGGTTGCAGGTTTTTCTCCTTCATCACTTTCAGTATGTTCTGCCACTCCCTTCTGGCTTGTAGGGTTTTTGCTGAGAGATCAGCTGTTAACCTTATGGGGATTCCCTTGTGTGTTATTTGTTGTTTTTCCCTTGCTGCTTTTAATATGCTTTCTTTGTATTTAATTTTTGACAGTTTGATTAATATGTGTCTTGGCGTATTTCTCCTTGTATTTATCCTGTATGGGACTCTCTGTGCTTCCTGGACTTGATTAACTATTTCCTTTCCCATATTAGGGAAGTTTTCAACTATAATCTCTTCAAATATTTTCTCAGTCCCTTTCTTTTTCTCTTCTTCTTCTGAAACCCGTATAATTCGAATGTTGGTGCATTTAATGTTGTCCCAGAGGTCTCTGAGACTGTCCTCAGTTCTTTTCATTCTTTTTTCTTTATTCTGCTCTGCAGTAGTTATTTCCATTATTTTATCTTCCAGGTCACTTATCCGTTCTTCTGCCTCAGTTATTCTGCTATTGATCCCATCTATAGTACTTTAAATTTCATTTATTGCGTTGTTCATCGTTGCTTGTTTCATCTTTATTTCTTCTAGGTCCTTGTTAACTGTTTCTTGCATTTTGTCCATTCTACTTCCAAGATTTCGGATCATCCTTACTATCATTATTCTGAATTCTTTTTCAGGTAGACTGCCTATTTCCTCTTCATTTGTTAGGTCTGGCACATTTTTATCTTGCTCCTTCATCTGCTGTGTGTTTTTCTGTCTTCTCATTTTGCTTATCTTACTGTGTTTGGGGTCTCCTTTTTGCAGGCTGCATGTTCGTAGTTCCCGTTGTTTTTGATGTCTGTCTCCAGTGGCTAAGGTTGTTTCAGTGGGTTGTGTAGGCTTCCTGGTAGAGGGGACTAGTGCCTGTGTTGTGGTGGATGAGGCTGGATCTTGTCTCTCTAGTGGGCAGGTTCACCTCTGGTGGTGTGTTTTGGGGTGTCTGTGGCCTTATTATGATTTTAGGCAGCCTCTCTGCTAATGGGTGGGGTTGTGTTCCTGTTTTGCTAGTTGTTTGGCATAGGTTGTCCAGCACTCTGGCTTGCTGGTCGTTGAGTGAAGCTGGGTGCTGGTGTTAAGATGGAGGTCTCTGGGAGATTTCCGCCGTTTAATATTATGTGGCGCTGGGAGGTCTCTTGTTGACTAGTGTCCTGAAGTTGACTCTCCTACCTCAGAGGCAGAGCCCTGACTCCTGGCTGGAGCACCAAGAGCCTTTCATCCACACGGCTCAGAATAAAAGGGAGAAAAACTAGAGAGAATTAGTAGAAGTATGAGGAAAGAAAGAAGGAAAGGAGGAAAGGAAGGAAAGAAGAAAGAAGCAAAGAAGGAAAGAAACGAGTGAGGGAGGGAGGAAGGAAGGAAGGAGGGAAAAAGAAGGAAAAAAGACAGAAAGAAAGAAGATACAGTAAAAATAAAATAAAGTATAATATAGTTATTGAATTAAAAAATATTTAGAAAAAAAAAAAGACGGATAGAACCTTAGGACAAATGTTGGAAGCAAAGCTATACAGAGAAAATCTTACACAGAAGCATACACATACACGTTCACAAAAAGAGGTAAAGGGTGAAAAATCATAAATCTTGCTCTCAGAGACCACCTCCTCAATTTGGGGTGATTCGTTGTCTAAAGGAGGGAAGGAAGGAAGGAAGGAAAGAAAGAAAGAATGAAGGTAAAGTATAATAAAGTTATTACAATTAAAATTAATTATTAAGAAAAAAAATTTTTAAAAAAAACCATGGACGGATAGAGCCCTAGGACAAATGGTGGAAGCAAGATTATACAGACAAGATCTCACACAGAAGCATACACGTACACATTCACAAAAAGAGGAAAAGGGAAAAAAATCATAGATCTCGCTCCTAAATTCCACCTCTTCAATTTGGTATCATTCCTTGTCTATTCAGGTATTCCACAGATGCAAGGTATATCAAGTTGATTGTGGAGCTTTAATCCGCTGCTTCTGAGGCTGCTGGGAGAGATTTCCCTTTCTCTTCTTTGTTCTCACAGCTCACAGGAGCTCAGCTTTGGATTTGGCCCTGCCTCTGCGTGTAGGTCGCTGGAGGGCGTCTGTTTTTTGCTCAGACAGGACGGGGTTAAAGGAGCCGCTGATTCGGGGGCTCCGGCTTACTCAGGCCGGGGATGGGGGCGGGGGGGGGAAGGAGGGGCACTGCGTGCGGGGCGGGCCTGCGGCGGCAGAGGCCGGCGTGACGTTGCTCCAGCCTATGGCCCGCCGTGCGTTCTCCCAGGGAAGTTGTCCCTGGATCCCGGGAACCTGGCAGTGGCGGGC
Source organism: Phocoena phocoena (assembly GCF_963924675.1). Lineage (NCBI taxonomy): Eukaryota > Metazoa > Chordata > Mammalia > Artiodactyla > Phocoenidae > Phocoena > Phocoena phocoena. The sequence continues at coordinate 27,650,110 of NC_089222.1, read as the reverse complement.
TGCACAGGCTCCGCGGAAGAGGGGCGTGGAGAGTGACCTGTGCTCGCACACAGGCCCCTTGGTGGCGGCAGCAGCAGCCTTAGCGTCTCCTGCCCGTCTCTGGGGTTTGTGCTTTTAGCCACGGCTTGCGCCCGTCTCTGGGGTTTGTGCTTTTAGCCGCGGCTCGCGCCCGTCTCTGGGGTTCGCGCTTTTAGCCGCGGATCGCGCCCGTGTCTGGAGTTCCTTTAAGCAGCACTCTTAAACCCCTCTCCTCGCGCACCAGGAAACAAAGAGGGAAGAAAAAGTCTCTTGCCTCTTCGGCAGGTGCAGGCTTTTCCGCGAACTCCCTCCCGGCTAGTCGTGGTGCACTAACCCCTTCAGGCTATGTTCAAGCCGCCAACCCCAGTCCTCTCCCTCCGCTCCGTCCAAAACCGAAACCCCGAGCCTCAGGTCGCAGCCCCGCCCGCCCCGGCGGGTGAGCAGATAAGCCTCTCGGGCTGGTGAGTGCCGGTCGGCACCGATCCTCTGTGCAGGAATCTCCCCGCTTTGCCCTCCACACCCATCGCTGTGCACTCCTCTGTGGTCCCGAAGTTCCCCACTCCGCCTCCCGCAGTCTCCGCCCGCGGAGGGGCTTCCTAGTGTGTGGAAACTTTTCCTCCTTCACAGCTCCCTCCCACTGGTGCAGGTGCCGTCTTTATTCTTTTGTCTCTGTTTTTTCTTTTTTTCTTTTGCCCTACCCAGGTACATGGGGAGTTTCTTGCCTTTTGGGAGGTCTGAGGTCTTCTGCCAGCCTTCAGTAGGTGTTCTGTAGGAGTTGTTCCACGTGTAGATGTATTTCTGGTGGATCCGTGGGGAGGAAGGCGATCTCCGCGTCTTACTCTTCCGCCATCTTCAAGGTCCCCCCCAAGCAAGATTTTTTAAAGATCGTTTTTTCCCATTGCAATAAAAGGAGTAAGATCACAATTTTTCCTGATGTGACTTGAGTATTAAGTTTTTCTTAGTTAAACCTTAAGTACATAGGATGATCCCCTATCATTTATACCAAATAACGTTTAGAGGAAACGGTGGAACTATTAACAATTACACAGGACCAAAAGATATAAATTGTGACTGTTCCTGGCAAGCCCAGAAGAATAGTTACACTAACCATATTGCAAATATTGGACTAATTAACCTGACTCTACTGTTTCTAGTGAATGTGTAAAAAATGAGTGCAATGCCTTCTTAAGACCCTAGCTCTAAGCATGTGTAAGACCTGAACTATGTATGAGATATATTAAAAAAAATAAATTGGAGAGGAGAAGCAGGAAATAAAAGTGTGTTTGCCGTAGCATTATTGCTCTCATTTAATTACTTTTTCTCCCTTTGATTTCCTCGCTTATTTCTTTTCTCACTTCATTAATTTTTCTCTTCATGCCTGACTAACCTGTCTGTTCTTGTCATTCACAGTGTACATTATAAGCTTGCTGGTGGCTATTATTTTTCGATAAATGCACATTTCAAATTTGACAGTGGAAATCTGTGGAAAATAGGAGTAAATAATAGAAATTGTGTTTTGTGTAGTACTTTTCTGGAATTAGTGTATTGGGAATCTCTGTGTGATTAAAAATCTTAGAAAAACAAAGCTTGGGGAGTTATTAACACTTAGTGGAACATACTTTAAAATAATTTTTAAAAATTGCAGAGTAGGGTTTTAGAAAGAATGTATTGCCAAATATTTCTTGCTCCATTTCCTAAAATTATTCAAGAAAAAGCAAAATCTTTTGACCTTCTAACTTCTTAATTTTAAAAGGATCCTTTTAATACTGGTTCTTGATTGTAATTTTAAATTAGACCAATACTAAAGGGATTGTTATTTTTCTTTATAATAGTAACTTAAGAGGCCAGGTTGTTTTCTTTACAATGATAACTTATGATCTTTCTCAGAGCTGGTCAGTAAAATAAAAATTAGAAAATGATTTATTCTTTCCATGGTGCTATATTATAGCAAATACTCTCCTGCTTCATAACTGTTCTTGAAAGTATCACTTCCAATGAAGGCATTTGAGAGAACACCTGGATTTAGGGATCATTTCAGCCACTGTGAAAATTGTCTTTAACCACTCATAATATATAATTATGATTGAAAATTGTATTTAAATGGATATCACTGTTTTTTGAATCATATAAACACTTATATTTTGAGTTTTATTAAGTTAACATAAGTTCTTAAGCACCTCTCTCTTCTACATGTATGGAAGTAAAATACAGTGTGAGTCTCTATTAGATTTCTCTTATTTTAATAAAAATGTTGTAACTCGTTGATCATTTAAATTAGCACAAGTTCATAAAGAGCCAGATTTTCTACACACAACTAAATGTTGAAGATTGGAAGAGTTAATGTGTTTTTACTACCATTATTGTTTTTAGTTACTATCAATATAATAGTGATGTAATCTTTGTAGACCACTTAAAAGTAACAGCAACAGCACATGAAGTTACAGAATGCACAAGTGAAGATTTTATTTTCCTCACTATACCCCTTCCTAAGCCCAGTCTTCTGAGGCAAACATTGCCCAGAATTTTTTATTTAGCTCTTCAAGTGGGTACATTATATATTTATGTACTTATATCATTGTTTATGAATATATTAATTTTGAACAGGGTCTTTTGGCTCCTTGCATAATTTTCATTCTCCTCTCTCTTTTCCTCTAGTATTTTCTTAATTTTAGCAATGACATTTTTAGCTTCCCTACCAATTTCTCTTTAACTCAATTTGTTCTAGATATTCACTAATTTATATTATATATTTTTGTAATCTATATATGTATATATTTATAAATCATTTATAATTTAATTATTTAATCTATATATATTAATCTATATTATATAATAAGACAAATTTGATTGTTTGTTAATTAGACACAGAATTTACTGATTTCAAGCTGACTCTGCAACAATTTCTTATTTCTCTTTTTCCCCAACCTCTACTGCCAATCTCTGCTTTCCAGTTTCTGTTTTTTATAGTTTTGTTTACACAGTTCAGGTTTATACCAGTTATAAATGATTCTTTAAATACGATGGCCCTCTATGTTTTATTGATAGGTTGATTCTAAAAATTGGAGAATATATATGTGTCATATTCTAGCATAATCTCCTTTAATTTTTTTCTAACATTTCCTGTCTTCTGATTCATATTTAGATGTGCCAAAAAAACCCTCACCATTCTTTCATTGAGATCTTGTTTTTTGTTTGGATTTTTTGTTTTGTTTTACAGCAAGATATTTTGAGTCAGTTGAATGTCTGATTTTATTTTGACTTAAAATTTGGCCAACAGTTTTTCTAAGAATGGAGTTAATTCTTAATACTTCAACAGATTATTGTCATCTGGAGTGTAGGCTGGCTGTAAAAAATGTGATGACAGGCACTTTTCATTTTTTCTTTTCTTTCTCTTTTGGCTTTTATACTCATAGTTTTGAAAATTCAGAAAGATATTTCTAAATATTTCTGTTATTTTAAAAATTTGCTGTATTGTTGGTGCTCCCTTTCATTCTGGTGATCGTATTTTTTCTTATTAGCTCCTCTCATCCATTAATTATTCTTCTTTCTGAAATTTTATTATGCAGATGTTCTATCTCTTGGTTCTATCTCCATGTGTCTCTTTATGTTTCTCTTACACTTTTTATCTCTTGCTATGCACAGCTGCATGAAAACTTCTTTTTCTTTCATTAATAGACGCCTCCAATTTCACTTGCTTCGCTAATTCAGATTAGTCCCATCATTTTCATGTTGTTTGATTTCTTCTAGTGTCTGGTGTTAAGATGGTCTGGTTTTATTTAAGACTCTAAGACTACAGTATTTGTAGCTGGTGTGGATTTTCTCTGCAATTGTGTTGATTTGTTTCCCTTGAGTAGGGATGACTCATTTTGGAATCTTGGACAGACACACAGCCCTGCATGAAAAGCAGGCAGGTAGACAGAGTTCCTCAAAATTTCCAAGTAAAGAAAAGTTAATATGCAGGTTACACTTCACTGATGCTGACATAGCTTAAATTTGGTTTGTCCTAGAAAAGATGAGGAACTAAGAAGACAAATTTTTCCCAGGCTTTGTCTTACAAAACAACTTGCCAATAGTTCAATGAAGAGGAGTGCAGGGAAGTATGCATCCCTGGCAGTGACAGCAATGTGTGCAAAGGCATAGAGGCAAGGAGAATGTGGAACGTGTATGGAGTTGAAGTACCTCAGTGTACAGGAGCAGGGGGTGTGTTCTAGAGTGTTCCACATAACTAGCTTCACGATGGAGCAGAGATTTCTAAACCACATTCAGCCTTTTCCTCCCCTTTTAAATGGACTTCAATTTTTAAGAGCAGTTTTAGGTTCAAAGAAAAACTGAGCAGGAAGTACAGAGAGTTCTCATATATACCCTGTCTCCATATGAGCACAGCCTCCCTACTGTCAACATCCCTCATTAGAGTGATGTTACAATTGATGAACCTACACTGACACATCATTATCATCTAAAGCCCATAGTTTACATTAGGGTTCACTCGAGGTTGAACAGTCTGTGGGTTTTAAGAAGTATATAGCAACATGTATCCAGAATTGTAGTATCATACAAAATAGTTTCATTATCCTAAAAATTTGCTTTGCTCTGGCTATTAACTTCTCCCTCCCCATAGCCCCTGCACTAATCTTTTTACTGTCTCAGTAGTTTTCTTTGTTTTGTATTTTTTATCTCAGTAGTTTTGTCTTCTCCAGAATGTCATATATTTGGAATCGTATTTTTTTTTACATCTTTATTGGAGTATAATTGCTTTACAATAGTGTGTTAGTTTCTGCTTTATAACAAAGTGAATCCGTTATACATATACATATGTTCCCATATCTCTTCCCTCTTGTGTCTCCCTCCCTCCCACCCTCCCTATCCCAGAATCCTATGTTTTTTTTTTTTTTTTTTTTTTTTTTTTTTTTTTTTGCAGTACGCGGGCCTCTCACTGTTGTGGCCTCTCCCGTTGCGGAGCACAGGCTCCCGACGCGCAGGCCCAGTGGCCATGGCTCACGGGCCCAGCCGCTCCGCGGCATGTGGGATCCTCCCAGACCGGGGCACGAACCCGTGTCCCCTGCATCGGCAGGCGGACTCTCAACCACTGCACCACCAGGGAAGCCCAATCCTATGTTTTATATTGGCTTCTTTCACTTAATAACATGAGTAATATGTATTTAAGCGTCCTCCATTATGGCTTACTAGCTCATTTATTTTTAGCACTGAAGAATATCCCATTGTCTGGGTGTACCACAGTTTATTTATCTATTCACCTAGTGAAGAATATCTTGGTTGATTCCTAATTTTGGTGATGAGAAGTAAAGCTGATATGAAAATCCACGCACGGGCTCTTTGTGGACATTTTTTTTTTCTTTTAAGTCAGAAACAACCCATTATTTTCAGAAAGTACGAGTTTTGGTGATTTTTTTTATTGTGCAGGCAGAAATAATTACCTCTATTATTACAACTGACCAGTAATTATGTTGAAAAATCTTTCCTAGGTACCTCAGTTTTTACTAAGGATTTCAATCTTACCAACCGATTAAATCTCCAACGTACAGGAACTTGATAATCATAGAGTTTTCTAATTATAAAATTCAATGATTTTATAAATTACCAAATTAAATAACTGCATTAGCAAAAGGTTTCTGACATACAATAAAAACAAACTGTATGTACTTATTGTTTATAAACTGAACGATAAGATGGTCTCTACTCACCAAGTGGGTGGTTTGGATTCAGTTGAATTGACTTATTTTTATTGTAATAATACAAAAAGTTATATATTTGTGTGTGTATGTGAAAATGTTCAATAAGGTATGAGAACAGAGTTTAAAAAATACATTAGAAAATTATGCCAGTTATCAAACATAAAACATGAAGTTGTGTGACCTGCTACATTTGTAATGTAGCTAGTATCATTTGTTTTGATAGCTGTTCCATATTCAAAAAATTAAACTCCTTCAGTATTGTCAGTCATTGTGCTTGATGTTAGAATATAAGGATGAAAAACCTTGGACTCTGCATTCAAGTAATTCAATCTTATAGGGAAAGCCCATATAAACAAAAAACATGGTGTTTGGTTACAAGGGCATCAATAAATGTCTTAAACATATTACAGCAACAGCACAGAGGAGAAATACAGGGTTACCAAGTGTATAATTCTTTCTAGTGATTGGAAGACCAGGTGAAGATTCAAGGAAGCTAGGATATCTGATGAAAGGTTTGAATGATGAGAAGTAAAGGTCTTACATCCATAAGTATTTACAATTTAAGACATTACAACTGGCATGCTTATCTTGCCAAACCTTCCAAGTATACACAGATAGGTATTTTATTTATCAGGTGGATAAAATTATGAAGTTTTTGAGAAATGTACAATTTATAGCTGATATCTTTGGAATAGCAGTGTCTTCAAAATACCAACTAAGCAGAAGTACATGCTGCAGTTTCAATAATACCTGTAATAGCCTCTCCGATGGCTTGCTTCTCCATTTCTGATAATATGCCTTTAAAAACAATGTCCTTTAGGGTTCAGTGGACCATGAAATAGTCTCTGCTGAAGTAACCCTGGTGCCAGCACTGAGACAAACATTCATTTTGGCTCTTAGCTAAAAGAACTTGGAAGAAATGAAGCACATTTATTATGTACTGATATATTCTGACTAGATAATCCTTTTTAGTTGGAGGCACTGTAAAAGCAAGTGCAGATTACTGTTGGCAAAATAGTAAAAAATAAAATTCAGTTGAGCTGCAAAAGTTTTGCCTCCAATTTCACAGGTGGGTAATTTTCTTTATACATTTCTATTAAAAAGTTTTGCTGGGAATGAATATATTATTAAATAAACAATTTATAAAATAGTAAAGTCAGATGAATCAGTAGACCTGCAGAATGATCTTTTTTTATATTTTAAAAATTTGATGCTTTTTTCATTGTTACAGGACCAGTGGTTCAGTTAAGTAACTCTACTAATAAGAACTGGCATTATTATTAGCATGAAAATGTAGTTATAGTAGAATTTTTATAAACCTTTTTATTTTAGGAAATGATAAATAATATCCTTTGTGTTTATAACTGTGGAAAACTAATCTTAAATATTGGCTTCTTCATATTCTGAAATATTAAAATAATAAGCAGGTTCCTGTTTAGCCATAACCTTAAAAAAGTGGTAGCAAATATTTCTAGAAGGTAAATAAAACAAGATTAAATTACCTTTCAAGAGTAAAGAATAGGTATCTTAAACATAGTACAGCAACAGGTTGACCTGTTAGCCATCTTTCAAAGGAAAGAGACACATTTCATTGTATTTTGCACCGTTAAGAGGTCCCTTAGACCAGAGGTCCCCAATCTTTTTGGCACCAGGGACCAGTTTCGTGGAAGACAATATTTTTCACAGACCGGTGGGGGAGGGGATGGTTTCGGGATGATTCAAGCACATTTCGTTTATTGTACACTTTATTTCTATTATCATTACATTGTAATATATAATGAAGTAATTATACAACTCACCATAACGCAGAATCAGTGGGAGCCCTGAGCTTGTTTTCACTTGCCACTCACTGATAGGGTTTTGATGTGAGTCTGCAAGCAATTGATCTATTATGGTCTCTGTGCAGTCAGACCTCTCTGCTAATGATACTCTGTATTTGCAGCCACTCCCCAGCGCGAGCATCACTGCGTCAGCTCCACCTCAGATCATCAGGCATTAAATTATCATAAGAAGCCTGCAACCAAGATCCCTCGCTGGCACAGTTCACAGTAGGGTTCCATCTCCTAAAAGAATCTAACGCCGCCCATCTGACAGGAGGTGGAGCCCAGGCGGTAATGCGAGCGACGGGGAACGCCTGTAAATACAGATGAAGCTTCGTTCGCTCACCTGCCGCTCACCTCCTGCTGTGCAGTACAGGTCCGTGGTCCCGGGGGTTGGGGACCCCTGCTTTAGACAGTTATCTAAAGTGTTCTCTTTTTAAATGGCAACTTACTTCTTTGTAAGTGATTTAATCAAAGCCAGTATTTTGCCATCTCTTTCTGTGATTTAAAGCGTTTTAGAATCTCACCTTGTCCTACATTTATTCCAGTCGTGAGTGAAATAGCAACAGCATTTAGATGGTATCCAGTTGCGCTGATCTGGAATAAGTGAGGTGGATTTTCACACCTAGTGGTTCTGCCATTTTGATAGCAACTATCTCAGACTAGTTCTCAATTCACAATAGCCAGACTTACCCCTCATCCTGGTATATATCCTAAAGCACAGGGCAGTGATAATAGATTCAGGGAGCAATGATGGCTTTATAGAACACGTCAAAATATTTTACCAGTTACAGTCAATAGAAAAATAATCGATGTATGAGTAAAAGGACCTTTTTTCTTTTCTGATTGTCTTTATTTGTTATCACATTTTGGGAAAATTGCTGGATAAATTTTTACCAAATTTTGGAGAGTAAGTTTTGGGTAGTCCATTTGGAATACATGTTATGTGACACATTCAAAATTTACTTTGGAGGTTAAGACTGTACCTCAAAAATATAATTATTCCTCAAAGAAACCTATTTTCACAGTCACAAGCATAGCTGTAAGAAGCTTCTCCAATGAGTAGTGGCAAAGATCTATTTATTTCAGAGGCTAACTATTTCCCCAGGCAGTGACAGTGAGGCCCAGTAGCCCAAATGAATTCACTTGCCATCATTTTCATAAACTATTTCATATCCTACAATTAATCTTATATAGGTTAAGCTTTTTGAACTAAAGAATGGGTTCTAATGGAAGAAAGTAAATACACTTTCATTATGTTCATTATACAAAATCCAGCCATTACAGAAATACATTCCATATTTCACCAAAGGTAAGCTAATACAACTATTTTTACCTATCACTAAGTAAAAAGGGACTTTTAATTAATCAATAATATAATATTTTCTTATTTAAAAATTTAGTTTTATGTTTTTGGAAAAAAGATCGTTACAACTCAGTCAGACCTAGGTTTTTGTTTTTTTAATGCAGAGGAGGAAAAATTTCTCCTCTACTGTCTTAGCGTCTCTGGCTGTGCCTAAGAATTACATGGACATAGGACAGATTAACAGGAGAAAAGCATACATGTTTTAGTATTTTTTTAACATGTATGCAGGAGTCTTCATAAGAAAACCCAAAGTTTCAGTTAGAGCCAAATGTTTATATACAGAGTTTATATAAAGAGTAGTAAATTATGAAACCTTGACAAATCAAAGGGGGTTGGGCTAGGGTAGTTAATCATGAAAAAGGGACTAAAAGGATAAGAATTGGTTTAACAAGCTTTGTTTGTACAGATTTCTCTCCACCTCAACTTCCCATCTCTGGTGAGAATGTTTCTTTCTTCATGGTATAAAGAAAACATCTTTCCCATGACAGTGTTATCTCTTGCTTTCAGGGAAGAAAAAAAAAAACAAAAGAAGGTCGGAGTGTCCTTCCTGCATCTGCTCTTTTCCAAATGCCTTTAACTTAAAATAGTATGTCCAGTGGCATATTTTGGGGTGACGTGTTCTGAACTCCTTCATAAATCACCACCATTTTGCATATTATATTAATTTCCTATTGTTGTTATAATAAATTACCACAATCTTAATGGTTTAAAACAATGCAGATTTATTGTCTTACAGATCTGGATATCAGAAGTCCAAAATGGGTCAGCAGAGGTGTGTTTCTTCTGGAGCAACAGGTGAAAATCCTTTTCGTTACTTCTTCCAGCTTCTAGAGGCTGCCTATATTCCTTGGCTAAGCCCACTTCTCCATCTTCAAAGCCAGCAGCCGAGTATCTTCAGATTTCTCTCCTGTCCCTCCTTCCCTCCATTCTTCTTGTCTTTCTTCTCTCTCTCCATCCCCTGCCATCTCTCCTCAATTCTCACATCTGCTTCTGTAATCACATTAACTTCTCTGACTGTGAGCCTCCTGTTTCTCTCTTATAAGGACCTTTGTCCAGGGTAATCTTCCTATCTCAAAATCTTTAATTTAGTCACATTTGTAAAATCCCTTTTAGCATATAAGGTAACATAATCACAAATTTTGGGGATTTTAGGATGTGGATATCTCTGGAGGCCATTATTCTGCCTGCCATACATACATAAAAGAAAAAGAAATACAAGTGAAATAAATTAATTGTGGTTTATCTAAATTTTCATATCCAGAGTTCACTTTTAAAAATATTTATCTATGGAAGTATAAAACTTATTAAGAAAGTATAAAAATCAAATATATAGAATTCAATAAAATATTGCAAAGTGAACACATGAAGCATGACAGATAAAAATAGAATGTTGCTTGTACTCAAGAAGCTCGTGCCATCTCTGAATCTCTCCCTCCTCCCTCCATTCCAAAAGTAACCACTCTTATTCAGAGCACTTTTTTTTTTTTAGTTTTGTCTATTCTGAACTTTATACAAATTGAATAACATAGCAAGTCTCTGTGGGTGTGTGTTAGCATGCATGCCTGTGTGTGTGTGTGTATGTAGCTTTTTTTTTTTTTTTTTTTGCGGTACGCCGGCCTCTCAGTGCTGTGGCCTCTCCCATTGTGGAGCACAGGCTCCGGACGCGCAGGCTCAGCAGCCATGGCTCTCGGGCCCAGCCGCTCCGCGGCACGTGGGATCCTCCCAGACCGGGGCACGAACCCATGTCCCCTGCGTTGGCAGGCGGACTCCCAACCACTGCGCCACCAGGGAAGCCCTGTAGCTTGTTTTGCTTAATATTTTACTTTTAAAATTAATACATTTTATTGTGTGGACTGTAGCTAATTATTTTCATCACTCTAGTATTCCACTGATAGAATATACGGCAATTTACTTATTGTGTAGTTAATGGACATTTTGGTTGTTTCTAGTTTAAGAATATTCTGAATAATGCTTTTTTGAATAATCAATTACTTGTGTCTTGGGGAATACGAGTACATGTTTTCATTGAAAACATACCTGGGAGTTAAATAGCATAGGCATTGGACATGTATGTATTCAGTTTTGGGTGACATCACTATGCTAATCTCCAGAGTGATTAAGCTATGTTTTACTGTCATGAGTTCTAGTTGCTTGCTTTACATTCTTGCCAACAGTTTATTAGTGTTTCTCACTTGAAGCGTCCTGGTGAATATGCACCAGGATTTCACATTACACTCGTGTTATATCTTAAGTTGGCATTTTCTTGATTATTAATGAGGTTGAGCACTTAAGCATATTTTCATAATGCTTACTGGGCTTTTGGATATCTTCTTTTATGAAGGGTCTATTAAGGATTTTGCTCATTTTTCTGTTTGATTATCTGTCTTTTTCCTTATTATTTGCGAGAGTTCTTTATTCTGGATCCTAGCCCTTTGTTGATTTTATGTTGCAAACATCTTACACCATATTGTGGCTTGCCTTTTTATACTTTTAAGGGAATTTTTGATTAATAAGTTTTTTATTTTTAAGGTCCAATTTATCAATATTTTTCTTTATGGAAAGTGATTTTGAGTTCCATTTGAGATTTTTTTCTTGCTACCTTTTTAGTAACAATATTCTCTACTGGGCTTATAATATGTATGTAATGAATAAACATTTAAAGAATGAATGAATGAATAAAAGAATGATTGCTGAATGATTATCCCACCACCCTTTTATACTTATGTCTGTTATTAATTTACTTAAGCCCAATATATAAAGGACTTCTTTCTGTAGCGACTTCCTTTCAAAACTTCTCTGTCATATGTTTCTATGCTTCCCTCTAATAGAGAAAGAGAGCTAGGTGATCCATTTGCTCAGCCTGCTACAAAATTAAGATTTTTAAAAACTTCCTCATCAGGGGCTTCTTTAATATTTATGTATATATAATATAAAGAATATATATATATTTTCCTCTTTCTCTTTCTCTTCCCCCCCATAGCTTAACTGATTTGTCCTTTATGCAATATCAATGACTATTAGATTTTTGAGGTCACACATGTGACATATATTATCTCCTGGTTCTGTTTACCCCTCTAGGTGATCACCTCTCTAGCATCAAGACAGTGACAGGGAGACCTGATTTGCAGCCTAATTTGCTGCAATCCAAGTCCACTCTCAGGAGACGTAAGGAAAGTGAATCTCCACCTTTTCCCAGGTATGGTTTGTATGAGGCAAAGATGTCAACTAGTTGATAGAACATGTGAGGGACCACATATATCAATCACTATGTGGTTATCAGACCATAGGATTTACTGATTATGTTGACCGACCATGTGGGATAGACAGTAAGTGTGCTACTTCCCACAACTTCTCAAATATGTATTTTATATTTACATATTTACACAATAATTTTCCTCTGTTTTCATTCTGACAAGGTATCTTCCTGAAGGAATTTTACTTCCCAAGGAACCCAGTAATGCAGCCTACTTCTATATTCAAACTGGGCATGTATATCCGTCTCCTTAAGTGGCTAAATCATAATGATTTGTGAGTGTTTGCCCTTCTGGTCTCCCTTGTTTGACATCAACATCATCTGTTCTAGTTTGTTTTCTTCTAAGCATGTGTTATCCATATAATGTTTAATGATTAAAAATATGCAAAGAAACATTTACTAATGATTGTAATAGGCATCAGCTGGAGTTAACATCACATGTTTAAAAACTGCCTTTGCTCCTGTGTTTTGGTGAAAGCATTTTGCTCGCCTTACTGAAGCACTCTTAGACTTATTTTTATAATTTATTTTACTTCTAGCTTAGTAATTTCCCTCAAATCAGTTTTGCAAATAATCAAGGTGCATAAAAACAAACAAACAAAATAACTGAATCATCCTTCCCAAACCATCTACTGATTTTTGTCTGAAATTAAATATACCAAAGCTTTTTCAGTTGCCCAGATTAAAAAAGCCATACCCACATTGAATTCTCTATTTGGGAAGCTGTCAGACCTTGTAGATTCCATTTCTGCAATACTTCCTCTTTTCCATTCTGTTTTCTGGGACCCAAATTCAAGATTGTAGGGTTCTTTAAGCACTTTCAAATCAACTAACACACTGTTGCTAGATTGTCCTTCCTAATACATACATTTAATTATAACTCCTTAGTACTCAGAATACTAATAACTCCCCATCGCTAAAAAATTAATGACCATTGAGAACGATGTTGGCTGTGGGTTTGTCATATATGGCCTTTATTATGTTGAGGTAAGTTCTCTCTATGCGTACTTTCTGGAGAGTTTTTTATTATAAATCGGTGTTGAATTTGTCAAAAGCTTTTTCTGCATCTATTGAGATTATCATATGGTTTTTATTCATCAGTTTGTTAATATGGTTTATCACATTGATTGATTTGCGTATATTGAAGAATACTTACATTCCTCCATTAGACCCCACTTGATCATGGTGCATGATCCTTTTAATGTACTGTTAGATTCTGTTTGCTAGTATTTTGTTGAGGATTTTTGCAATATGTTCATCAGTGATATTGGTCTGTAGTTTTCTCTTTTTCTGATATCTTTGTCTGGTTTTGGTATCAGTGTGATGGTGGCCTCGTAGAATGAGTTTGGGAGTGTTCCTCCCTCTGCTATATTTTGGAAGAGTTTGAGAAGGATAAGTGTAAGCTCTTCTCTAAACCTTTGAAAGAATTTGCCTGTGAAGCCATCTGGTCCTGGGCTTCTATTTGTTACATTTCCACCAAGATCAGGTACAAGACAAGGCTGCCCACTCTCACCAGTATTATTCAACATAGTTTTGGAAGTTTTAGCCACAGCAATCAGGGAAGAAAAAGGAATCCAAATTGGAAAAGAAGAAGTAAAACCGTCACTGTTTGCAGATGACAGGATACTATACGTAGAGAATCATAAAGATGCCACCAAAAAACTACTAGAGCTAATCAATGAATTTGGTAAAGTAGCAGGATACAAAATTAATGCACAGAAACCTCCTGCATTCCTATACACGAATGATGAAAACTCTGAAAAAGAACTTAAGGAAACACTCCCATTTACCATTGCAACAAAAAGAATAAAGTACTTAGGAGAATAAATAAACCTACCTAAGGAGACAAAAGATCTGTATGCAGAAAACTGTAAGACACTGATGAAAGAAATTAAAGATGATACTAACAGATGGAGAGATATACCATGTTCTTGGATTGGAAGAATTAACATTGTGCAAATGACTATACTACCCAAAGCAATGTACAGATTCAATGCAATCCCTATCAAACTACCACTGGCATTTTTCACAGAACTAGAATAAAAATTTTCACAATTTTTATGGAAACACAAAAGACCCCAAATAGTCAAAGCAATATTGAGAAAGAAAAACAGCTAGAGGAGTCAGGCTCCCTGACTTCAGACTATACTACAAAGCTACAGTAATCAAGACAGTATGGTACTGGCACAAAAACAGAAACATAGATCAATGGAACAGAGTAGAAAGCACAGAGATAAACCCACACACATATGGCCATCTTATCTTTGATAAAGGAGGCAAGAATATACAATGGAGAAAAGACAGCTTCTTCAATATGTGGTGCTGGGAAAACTGGACAGCTACATGTAAAAGAATGAAATTAGAACACTCCCTAACACCATACACAAAAATAAACTCAAAATGGACTAAAGACCTAAATGTAAGGATAGACATTATCAAACTCTTAGAGGAAAACATAGGCAGAACACTGTATGACAAAAATCACAGCAAGATCCTTTTTGACCCACCTCCTAGAGAAATGGAAATAAAAACAAAATAAACAAATGGGACCTAATGAAATTTCAAAGCTTTTGCACAGCAAAAGAAACCATAAACAAGACAAAAAGGCAACCCTCAGAATGGGAGAAAATGTTGCAAATGAAGCAGTTGACAAAGGATGAATCTCCAAAATATACAAGCAGCTCATGCAGCTCAATATCAAAAAACAAACAACCCAAACCAAAAATGGGCAGAAGACCTAAACAGATATTTCTCCAAAGAAGACATACAGATTTCCAACAAACACATGAAAGGATGCTCAACATCACTAATCATTAGAGAAATGCAAATCAAAACTGCAATGATGTATCACCTCACACCAGTCAGAATGGCCATCATCAAAAAATCTACAAGCAATAAATGTTGGAGAGGGTGTGGAGAAAATGGAACCCTCTTGCACTGTTGTTGGGAATGTAAATTGATACAACCACTATGGAGAACAGTATGGAGGTGCCTTAAAAAACTACAAATAGAACTACCATATGACCCAGCAATCCCACTACTGGGCATATACCCTGAGAAAACCATAATTCAAAAAGAGTCGTGTACCAAAATGTTCATTGCAGCTCTATGTACAATAGCCAGGACATGGAAGCAACTTAAGTGTCCATTGACAGATGAATGGATAAAGAAGACGTGGCACATGTATACAATGGAATATTACTCAGCCATAAAAATAAGTGAAATTGAGTTATTTATAGTGAGGTGGATGGATCTAGAGTCTGTCATACAGAGTGAAGTAAGTCAGAAAGAGAAAAACAAATACCGTATGCTAACACATATTTATGGAATCTGAAAAAAGAAAAAAAAAGGTTCTGAAGAACCTAGGGGGAGAGGAATAAAGACGCAGAAGTAGAGAATGGACTTGAGGACACAGAGAGGGGGCAAGGGTAAGGTGGGACAAAGTGAGAGAGTGGCATTGACATATATACACTACCAAATGTAAAATAGATAGCTAGGGCTTCCCTGGTGGCGCAGTGGTTGAGAGTCTGCCTGCCGATCCAGGGGACATGGGTTTGTGCCCCCGTCCGGGAAGATCCCACATGCCGCAGAGCGGCTGGGCCCATGAGCCACGGCCGCTGAGCCTGTGTGTCCGGAGCCTGTGCTCTGCAACGGGAGAGGCCACAACAGTGAGAGACCCGCATACAGCAAAAAAAAAAAGATAGATAGATAGTGGGAAGCAGCCACATAGCACAGGGAGATCAGTTTGGTGCTTTGTGACCACCTAGAGGGGTGCAATAGGGAGGGTGGGAGGGACACACAAGAGGGAGGGGATATAGGGATATATGTATATGTATAGCTGATTCACTTTGTTATACAGCAGAAACTAACACAACAATATAAAGCAATTATACTCCAATAAAGATGTTAAAAAAATAATTAATGAAAAAAATTAATGACCATTGATTTTGATTAAAAAGGCTTCATAAAAAGGCTTATTCACTTTTCAAAATCTGTCACTCCCTACCTCCAATAGATAATCCAGAATGCTTTATTCAGTGTATCTCAGGATTATATATATATATATATATATATATTTTTTTTTTTTTTTTGGTACGCGGGCCTCTCACTGTTGTGGCCTCTCCCATTGCGGCACACAGGCTCCGGACACACAGGCACAGCAGCCATGGCTCACAGGCCCAGCCACTCCGCGGCATGTGGGATCTTTCCAGACCGGGGCACGAACCTGTGTCCTCTGCATCGGCAGGCGGAATCTCAACCACTGTGCCACCAGGGAAGCCCTACCCTATATATTTTTAGTTCTGCAGTTTTGTTCATCCTACTTTTATTTCTAGAAGGCTATGTGACGTATGCTGTTTTGAAAAAGCACGTTCATCCTTCAAAGTTCTTTTCAGATGTCTCCTCTGTAATGAGAATTTTTCTGCCTGGGTTGTGCCTCAACTGGATATTGGTGCTGCTTTCTTTGGCTTTTCTCTTTGTGACCCTCTTATAGTTTGAGTCCGTATGTTCCTATAACAAAGTGGTGCAGTTATGCTGTACAACCATCCTTAAGGAATGGCCCCTGTAGTGAAAACTGTTGATGTTCTCCTCACATTTCCTTGGATCGTTTTTACTGTTTCTTGTCCTCCCTTCTTTCCTCCCCTACTCCCACCTGGTACAGTTTCCCTTCCAACAGCCAGAGCCTGCATATCTTTATCAGAAGAAAACCCTTGGGCTACTGGAGCCTGCTGGCCCTAAGGTATAAGCTGTAAGACCTATAAGGTCCTGGGAGTTGTAGTTCCTGGGGGAAGCCTTTAGCCAATGACCAAACTGGTGCTAGAATGTAAGAGCCAAGCTCCCCTGCTCAGGATGACTCAGCAGTGACTTACCTTGCAGCTTCCCCCTGGGATCAGGCTGATGCTGACTGAGATGGCAGGACTTTGACAGAGATGGCATCTTGCTTGGCCACCACTTCTCTTCTCTTCTCCTTCCTCTGCTCCCTTACTAGTTTTTCCTGGGAGCCCTTCCTTCATATCATGTACCCAAATGCTTATTTCAGGGTCTGCTTCTAGGGAATCCGATCTAAGACTGCATTCCAAATACCTCCAGTAGTTGTCCAGTTTAACTAGACATAACTTAGAGGGATAAGTCAAATTGCTTAAGTCCTCAGATATCAAGTGCAGAATGCTGCCAGTATTCTGAACAGGTTCTAATGTATGGTTGCTTCTGGTCTAGATTTTAAACCCCATGGGTGTTTAAGAGGAGGTGTTGAAGGAGAAGAGGTTAGCATTTATCATTATGTTTGTGAGGGAAGACATGCTTACCATATAAACGTACTGTTATAATGACTCTGATGGAATTGGCTGTAGTTTGTGCCGCTGGCTTGAAGAGTTTGAACTCCCTTGGGCTGTTAGAGTCTGGGATTTGATTAGTGTTGGCTGCAGTCTAGTCCCTTATCAGCTATTTCTGCAACACATCAGTTCTCTGTCATTCAGCAGTGTCTTTGCTGGGAAATAATTCTGACAATCTGGTCTATTTAAATTTATCAAATAATTGTATGCAGCCTAGTCTTAGTGGGTTTTCCACTAAAATACTCCATATTTTCTTCTTGACAAACTTCATCTCACTGTTAAGTTGTGATAAGCAGCCAGTGTCTGGCTAAGAGGCCATGGATTGCTGTATTTTCAGTTCTGAGGGCTGTATTGAAATAGCCAAAATAAGGGATGGGATTTATAGACCTTTAAACTCTGTCTTTCTCAGAGATCATATAGATATTGCTAAATTGGCCTCTATCATTTTTAATAACC
The DNA here is from genome assembly GCF_963924675.1 of Phocoena phocoena. NCBI lineage: Eukaryota > Metazoa > Chordata > Mammalia > Artiodactyla > Phocoenidae > Phocoena > Phocoena phocoena. Next base: position 27,632,174 of record NC_089222.1, on the reverse strand, counting down.
TTGAAATCAAGTATTTGCTACATCTGCTACATTTTTCTTTGAAATTCTTATCTTTTTGAAAATGTTTGGCTATAAGACATTTATGCAACATAGGAGAGCCATAATTCCAGGCATATCATTTTATCAGTTCTCTGTGTTACATTATATATTCACAGCACTGCAGTTTTTTGCCTCACAATTGTCATTTTATAGCATGCTTTGCAGATGGAGAGTTATTGTAGCTACTTTTTGTTATTTTTAAAGTTCCAAATGATTTGAGCTCCTTTTCACTGTAGGAAATTATCTTCACTTCCAATAGGGATTCTACTTATGTTTAGAAACTGGCATTTTGAACTAGAAAAGTCAAGTACATGAATCAAAATCTTTACTCTTCATAAAAATACAAAATATACTGGAACGGAATATACCAAGTTGTGAACTTTCTGATTTATTGTAATTTATAAAAAATATGTTTTTATGTACAAAAATATACATCTGCCAGTTAAGAATCCTTTTTTTTGATAAATATTTTGATATATATTAGGGATAAATTTTGTATTCCTAATAAGGCATAATTGTTGAGCAAATATGATAATAAGAGTTCTCAGGGCTTTGTTTAGTCTTGGGAAGATGTAACCTAGAGAGAGATAAACTCCTGCTTCTGATATAGTGGCCTTGAGAGAAAGAGGAGAGATCAGTGAAAATCTGGTTTTGCTATAAAAGATCAGAGTGAGGGAAACACTTTAAACATTGAGCTCTGCTTATAGAGCTATATAGATACATAGTTCTGAGTAGACATTTCCACTAGGATGGCACACTGAAATCTGATCACATTACTGGAGCTCTACCAATAGGAAGAGGATGAGAAGGATGAAGATCCATACAGTCCACTCAGAAGCTACAAATGCCTCCAGGGAAGAAGGCCCAGACTCCTAAGATCTTTCTTCTGCATGCCAAGTGTGCCATTGCTACATTTCTGTGCCTTATTTTTGAAGCTTCTCGCTCTGAGACCTTGCAACTTGTATTATTTCTGTCCGTATAAAACCTGAATGAAACTTGGCCCCCTTTACTATATTCCCTGAGAGATACAATCGTGCTCAGCAGTGTGGATATAGTGCCCTATTCTTAACGCTCAGTGTATAGAGCAGAATCATAGAGTACCCTGTGCAGCCTCAGTCACATCCACATCAATGCTATTGACCTTGATATTCCCCTGCCTTCTGAAGCCTACCCACTCCCTTCTAGTTATCCACCTGCCACATGGAGCAGCCGGGACAGTGGCTCCTTGTTCTCTACTCTACTTGCTGTTCTCATGAGACCCATCCTGCTACCCTACTCCCCCTTCTCCAGTGCCTCAGGAAGTCTGCCTGTCTAAAGCACTCTGAAATCCTGGTAAATATAATTTTTCTCTTAATAATAATTCACTACCAAATAGTATGATACATTCTGGAAAAAAGTTATGAACAGAGTGGTACGGTAACACAACGGAAGCAACAGCTCCTTCTCAAGGATGGGAAAGATCAGGTGAGGTCTTCTAAGAGGAGATTACTTTTGAACTACTAAAATAATTAGTAGCATATAGGAGGTCCAATTGGTGAACAGAGGGTAAGAGAGAGTATTTTTTAAATTAAAAAAAAAAACTTTCTAGATGTAAAGTGTTCTTAAAAATGAGACACTGTGACTCATGGGTAGATTGCCAGGAGAAACAGATTCTGAGTTGGAGATTTGCTGCAGAAGGTTGATTGGGAAGACATCTCGGGAACAACAGCACTAAAGGGGGAAGCAGGACTGGGCAGAGGGGAAAGTTTAACCATGATGCTATTGGAACAGAAGCCTTAGGAGATCTTCGGAAGCTCCAGAGCTGGACAGTCCCATAGAGTCGTCTCCAGTCAAGGTGAAAGGCTGAGCCTAGCTCTCCCAACATTGCCCAGCTATTATATGTGGGCTGCCTCTGAGAAGAGTGCATAAATAGGAGCAGGTAGCTCTCTTCTGGAGGACAATGACCAGAGGCAGCTAGGGGAATCAGTGCCAGACTCCTGAAAGGAATCTGGGAGGCACGCCACACCAGGTACTGCACTCGTGAAATTCATGGATTCCTTAGTTATCGGCTTTGAGAGTAGATACCAGCTGTTCTCTTTTTGCACTGACTGGACAAGATGTAGCATGTAATGTAACTGTATACATTAGTAGAACTGATTGTCAGTTTTACTGAGTACTAGAAAATTAATCATTTTCTATTGTGTTAACTTTCCTGAGACATATAGGCATAAATAATGTCTAAACCTTTTCTTGAAGTGTTTACCATGTTTGCCCTGGCTGACAATTATATCATAGCATGTTTACCTTGGGTGACAATTTTGAAAGTTTATGACAGTTAGCTTGAGGATTTTAGACCCCCAGATTAGGCAGAGTTAGGATTAATCCTGTAGGGGTAGAAAAAATGATCTAGATGACTTATTTGGGACTAAGTAAGCCTAATTTTATTCTGATGTATAGTTAAATCTTATGATAATTGATTCAGTTCCTCATGAGAAATTCTAAATGCTAAATGTTGCTTTTCAAATATGCATATTATATATGTTTAACATGGTAAGTTCACAGGTCTAAAATTATAGATAGGCCTATAATGGATTTATTAATGATGTGACACTATCAAAAGTTTAATATTTCTAAATACCTTGTATCACCACTTAATTTTTTATATCACTAAGCAGTAGATTGTTTTACATTAAAGATTTTCTATTACAGTGATTGCAGTAATTAAAATCATTGAAGCCTGACTCAGTATAAACTGTAAAGATGTATATTTATATTCATATGTACATAGTCTTGTCATCTTTGTCACAGGAAGAAGGCATGCACTTTATTTTCAAATAAATATGGGACAGTTTATTAGAAATGATTTCATTTTTAAATGTGTATTTTTGATAGGCAGAAAAAGTAAAAGAGAGTTAACTGGTTGAATTGCAGTAGAAAAGTACATTCATGATTCAAGAAAATTTGTATTATATGTATCTACATAAAGTAAGTTAGCAGGTGGCCTAAGGAGAATGTCAAGTGATCATGTCATTAACTAGGAAATAAAGCATTTGACAAAATGCAGCACCCATTCATGATAAAAACTGAGCAAACTCGGGTTTCCCTGGTGGTGCAGTGGTTGAGAGTCCGCCTGCCGATGCAGGGGACACGGGTTCGTGCCCTGGTCTGGGAAGATCCCGCATGCCGCGGAGCGGCTGGGCCCGTGAACCATGGCCGCTGAGCCTGTGCGTCCAGAGCCTGTGCTCCCCAATAGAAAAACTGAGCAAACTAAGAGGGAAATGGAAGTTTCTCAATCTTATAAAGGACAACTACGGAAATCCTACATCAAATATAGTACTCAATAGTTATATGTTAAATGCTTCATCCAAGATGAGAAATCAGAAAAGGATGACCATTCTCTTATCTTTTACCTAACATTGTACTGGAAGTCCTAGTCAGGGCAATAATGCAAGAAAATAAAATAATGGCATATATCCTGGAATGGTAACTACTCAAATTAGCAAGTGAATTTAGTAAGGTAGGGCATATGGTCAATATATAAAAATCAAGTAAATATTAATATTCTAGCAATAGATAATTAGAAAATGAAAATTAAAAAATCCCTCACAACATATCAAGAAACAAAACAACTTAAGCTATGAAAAATCTATTTATACTAAAAACTACGAAATGTTTCAGAGTAATTAAAGAAAACCTAAGTAAATAGGGTAACAATAACAGATTTATGAACTTATTGAGAAGACTGAATACTGTTAAGATGTCCTTTCTTTTTGTATTAGTTTTCTGAAGCTGCCATTGAAAAGTACCACAAACCGGGTAGTTAAATCATAGAAATTGACTGCTCACATTCTGGAGGCTAGAAGGCTGAAATTAAGATCTTTCTGTTGGCTGTGAGGGAACATCTATTCCATGCCTCTCTCTTATATTATGTTGGCTTGCTGGTAATCTTTTGTGTTCCTTGGCTTGTACAGGCATCACCCTAACTTCTAGTTTCATGTCACATGGCGTTCTTCTGGTGTGTATGTCTGTATCTAAATTTCCCCTTTTAATAAGGACACCAATCATATTGGATTAGAAGGCTACTCTACTCCAGTATGGCTCCTTTTTAACTAATTACATCTGCAATGACCCTATTTTCAAATAAGACTACATTCTTAAGTATTAGGGGTTATGAGGTCAACACATGAATTTTGGGGGGGACACAATTCAATACATAATACCCTACAAATTTATTTATAGTTTTAATATGATTTCAATAGAAATCCCTAGTAGGGTTTTTTGTTTGTTCATTTGTTTTGGTAAAATTAACAATCTGATTCTAAACTTATGTGGACATTTCAAGGACCTAGAATATCCAAAACTTCTTGAACAGAAGACGAATCTTAGAAGGCACATGCAACCTGCCTTCGAGACAATATAAATCTATAATACTCAAGATATGTGGTATTGGTTTAATTTTAGAAGAATAGATCAATAGGACAAAATAGAGGGTCGAGAAATAGTCCAAACATTTAAGGTCAATTGATTTTTTTAATAAAGTTGCTAAGGTAATTCAATGGGGAAAGGATTGTCTTTTTAATGCGATAGTGCTGAAACAACCAGAAAAATATTTGTAAAAAAAAAAAAAAAAAATTCTCAAGTCCTCCCTCATGCCATACATGAAAATTAATTTTTGGATCATACACCTAAAACAAAAAGTTAAAAATTTTTCTAGAAGAAAGGAGAAGACAACATTTCTACACCACTGAGTAGAAAATATTTTTTAGGACACACTAAGCATAAAAGCAAAACAAAACAAGAAATTACATGTGTGAGTACACATGCACACTACAAAAAATGGTGATATGAACATCATCAAAATTACAACTGCTTTTCAAGAGACTCTGAGAACACCAAGGTGTTAGGTGACACTAGCATGGGAAACCCTACAACAAGCAGTTCAACCTTGGAAATCTTTTTGTCCCTAGGCACCTGAGACTCCTTTCTCCTACCAAGAGACACTGGCCTGGACTGGGGGAACCCTTCTGCTCCCTCTGATACCATCAGCAGCTAGGTTTGGGCACCCCACTGGCATCAGATAAACCAAATAAACCGAAGTCTCTGAAAGTTAAATTTATGGAGCCACAGAACAACAAGGTAGAATAGCAACAGTGCACATAACCTAAACAGAGTGACTGCTTGCTAAAATAAAAAATTTAAATAGGACTCAGGCTCTCCTAACACAGACAACATGTTCATCATGCAAACCAACATCACCCATCTTACCAAGAATCAGAAAATAACACTTGAATGAGAATAGAAAATCAGCTGATTCCAACATTGAGATGCTGGAGTTATCTGACAAAGACTTTAAGGCAGCCACCATAAAAATGTTTCAAAATCAATGAAAAATTCATTTAAGAAAAATGAAAATATAAAAGTTCTCAACAGTGAATAGAAGTAATAGTAAAGAATCAAATGAAGCTGATATAACTGAAAAATATTATAATGGAAATAAAAAATTAAAACAAATCACTAGATGGACTCAATAGTAGAGTGAAAATGACAGAGAACAGATTCAGTGAATTTGAGAATGTATCCGTAGAATTTACCTAATCTAAACAGTAGAGAAAAAAACAGAAATGAACAGAGTTTCAGGGACCTGTGAGACAATAACAAAAGATTCATGTTCATCTCCTCAGAGATAATTATTAAATATACAATAAGATCAAAGGATTCTCTATCTACCCCTATCTTCACCATATTTCTGAGGTGAAGTAAGTTATTTGAAAGTAGATATGTTTTCAACTTTCATATTCATTGAAATTCATAATTCATTAATTCAAGAAATACTTAGTGAATATTTGCTCTGGGAAAGAGAGTTACTGTTAAGCACTTAGCAACATGGAGGGTGTAGGGACCATCTGGAGATCCAGACCATATGAAATACATATCAAGAAAGAGCTGTAAACCTTTTAAATTATAAATTATAATTAGGCCATTATTGTCTTGGTGTTCTCATTTTACACAGTGGAAAAATTATCATTGCATAAAGCATGCCAGAGTCAAGCGAAGGACAGGGTGAGGAACCAAAATGTCAAATATTCATTGTGTCTTTATGGCCCGTTATTACTGACTCTGTGAAGTGTGTTCTCCTTTAGTAGTTGTAAGCAAATGAATTGTGATGCATTTGTGATTATCATAGCTAATTGGCTTATTTAGATTTCTTCATTTCTGGGTACAAGCACAAAGCTTGGCCTATAAGTGCATTTTCCATTTCACTGTTAGTAAAAAACAATAATGAAAGCAATCAGATAACTTGCTATTTTCTGTCTTGACGAGATTGAATTCATTGCTTACATATTTTAATAGAAGCATTTTTCTGATTTGTCATTTTGTACAACAACCTGCTTGAGAGTAACAGTGTCTTCCTATGTAAAATGTAAATAAATAAAAGGTACTCTGAAGTATAACTTTCTCTGGACTGGGGCTAACCTAGGTCTGAATCAGAAACAGAACACTTCCCCCACTTCACTATAAGGTCATTATAGATTTGATTAGATTCCTTCTACATGATCCGTTTAGGCTTGTCATTTTGTTTTTTCCTCACTTACACCTCTCTTCTGAAATGCACACACACACACACGCGCACGCACACACACCACACACACACACACACACACACACACTGTTAAATAGAATTAAAACTATCTTTGACCCTGACTGGGAAAGAGTAGTCACAATCAGTTTCACTGAGGTATTGATGAATAGGCTTTGAGAAAACGCAGTCTCTATTTTAAATTATTCTGACCTGATTATTTAGTAACTTTTTAGGTGACACTCTTCAAGTTCCATTAGCAAATGAGAGCTTTGCTCAGCAAGATTTAATTCCCAAATTCTAGAAAAAACACACTTATTTTCGTATTTGAAAAAAAAACTCACTCTTTTCAAAATGTTTCTGGAGGGCACTAATGGAAAATAAACCAGTTTAAATGCATAGTTAATCCCATTTGTAAATCTGGACCTACCTATTCTATTAAGTCACTAAATGGGATGCATTCCCCTTCACATTCAATTTGCCAATCACACTTGTCTCAATATTTCAATGAAGATAAATTACAACTGTTGGTAATTAGTTAATTGGTAATTTGCTCATTCATCTTCATATTGTGTTTTTTTCCCTCATCTTGTTTATTACATTATTCTTTCCTCTTTTTCATTTCTGAAGATAGGGAATAAATTAGAATAAATATCAGCCCTGAAATTCCCAAGTAACATAAACCAAGCAGCTTTTAGTGTTTAGGAAATTAGATTTAATTTAGAAGTGGGTAAGGAAAGACAGGAGGACATGAAATAAGATCCATCCAAAGTATAATGTAAAACTGCAGTTCTGAAATAGTGCAAAAGTAAGAGTGCAAGTTATAGGAGCAGAATACATTTTGGCGTTAGAAGAATTATGTTCTTTCTGACCCTTCCTTCCACTGTGGAGTGACCATGGGCAAGTAAGTTTGTGTCTCTAAATTTCTGCTACATTGTACCAGTTAAGGTTCCTAAATTCAAGCAGTGAAATCAGTGGTTAGTTAAAGAAGAAAAAACATTCATAAAAGGATATCACAGAGTCAATCAACACTCAGGAGGACCAGAGAATCTGATCTGGTGACTTTCCTGCAAGAACAAATGCCCATATCACACTGCACTCTCTGCTGTTAAGAAAGCCCACATGGCTGCTTCCCTAGGGCACCGACAACACAGCTCACACCATGATGCTGTGCATCAGATGTCAAAATCTCCACTCTGCAAAGCATGACACATCCTTTACCTCTCAATCAGATATTAGTTCCTGCAGGATACCTCCCTCCCTCATGTAGCTTTTACAAATCAAGGTCTGAAGCAGTTACACTTCATTAGTAGAGCCTAGGTTACCTGCCCATGTGTTATGTTCAAGAAAGTTGAGAAAATAAATTTCTAGCTTTTCCCTTGGGCATGTAGGACTTACTAATATAAATATCTTAATATGGGGTAGAGGAGTGTTCAAAAATTCTGGGTGACCACAAAATTCGATAAATGTACACTATCGTCTCCTCAATGTCAATATATAGCTTTTTTCTATCCTTAAATTTTTCAACAGAAAAGTAATCTCATACAAGCTGATGCAACTTTCCTCTGGAAAAAAAAAAAAAAGAAGATACATACTCACCTCCTGAAAAGGTTGAAACCCTACGTCCCAGTAGTCAAGGCACATTGTACCAAGTCCAAGATACCTAGGTGATGTGCATCCCTACACCACCTCCTCAAAGCCCCTTCTTGACACTCCGTAACCTAGCATGATATGTAAGGTAAATCTCCAAAAGTTTACCTTGTATAAAATAGTACAGCAAATGTTAGAAGAGTAAGAAAAGAAGAATCAGTTAAAATATGAATATATATATATATATATATAAAGAGAGAGAGAGAGACACAGAGGGAAAGAAGATAGTATGTTTGCTATAAGAATAAATATATGTTCAGATGTTAGAGTCATTTTTGCAAATGGTCCTGAGATTCTAGGACCATTCTTCACTGTCTGCTCTATGTTCTGTTTACCTTCAGCTTGTCCAGAACTTTTATGTGGCACCATATCCCAAACACTAATCCATATCAAGTTGATGTCTCAGTCATCTTGCCTGTCAAAGTTTGCTGTAGTCTTCTCTTAATGTTTACATGGAAGCACTCACAGATCCCAAAGAACACCCTAAATTCCAAACATACCTCTCTCAGCAACCATTGGAAATCAATAACATTATTTCGTGTGATAATCAAGATCAATCTATACAGTCAACATCATAACTCATTTTTTTGTCCATTCTTCTGTGCCACAAGGAGTCCATTAATGGCATATTTTCAGCAATTTTGGCTTCCAGTTTAAAGGAATCAATGTTTTTTCACTATGTAGAAATATCCCTTTCTTGGGTTCTGTGATAGGAACTCTGCTATGTGTCTACCACATTGCTTTCTCTTTCAAGACCCAGAGGAAAACTTTTCCCATCCATTTCTGCAGTTTGTTTGGGGCCGTGTGACTGAAGTTTAGTTAATGTGATATGGTCAGAAATAACATTAGCTGTTTCCAGATGTGGTCCTTAAAAGAACCCCATTTGAACCTATTGCCCTTTCTCCCCTTCTGCAATGGAATTGGAGGTCACATGTCCTAGTTGTTGTAGCTACCAGGTGGGAAATACTGACCAGTCTGCATCAGACTGTGATAAGTATATGTGGAAAGAATGATTTTTGTCATGCCAAAGAGATTTGTTTGCTTATTTCCTAATTTGCCATAGCATAACCTACCTTATCCCTACTTTTACTGGTACTAAGTCTTCCAACCCAGCAGAATTCAAAAGAATAAGAATGAAACATGTAGCTTTCAAATGTGCCAAACAAGTGACATTCCAATTTCGACTCCTTTGTTCCTAGACTCACAAATCTTGGCTATAGGGAAAAAAGTGGTACACTGTTCATTAGTTACTGTTCTCCCAGTAAGATGGTGGACATGGGGTGGGGATTACTTCTGTTGTTTTCTGTACATTGGAATAAAAAAAAGTAATCTAGCTCAGTTCTGACAGCTCAATCTCTAAGTTTTTAATGCTAAGAAAAGTAATGTTCTAGCTAGAGGGAAAAAAAAGTAACCTGAAATTAAATTATCTGAAGGTAAAGGTTTAAAATAATATTTTTGGTTATAATAAATGGATTAGAGAAAGTGATGGTTTGATGTAGAAAGAATTAGAATAATCAAGTTTAATCTAACGTCATCAAATGCTCACTTGTGACTGCCCATGGATGTTATTTAAATTCTCTAAAATTCAACCGTCTTATTTGTAAAATGGTTTTAATGCTAAAAAATATTATAAATATTAAACGGTTCACTTATTTAAAAGTTATTGCACAATATGAGAGGTAAATGTTGACAGTCTTAAGAATATTATCACTTTTGCCGTGTTTCTTCATTAATTTATATATTTTGAATATATAATGAATTTTTTTTCTCTTCCTTGACCCTAGCTAATATTCCTTGTGAGTACTATGTTAGCATATCCACTTATAGCTAAGCATGAGACCAATGCTTCAGAAATTTCAGTATCCTGTTTCTTCACCTATAATGCCAAGGTAATAACTTGTTATGATAGCCAGAAACTAAGAATCTGATTGAACAAATTATTATTTTCAACATATTTTTAGAGGCTGAAACTGAAATTAGTGGAGACGCATGCAGTGAAGATGAACCAGAAGTATTTTGTAATGAAAGATCAAAACATGTTTCTATCAGTTGGTACAAAAGAATAATGAAGAAGGTGAGCAATTACACAGGGAATAGCCACTCTCCAGATACATATACCTTGAAATCAGTGTGCATTTCCCTCTGTCCCAACTCTTCTCCTTAAGCCACATAAAATTCCTGTCAGCTTCAACTTCAAAATTATTTTAAATCTGACATTTCCTTTCATCTTAAACTGTTGCCGTTTCAGACCATCATAATTTCTTGCTTGGATGTACAATCAATGCTATTTTCTCCTCCTTTTATACTGAGGCACATGTGAAGTACAATGAACTGGCATTTTTGAGGTGTATAATTTGATTGGATTGGATATAAGTATACAACCATTAAACCATCACCTCAATCAAGGTAATGAACATATCTGTCACCTCTGAGAATTTTCTCATGCACCTTTATAACTCTCTCTCCCTTCTCTCCACCCCTAGGCAGATTTGCTTCATGACACTAAAAGTTTGTTTGAATTTTCTGTATATAAAATGTATACCTTATCTCATCTTTTTTTCTGACTTCTTTTGCTTGACAGTTATTTCGAGATTTTATCATTTGTTGCCTGCTAATATTGCATTTCATAGATATACTACAAAATTTTGTTTATCCATTCACTTGTTGATGGATATTTGATCGTTTCTAGTATTTTGGTTATTATAGTTAAAGTTGCCATGAACATTTGTGTACAAGTGCTTATGTGGATGTATGTTTTCTTTTCTCTTTGCTAAATGCCTACGAGTGTAATGGCAGTGTATGAGAGTTTCATTTACACCATCCTCGCCAACCTTTGATAAAGTGAGTCTTAATTTTAGCCATCATAACAGTATATGGACTAAGGATGTTGAACACCTTTTCATGTACTTATTCATCATTCATAGGAGAATGAACTTGTCATTTTTCTTTTGCTATGCTTATTCAAACCTTCTGCCCGTTTTTAAAAGGGTTTGTCTGTTGAGTTGTAAAATTTCTTGACAGTCTTTTGTCTGTATGGCCAATATTTTCTGCCAGTTTTTTGTGCAGTAGACTCTTGACTGTCTTCCTGCTTTACTCTTATTATATTCTCAAAATATCAATAATTTCAGGTCTCACTCCTGCTTAAGACCCTCAAAAGTTTTCACTTTGCACTTAGAATAAATTCCAACCTCCTCACCATTCTCTCTAAGGCTTTATGTTATCTGACTTCTGCCATGTTTCTGTTTTCATCTCCCCCTACTTTCTTCCTTACCTACTGTCTTTTTTCTGTACCTTTTTTCTGTACTAGTGTGGTATACCACACTAGTTCCTGCCATTACTGTTCTCTTTGTCTGAAATTCTCAGTCTAGAGCTTTCCCTGTTTCCATCTTATCGTTCAGCATCGGCTTGAATGTGAGTATTCCCTACTTGCTTTAAACTAATCCAACTGTACCCTTGGTCACTCTATTCTACTGATTCTCAACACTTATAAAAAATCTGCTATTATCTTATATACCTTTAAATTGTTGTTTTTTGCTTGCTCTAACTAGAATGTAAATCTCATAAAAATTAGAACCATTTCTGCTACGTTCAGTACATATCTTTAACACCTGAAACAATATCTGGTATAGGAAGACCTCACTAAACATTTTCTGAGGGAATGAAAATCGGTACCCTGTTGTATTAACAGTCATCAGTGTGCTGGAGCTGACTCAGACTGGCCTAGGGAGCTGTTCGTGTGCCTTTCTTCCCAACTCCATTCAGTGACATGACATTGTTAGCTTGAAGGAGATCTTGGTGGAAATATTCACACCATACTAATCATCAATGCCACAAATAACGTCTTTTTTCCTTCTTTCTTAAGAGTTGGTTATTAAACATTTACTAGCATACCCCATGTTATAAATATTCTACTGCATGGCTGTTAACTCATTTTTGATGAGTTCTACTCTGACTGTTGAGGGTGCTGGTTTTGATGGTAGGGGCTTGGATTTTGTCACCAGTGACAGTATGAGGACAGGGCTGCAAAGCTAGTGACAGTTCCTGTTCTATCAACTTCTGGTAAGTTTACCTCTAGTTCTGCGGGTTATGGTAGCTATCTGGGTGCAGAGCCTTTCTTTTTATGTCTCAGGGCTCACACTCACTGATTTAGCCTATGAGTAAGCAGGTGGTAATGGTTATCACAAACAAGAATGAAAGACAAAACAGTAGAATGAAACCTTTCTCCTAAATAGAAAATACAGTCATATCTAGAGGGTGTCCTAAAATCATAGTGCAGTTTTGAGTCTCAACAACCTTGGAACTATAACGGCACAAACATAAAAAAGAATCATCTGAAAATTTAATTACTCTGACTTATTTCCTTTTGAATGTTTTGAATTTTATATATAACTTTAATAATTTTAAGCAGGCAAATCAAGGGTATAATAGTCAAATATAAGAAAACTATTTATATAATGAACAAACTTTATAGCATCCCCAAAGATGAGACAACCAAATCAGCGGTTAAGATAAACCTAGAAATTGTCTGATTTAAATATAGTCCCTCTAGGTCACTTTTATGCTATTGTTTACTTATTCTCAGTGAGGAAAACTAATTAACTTTAAGTAATAGGTGTAAAACTTATAGGATTGGAATAAAATATTACCTGATTCAATTCAAGTATTCATATTTCTTCAAATTATTATTGTTTGAATCATATTTAAAATGAGCATTCTAGTGTTAAAATTCAACAGTTAAGACTAGATTTAATGTTTTATAATTTAACGCAATCAAATTTTAAAAAAATATATTATTAAAGCTTGCTGCACTGAATTTTAGTTAATCATTGAAAGATTAATCAGAAGTATATGAATTTATAATCAAGCACTACCTTCTCTTTGGGAACAGAATTAACAGATTTTGAAGAACTTGATAAAATTAAATGTCCACATGGCCAAACAAAAGAAAATATTCTTGAATGCCTTAGTTTATGAAAATTAAAAAAAAAAAACCAATAAAATATTTCTGATATATTTTATATTTTTTGCTAAATAACTCAGTTAAATTAATAATGTAAAATATATGGAATTTAGGGGTCAGCTGATCCAAGTTTGAATATAGGTTTCTGTTACTTTCTGGCTGAATGATCTCTATCAAATTAATTGAACACGCTGGCATTTATATAATTCACCTATTTTTCCTCACTTAGTGTCAAGGATGAAGACAAAAATCAAAAACAAAACAGGTTATATAAAAAAACCAACAGGATTAAACATGCCTCTTGTGTACCTCATCTCACTGTAATTGCATTATATAAGATTTATTATCAGAATACCTAGTAAATAGTAAATGATCAGTATGTTAGAGTTGTTACAGGATTATTACTATTTCTGGTGCTTTGAGTACTGAAGACAGAGAATTTTCCTTATTCTGGACCTACTGAATTTCTTTAAAGCTTGAAGTTAGTGTCTTAGCAGATACTTTGCCAAAGTAAAAACCCTTTACGAGAGTGCTTTTGCTACAAACTAGGAGGAAAATGGGGTATCACAATGACATTGCTAAAACACAGTCCAGCATAGCCTAGACTAGCAGCCTGCTCAAAGGAAAGAAACAATTCACTGGCTAAAAGGATAGTGCCTGGGTTTTCAATTATTTGATTGTAATGTGTCTTTTTCTGTCAGATCTTGGATTAACACCAAAACATTTATTTCACTGTCATCACAAAGTGACCCAAAAATTGCTTTTTATTAAGTTGCTGCTTAATTACAGGGCCTCTAGTTATCCGCCATTATCAGCAGAAACAGTCCATTCAATAGACAGAGTATCTTGCTTCCTCTGGCAAGGTAATCTGTATGTATGTTTAGTTGCTTAGGTAGATGTTTGCCCACAATAAACATCCTCACTATAAACCTTATTAAGGATTAATATCTCAGCTTTTCCTGGTGTCCATTTGCTCTTATTTTTCTTCTAGTTTAACCTTCATATTTGAAATGCTTAAAGTTATTTTCTGAGAACTGTAAGATCTCTTTCTATGTGTTTCTATTGTCTACCCATCTCATTTAAGAGCTTTTATAATTCTAGTTTATGTTCTTCTAACTTCTAACATTTTCTTCACATCTTTCAGCTCATTTATTATAGTCTTTCTCTGCTTTTTGGTCATTGTTTTAGGATGTGTCTTAATTTTCTGTAAGTGCCTTTTCAGATGTTCATTACTCTCCATTATCCTCCTTTTCTTGCATTATATTCATATAAGGGTCAAAATAAAATCTCTTAGGGGATAGAGTGGGCCAGCTCCATGGTACTGGTTCTTTCTCTTCTCAACCAAGACCACTTCAGTTCTTTCTAAGTTCCAATAGTCTATTAGTCTGGGTTCTCCAGGGGATTGGGGTGTGCAGTGTGAGATGAGGTTGGAAGGAGTGACAGAAATCAGTCCTGCTTGGCTCTTTGGGCCTAAGAAAGACAACTGTATGTTGTTCTAACTACAGTGGGGAATGTTGGCAGATGTTCAGGTAGGTCAGTGAGATTAGTCAATTTAAAATTTACTATTGAATTTACATGTATTTAGAAATGCATTTTTAAACATGCCTATATTTCAGAATGTATAATCTAATAGCACCCAAAAAGAGAAAAAAAAAGTGCTAGGAGTAAAACACCAATTTTGAGGGATCTCTAAAAGCTGGAATTGCCCCTATATCAAAAAACCTCAGTCCAAAAGACAGAGGAAAAGTCTTTTTGAAAATGCTAGAAATGGTTCCACAGTGCTTGAAACTCAAAGACAAATGGTGCAAAGAGCTGGTGGGTCCTGGAGCAATGGAACCGGTGACTGGTTGTAGAATAGTGATCAGCACATCTGTGAGTGATAAACCACTGTATCCCATATACACGCCAAGTTCACCTTTTCTCTGTACTCTCATTCTTTTCTTTTTGCCGAATTGAACTCTGAGAAACAGAGGTTCTTAGGGGTTGGGGGGGGAACAGAGTGAGAGACAGAGAAACAGAGAAATAAAGGTGATCCTTCAGCCAGATAGATGTGGTAGAACCTGAGTGAGGCTTTTAACCATGAAGAGCAGGGACTCTCGAATCTCAGATGGGATACTGATTTATAATTCTCCCTTGGCATTCCTTGTGACTCCCTCATCATCAACAGATACACCTTAAAGTAGATAGGAAGGGGCTTCCCTGGTGGCGCAGTGGTTAGACAAAGATTTTAAAAACATTTTTATTGAAGCGATTTTATTTTTTGCAGAAATTTCAGAAAATATGCAAGATGTTTTATGTTCCTATCTTACTGAGTTTAGACTATCCAATGAAATGGGTGCATTTGTAATTAAGATTCCCTTTCAGCTTTCTAAGACTGTTCTTCCTATCTACTTTTTTTTTGCGGTACGCGGGCCTCTCACGGCTGTGGCCTCTGCCGTTGCGGAGCACAGGCTCCGGATGCGCAGGCTCAGCGGCCATGGCTCACGGGTCCAGCTGCTCCACGGCTTGTGGGATCTTCCCGGACCGGGGCACGAACCCGTGGCCCCTGCATCTGCAGGTGGACTCTCAACCACTGCGCCACCAGGGAAGCCCTTCTGCAAGATCTTTATACTGAATAACGGTCCAGTTTTTGCTTGGCCATCCTATATTCTGTTTTGATAGATCTTGGTATATAAGTTCCCCATAGTTCTTTCTTTAATTGAAGTATAGTTGATTTACAGTGTTGTGTTTGTTTCAGGTGTAAGCATAGGGATTTGGGGTTTTTGGTGTTTTTTTTTTTTTTTTTTTTTGCAGATTATATTCCATTATAGGTTATTACAAAATATTGGGTGTAATTCCCTGTGCTGTACAGTAGATCCTTGTTGCTTAAACAAATAAACAAAAAACATACACACACATAAGAGATAGAAGTTATCAACACTTATCGCCATGTTAAACTGAAAGCTGAAGAACTTGAAGAGTTATTATATGAGAAAGTAAAGGGCACTTCATAGGCTTTAGAGTGTGGGTTCTAGAATCAGGTTGCCTGAATTTTAACTTAAAAATGTTAAAGTAAATTTCTGAAGTTTCTGTAATCATGAGATATTTAGCATGTTCATCACTCAGTTATTTCAACAAAAAAACTGGATAATTACAATAACTATGTTATCAGATTAAATGTCATAATGCCTCTAAAGAGCTTAAAGCAGTGCCTTACACATGGTAATCCCTCTGTACATGGTCCTCCTGTCATTATTTATGTTCCTATGAAATGTGTGGCAGAGTTTAATCTAGACATAGTGCTCATTAAAAAATGGTGAATGGATAACTTTCTCAATGATAATATGGTATTACAATATGATATTGAACACCAGAAGGAAAAAATTACTATGCATTCATTAATTTTCAAATAGCATCCAATGTTCACTTCTTATCGGGGTTCATCCTACAATGTAGGGTTCATCCTACATTGACTTTTTTTGAGAGCAAGAATTATGTTTTTACTATTTTAAAAAATCATTATTTAAAAAATTCTAGATTAGAGGCTCCTTATACATAGTAGATACTCTGCTCAAGTTTGCTAAAAACTTCCATACCGTTAACTTTAAATAGAGTTGTCTTTCATCAAAGTAAATGAGACTTATTTTTTCATCAAAGTA
Source organism: Phocoena phocoena (assembly GCF_963924675.1). NCBI lineage: Eukaryota > Metazoa > Chordata > Mammalia > Artiodactyla > Phocoenidae > Phocoena > Phocoena phocoena. Next base: position 27,615,331 of record NC_089222.1, on the reverse strand, counting down.
AATGAGACTTATTTTTTATAACTAAAGAAACACGACACATTTGATTCAAATTTCTTTTAAAGTAGCTGGATGTAATCAGGAGGAAAAATGGAAAAGTTAATGCTAATTCAGAATTTGCATTTACAACTATTTTATCCTGAGAAGAAAGTTCTTTGGTATTTATTAAGGAGCTTAAAGCTCCTTTGCCTGATTTACCTCTACCAAAGGAAAAATGCATAAGCTCAGGCATTACATGAAATAATAGTTTTATTTGACAGAACTAATTAATCTAGACAAAACTTAAAGTGATTATAAAATAAAATTTCCCCCTCTCCCCGGTACATTATGTGATGAAGTTGTAGATTTTTCAGTTCCAAGAGGATATGGAAATGCTGTCACTGGATTCAAAAAAAGATTAAACGATTGCTAAAAATAGCTCTAGTTTGTAAAGTAAGCATGGTAAAGATGTAGATAATTAAATTTGTGGCTTAGGGCATGAAATAACTACCTTTGGGGAATAAGGAAAAATAAGCTACATCCTCACTGCAGTTTCCTACTTCATCATTAAAAAAAAAAAAAAATCAGATATTTGATGTGCCTTAGGAGGTTACCTGTAGTAACAATACAAAAAATAGTTCTAACCAAATATATACATATATACATATGTGTGTGTACATATAAATAGTATCTGAATATATATACTGTGCATGTATTGTGTACACGTGTTAATGTATGAGCATTGAACCTTTAAATATGTATTCCTGAAAGTAAATTTTGAAAAAAGGCATTGACAGATATTGAGACCAAATTTATCTGTCTTTTAAGCACAGAAAATTTCTATGACAAAATTTCAGGTCACTGTGGTACCCTGAATAATATATGACCACTCTGAAGACAGATTGAGCTTAAAAGTAAGTTTATGGAAAAAGCTATTTAGGAGTCAAATTCCTTATTTGCCATGTAGGTAAAATGTGGTAAATACTGGGTGAAACATCAGGAATAGGAAGCTAGAGTTCTCCCCTAAGTCTTCTGGTAACAGTGGAAGGAAATAATGATGCTGCTCCAGGATTTGATTCTGTCTGTTTAGGGAAAATGCTTTTGGTCTTCAGAGGAGGATTGTTTAGTGTGGAACAGAGGCTCTGCTGAAAATAGAGTAAATAGAATTTGATGTAATTATTTTGTTCTCTGTGTTCTCACTACTTAGACCATATTATCAACCCATACTGGGAAAAACATTATATGAAAATGTAGTTTAAAATTGAATAGAGTAACATTCTAATCCCACTAATCTATTTTATATCTCAAATTCATTCTTTTGGCATGAGGAAAGCAATAAAAAACAAACCCACAGTTCTCCACCAAGCACAAATATCCTTGATTTTCTAATGAAGAAGCTGATGAAAAAGGCAGAAATGAAACAATATGATTTTTATTGTAAAACATACCCAAAATATTTGCTTCAAACCACTTTTCCTGTTACCTACCTATGTCTATCTATATGTCTGTCTCTCTAAGGAGAGAGATTGATTTTCATTAATTATTTTTTGATTTTCAGTTGTTTATATAGTTGTCCCTCAGTATCCTTGAGGGATTTGTTCCAAGACTCCCCCGCCTTTCCCCATGGATACCAAAATCTAGGATGCTCAAGTCCCTTATATAAAACAGTGTAGTATTTGCATAAAACCTACACACATCCTCCTGTATATTTTAAATCATCTCTAGGTTACTTACAGTGCCAAATGCAATATAAATGCTAAGTATAATAAATTGTTGACAGTGCACAGCAAATTGTTTTGCTTTTTGGAATGTTCTGGAATTTTTTTCCCAGAATATTTTTGATCAGCTGTTGATTGAATCCACAGATGTAGATCCAGTGGTACTGGGTAAGACTCTGTCATATGTACTTTTTAAAACTACTTCTTGAAAAGTCAACTTGAGGTAAGAAGTTATTTTTAGATTAAATTTTAAATATGTGAAAATGTATAATATAGTAAACCTAGCTCAGAGCTTGAGGCAATTGGCTATTTGAACTAGTGAGCATTTTCTACTTAAATAATGCTTGACTGTACATATAAATTGACTGAATATATGTCTGAAAAGATACAGTAATTTTATGTTGAGTAATTTAAAATAAATTACTATCCTCCCCTACCTCTGGATGCAACACCTACCCAGTAGGATTTGCCCTGATGTAACTCTGCACAGTCAAGCTGAGTCTCAGAATTTCCACGAGCTCCAGATTTTGGTCCTCTGCGTTTGTGTCAGTCATCTGACCAATCGATCAAAAAAATAAAATCTGAAAAAGAGTCAAGGTTTAGTAATATATGTTTATAAATAAAGCAAAACTAGACAGTTTTAACTTTTACACACCTTAGACTTGAAAACAATATTCTCACAATTCTGGAGGCTGGAAGTCCTAGGTCAGGGTGCCAGCATAGTTGGGTGAAGCCTCTCTTCTGGGTTACAGACTTCTCTTGGGATCCTCATATGTTGAAAGGGGCTAGGGAGCTCTGTGGGATCTCTTTTACAAGAACGTTAATTCCACTCATGGGGGCTCCACCCTCATGATCTACTCACTTCCCAAAGCACCCACACCCTCCTAGCACCATCAGATCGAGAATTACGATTTCTACACATGAATTTTGGAGGGGACACAGACATTCAGACCATATCAGGCATATTTCATGTTTCTAAGAAAACTTTTCTGCGTGTTCAATATTGTATGATATATATCAATTTTTTATACATAATAGTCAAAATATATTTAAAAATCCAATAGCCAATTTAATGAATTCAGATATTCCCTATTATTGGTCATTTGTTTGGTTTCCAATGCTGCTTCTATAAATAATACAATGATTAAACTATTTTGTATACATTTTTTCTCATTTTGGATTAATTTCTTAAGGAGATTTCTAGAATGAGAATGATTGGAACTAATATGCAAAAGCACTTACTATAGATTGTTAAATTATTTTCCAAAAATTTTTTGATCAGCATATTCACTAACAGTACTTGGTAATACCAATACCATTGGACAATCTCCAGTATTATATACAATTTAATTTTTAATAACTTAAATACACAAAATTGATATTTTACCAACTTTGTATTGTTTTGATAACTAATAAAGTTTGTTTTAAAATATATATATTAGACATTTATATATTTTAATATATTTCTTGTGAAATAACACATACAGAGAATTCCACAAGACAATTATAAGACTTAAGAAATTATTATAAAGAGAATACCCCATAACTACCAGTCAGGTGAAGAAAGAGAAATCACCAGTCCTCCAGAAGTTATCCTCCACAGCTCCCTCCCTACCATGTAACAACTTATCTGACTGCGAGGGCAATTAATTTTTTCCAGTTTTCTTCATATTATTTTTACTATTGCATGGTGTGATATGTATCACAAAACCTAATGTTTAATTTATTATGTTTTGGTTAGAACTCAGCGAACTGAGATTATATAGTGTGTACTTTTTTGTATTTGAGCTTCTTTCATAATCATTGTGTTTGTGGTTTTCATCCATGTTGTGTAATGCTGTAGTTTATTTTTGTGTATTATTCTATTACATGTATACATTCTTTTTATCCCTTTCTACTGTTGATAATTATCTTAATAGTTCCCAGTTTTTGTCTGTTACAAATCATTGAGCCATGATTAGTCTTGTAAATGCCTCTTGGTATGGAAGCATACACGTTTTATTGATTTTATACCTAGGTGCAGCGTTGCTGAGTAGGAGTAGTTGTGTATGTTCATCTTTAGTAGATAATGCCAAACTTTACAAATTTCTCTGCCTCCTGCAATGTATAAGAGCTTTGCTTGGGCTACATCCTTACCATGCCTCGTCTTCTCAACCTTTTTCTTTTACAACCATTCTTTGGCTATTGATGGTCTTACATTGTTGCCCTAATATAGATTTCATGGCCTTATATTTATTGGTCACTTGGATATCCTTTTTATCCTCTTTTATGAAAACTGATATGTCATTTTCTTATTTTTTTGTTGTTGACTGGTAAGAGCTTTTTATATAAAGTAAATATAAAATCTTTGTTGTATGTGATGCTGAGCTCTTCTCACATTCTACAGCTTTTATTTTCTCTATCTGCATGATGTCTTTTCATGTTATAACAGATCAAAAATACCAGATTTTCCCCTTAGGATCAGTATTTATTGTCTTGTCTTAAAAAAATATCCTACCAAAGATCATTTTCATATAAAATTGCACAAGTCTTATTGTTTTGCCATTCTGACTTATTTAAGAAAGTCTTTAAGTATTACACAGGCTATCTAGAGCCTGAATGCACTAATAGAACATTGGATTGCCTTATTTTGTACAAACCTTCTGCTAGTTCATTATTTGACAGCAATACATCAATCCATTAATTTTCAATTTCTACAATTAATTAATAAAAGCCCCTGCAGTGAACTTTGTTTTTTTTTGAAGGGTGTGGTTAAATCTGAAACAGGAAGGGTTGATAGGATTTTATTTATGAAAAATTTTCTTAAGCAATAAGGACACACTGAGGTAAGCTAGACTACTTCATTTGTGCTATGGTCCCATGGAGGAATAAACCACTCAGTTATGTTGACACTCCTGCTGTATAATCAATGCAATCCATAATGAGCAGAGACAGCAGTGTAAATATCACACTGCGACACATGTCAGGGAAAACAATTCTTAAAAAAAAACACCCATTTTCTCTAATGTGTTTCTATAGGAACTGAAACTGAGTGTCAGTCGAATGCCTGTAAATAAATTATTTTTGAATCTGAATTTCTACGCTGGAAGAAGCCATTAGTTCTCAATCCTGAACCAATCATGCTGGATCATGAATAGTGATCTCCCAATAAATTGATCTGTTTATTGTATTTTAGAGTCTAAAAACTATTGAAGCAATAGTTGTGATCAAGTTTGTAATTAAACATCTTTTTATTCAAGCACGTGGTGAAGAAGTCACTTTAGTTTTCAGGCAAGAATATAGATATGAATTCATTCATCATCAAACATTTATTGAATGCCAAGCCTGCATTTACTCACTGTGCTGTTCACAAGTGTTCCAGAAACACCTATTCCCAACCTTGAGTTCCTCTTAGTTTTCCATAAACATATCTTCTATGCCAGAAAAATTGCATTCTCAATAATCTGCCAGCAATTTTGAGTGTGTGTGTCCTTCCTGATTGTGTATGTTTCTCAAGATAACAACAAAAATTGAATGAATAACTGATTTTAAAGCTATGATGAACTTACAAAATGGAAGTCACTATAGGACTTCATTTATTTTGAAAGTAATTTTATAATATTTCAATTGTACAAGATAAACCACCAGCTATCTGAAAACATATATGGAAAGACTATATTAAGTATTTTTGCAATTAGACAAACTGAGTATTTAAAACTTATCAAGGCATCATTTTCTAAACAGGCAAACTTATTCTTTCATATTTTTATAACACAATTATATTATACTAAATGACCTCTTGATAATCTGAAATATAAATTTTTTGTGAATTTGTGTGTGTGTGTATATAGCAGTAGTAGTAATTGTAGTAGTTGTGTAGTAGTAGTAAATCACCAGCAAAAGTGAAGAGCATTAAATATAGATGTTCATTCAGATGATTGGTATTGGTATTTAAAATATTGGTATTTAAAATTTTAAATACCAAAATTTTATTTTTTTTCTAAAAGTGTTAATTCAGTAAAAGGCTAGTAAGTAAAACTTTAAGTCAAGAAGTGACAGTTGGTTTAAAACAGTTGCAAATGTGTAATTTATACCAGGTACAATATTAAGAGAACTTGGCTTGGAATCTTGGCTCTGTGAGCCTCACCTTTGGTTTCTAGTTTGCAAGAAACTCTTCTCTAAAAGAATAAGTAAACAGGGACCCCTTATGTTTGGTGAGATTATAGGCTTATGCAGTGTTTGGGATCATCACAAATTGAGGTACAAAGCCCTGGAAGAGGCAAATGAAAATGAGGGTCTCTGCAGTTATCCTTCACGATCTTTATGGTAATCCTCTGATTATACATAAATGTATAGAGGGTGGTAAGGCTGGAAAGACAGAATCTGATTGTCCTTGTACTCGATTTCTAAGTATATCAGAGTATAAACTGAATGAATAAGAATCTGTTCATCATACCTTACAACATTAGCAAATGAGTGTCCGACTTTCAGGTTATGTGTAAATTACCTCGGCTGTTTATTAAAACCGTTTTGTCTCATATACAGAGATTCTGATTCATTGCATCTGCAGTGAAGCTCAGAAATCTGCAGTATTAATAAGCAAGCCAAGTGACTGTTATACACAGACAAGTTTTGGAGACAGTGCTTTACAGGAGGTTAGGAACTATCAGTAGAGACAGGCCAATAAATCCATTTGTAAAAGACTTAAGCAAATTCTGTGATTATATTATAGATTTGTTCTTGGCAACGTAAGAAATTTAAGGAAAAAATGACCAACAAGCTAAATTTTTAACATCAGCAACAACCAATCCTAAAAACTGTCAGGGGTCAACATGAACTCATACAAAATCCTTTCTTTGAATACGGGCAATGAACAACAGTCTAATTTAGAAAATTGCTTTTCTTAAAATTTTTTGCAATCATACAACTACCCTACTACTGCCTTCCAACCACCACCTCTACCCTGGGCCAAGCCATCAGCATATTTTGATGGATTATTGAAATATTCTGTTGTTTTTCCTAGTTTTTTGTATTTATCTTCATCTTACATAATATATATTTCCTTACTTTTTTGATTTACTGTCAGCCTCCTAGTTCCCCCGATAGAATGTAAGCTTCACTGAAGTAGAGACTATTGTCTCTTAGTACACAGTTGTGTACTTATAAAATGTTTTTGTACTTATAAAAATACCTGGTATACAGTGAGAGCTTAAGCATGTTTGAATAAATACTTCTCAATGAATTTTTTTTTTAAACAATGAATATTTTTAAGTGACTGAATAAAACAACCTAGAAAACATTTCCAGGGCTACAATAATTTTCTGATAGAGACACTGAATGTTTGCATGACAGTCATAATTTATTATTTAAAAATATCAATAAATAATTAACACCATGTGCTAAAGAGCAGACTCCTTCTCATCCTTGGGTCTGTTGTCCACTTCTCCCCACTACCAACCTCCCTAGTTTCCCTCTTGTTTGACTCCTGCCTGACATTAGAAAACCCTATATCTTTATATTTTCTGGTTTGCACATAGACACACTGCAGCCTAAGTCCTGTTTCTACCATAAGTTATCTTCCTAGTTCTCTTGTGTAGTAAGAAGCAGGATAGGAATAACAGCTTTTTGGCAGCTTCCCCAGCATTTTAGAGGGACATACTCACTGTTGCCATATTATCCACAGGGTAAATAAAATGTGTAGATCAAATAGAGAGGGATAAGTAATCTGGCCAAAGCTTTACCAAAGAAGTAAGCCAAGGAGCTATTTTATTGGGTACTACAATTTTTGACACATATACCAGGAATATTTGGTATAAATAAACTTTCTCATTCTAAGCATGGTCTCTCATTCTATAGATAATTCAAGTGACAATATTTGAAGAGATAGAAGCCATCTGAGGCTCATGTCAGTCAGGATCCACTCTAGATTGGTGTGTCTTCAAATAATTACTACTTTGGGGTAACTAAGGCAGCATAAAACTGTCTTAGCCCCTGCTGTCACTTCTATCTTGCTCTTCTTTTAAAAATAGACTCAGCAATTTTCTGCTTGATTTCCTTAGTAGGACCTACTATTAATTACCTTTTCATCATTGCACTAAAAGTCACCTATATTTTAATCATTAAGCTTGTGATTAACTGACAAAATTATTTTCACCAAGTTTGTATAATGTTTGGAACCAAAGAACCTAGATCTATGAAAAGCATTATGTAGCATGTGTCATCTTATGGTACTCATGTGACTAAATGACTTGGGAGTAGCTTTCAGAAGTGTGGTAAATTGTATACCTTCAGGAAATATGTTTTATTGACTTTTTGTTTTAGAGAGTATACGCATCTTTGTGCTTTTTTTCCCCCCACCATTTTCTTTTTTTTTTTAAATTGGGGTATAGTTGTTTTACAATGTTGTGTTAGTTGCTACTGTACAGTGAAGTGGAGTTCCCTGTGCTATACAGCAAGTTCTTATTAGTTATCTATTTTATTGGTAGTGTGTATATGTCAATCCCAATCTCCCAATTCATCCCACCACAACTTTCCCCCCTTGGTGTCCATACATTTGTTCTCTACATCTGTGTCTCTATTTCTGCCTTACAAACCAGTTCATCTGTACCTTTTTTCTAGAATCCACATATATGCGTTAATATATGATATTTGTTTTTCTCTTTCTGACTTACTTCACTCTATATGACAGTCTCTAGGTCCATCCATGTCTCTACAAATGACCCAACTTTATTCCTTTTTATGGCTGAGTAATATTCCATTGTATATATGTACCATATCTTCTATATCCATTCGTCTGTCAATGGGCATTTAGGTGCTTCCATGACCTAGCTATTGTAAACAGTGCTTCAGTGAACATTGGGGTGCATGTATCTTTTTGAATTATGGTTTTCTCTGGGTATATGCCCAGTAGTGATATTCCTGGGTCATATGGTAATTCTATGTTTAGTTTTTTAAGGAACCTCCATAATGTTCTCCACAGTGGCTGTATCAATTTACATTCCCACAAACAGTGCAAGAGGGTTCCCTTTTCTCCACATCCTCTCCAGCATTTATTGTTTAAAGATTTTCTAATGATGCCCATTCTAACTAGTGTGAGGTGATACTTCATTGTAGTTTTGATTTGCATTTCTCTAATACTTAGTGATGTTGAGCAGCTTTTCATGTGCTTCTTGGTCATCTGTATGTCTTCTTTGGAGAAATGTCTATTTAGGTATCCTGCCCATTTTTTGATTGGGTTGTTTGGTTTTTTAATATTGAGCTTCATGAGCCGTTTATATATTTTGAAGATTAATCCTTTGTGGATTCGTTTGCAAATATTTTCTCCCATTCTGAGGGTTGTATTTTTGTCTTGTTTATAGTTTCCTTTGCTGTGCAGAACTTTGTGCTTTTCTAACTGCTTTGTTAGCATTATTTTGTTCAAGTAATTAAAGTCACAGTTAAACAAATGTTTTATCCAAACTGCACAAATCAATTCCAAAAGTTGATTGGAATTCTATGGCTCCAATTTATATAACATTTACTTGTGTTCCTTATTTTATTAAGAGGGGTAATTGGATTGTGTAGTACTCTGTGGAATTTTTATTTTGTTTAACTTTTATGTTTACCAAAGTATTGTCTGTACCTAGTTTAAAAAGGCAGAATACTCAAAAGCCCAAAACAAAAAACACAATCCTTTACATGAAACATAACACACTCATATCCTAAGCTCCTGAGGAAACCACTTTCAATTCTTTACCTCTTCTGATGCAAACATAGCAGTTTATAATTCTGTTTTTTTCACTACATACATTACCTATCGTCTTCTTCCGTGGAAGAGATAAATTCTCTTACATTTATTGCTGAGAATAGATGCTTTGGAGATAAGTTTTCCAGATCTTGCAAATCTGAAAACATGCTCTTTTTACTTTCACATTTGATTGGTAAATTTGTTAGAATTCTCAGTTGCAAATAAATTTTCCTGAGTTTTTTTTTAAGGCATTACTCATTGCTCTTATAGCACCTTGTACTGCTTTTGAGAAGTACAATGTCGTTCTCATTCTGGTCCTTCATTTGAGGACTTGAACTTTTTTCCCTTACTTTGGAAGCTTTTAGGATATTCCTTTTATCTCTATTGTTTTGCAATCTCACAAATGTGAGATTTTGTGTATCTATCATGCTGGACATTTTGCACACCTTTCAGTGTGAAAACTCGTATTCCTTAGTTGTGGAATTTTATTTCTTGTGTAATTTTTAAGTAATTTCCTTAGCTCCATTTTTCTTCCTTTTTTCCCTTTCGGTAACTTTTGTTGGTTGTATAAACTGTTGTCTCTAATTTTTTAATCATTTCTTATTTTCTGTCTGATTTTTAATTCTTTTATATGTGATATTTTCTCAACTTTATTGTCATCTTTCTAATAATTTTTGTCTGTAATATTGTTATTATTATTTTAATTTCCAAAGGCTTTTTGTTACCATCTAAATGTTTCTTTTTAAAAATAAACTGTTTTTAGGTTAGGGACAAAATCTTTTTTTCCTTCTCTGAGTTATTAACTATAGTTTTTCTTATTGTTTATTTTTGTTATCTTTTTTCTTTTGGTTTCTTCCTCCCATATTAGAAAATTTTGTCAAATATTTCTTGATCTTTTGTTTACTGAGGCATCTTAGTGTCTAGAATAGTACTTTTTTTGGAAGAATAGATGATCATTTGGCAGTCTTTATTTTAAAAGCAGATACTAAAAATCTGTTATGAATGCCTGTGAGCAGGTTTGAACTTGTCAGCATCTCAGTTTTACTGTGGAGTGGCCACAGGGAGAGAGCTGGACCATTTTGCTTGGTGACCTTCAAACATGGGTATCTATGGATTTTTTTCTCTTAGACCTATTCTTAAAAGGGTTCTCTAATTTCTGGCTTGATGCATGTGGGACTAGGTAATTCTGTCTTCTAGAATCTATAACCTGAGTGGGGAAAGGACGCTAGAGAGTCTCACTCTTCCTTATCTAGACTTTTACTTAATACCAGTGTTTTCAGAATGATGACTCACCCTGATCTGCTGTACAGAGTACTTGCCCCTAAACCCAGTTTCTCTGTCTCATTTTCTGCAGAGAGCAAAGCCAATGTCTACCAGGCTTCAGGTAGGTATCTTGTCCTCCATGGATGGGTGGGGTGGAGGGAGGAAATCTAGAGATGACACTGCTTCTTATACCTACTTTCAACTAATCCATATACAGCAACACTTCTCACCCACTCTCAGAGTAGGTGGAAAGATATATAAAATTAAAGGATTCTTAGTTACATTTGAATTTCAGAAAAACAGTAAATATATATTTTTGAATAAGTAGGGCCCGTGCATTGTTTGGGACATATTTATGCTTCCAAAAGTTACAATTTTCAGGTTTAACTGAGTTTTCTATTTTACCTGGTAAGTCTACCAGAGACACCTGTTGCCATCAATTCCTAATCTGTTCTTGAGTATTTTGCTGTGCATTGAATTAAGTTTTAGCTTTCTCTTCACTTGGCATCTAGATTTCAGCTTTTCTACCCTGAAAGTCAGGTAGCACTCATCCATACACTTTTCATCCTCCTAAACTGTGGTTGGTATATTTCACCTCCTTTCTTTCCCTCTCTTTTCTCTGTGTATTAGAGAATATATCCCTTTTATTCATTTGCTGTCTTTTGTTGGAATTTTTAGAGAGAGTGGCAAGAAACAAATGTGTTTCATATGACGAGTTTAGCTGGAAGTCTCTGTGATTATTTTAAAATTTTGAGATTTAGTTTCTGAGATATGCTTTCACATAATGTTTTGTATTTTTCTACAATAATTGTCTAGGAGTGAATGAATAAACAGAACAACATTTTTTGATGTTTTAAGAGATTTCTCTTGATTTTAAATACAAAATGTAAAATAACAAAAGCCTATAGAAAACTTTTGCTTTCATATTCAATTAAACTAATTAAGGTGAATAATTAAATACTTTGACTTGATGCTGTTATTTAAATAAATCTGATATGGATCACAATTATATGTTGTACATGTGTGGAAAATAAAAATAACTTTGGTAGGCTTGCTTCTTGTCACACAAACACAGATGTGATCAGTAGTTTCAACCTTAAACAATAAAGTCAGGATCAATCTCACACTGTTAAAGAAATCTTTAACAACAGAAAATGATTTTCCTATATTTGCGTTTAGTAAACTCCAACATACATGAACATTTTTAGTAAATTAAATGGAAGGATTCTTTTATTTGCCTTAAGGAGACATTACTGTATATGCTCCAAAAGATAAATGGAGTCGAAATTCAGCACGAGATTGAGCATTTGTCAAATCAAAATAACATGTGGTTCACCTTCTATCACTGTAACAAATATTATAATATATACTTTATGACATCATATCTTTCGTCTATTGTTGCTGAAATTTTAAGAATAAGATGGGTCTTTACTGTTGCTGTACCACAACTCACTGTTAAGCTTGCAAAATTTGTTTCCTTAAGGATGTTTTTCACACAGAGAAAATATTAGCCGCAATTGTCATCTCAGATATAGAATAAATAGAAATATCAGTACTCAATTCACGTTCAAAGGAATCTGTGAATCGTGGTGTTGAGGCTGCTCAAGGTACTCATCATCTCTCAGAATCCAGCTGTTGTCAACTGCCAAGAAAAACACAACTTGGGTATTTTGTTGTCTTCTTTTTCCAGGTGCTAAAGAATAAATGTAAGAATGAGGAAGAGAATAGCACTGCCTCTTTCATCAAATCACAGAAAGTATCTCCCAACCCAGGTGATGGGTAAGAATACATCACAACTAAGTGAAAAATCACTTTCCCCAGGAAGTTTATAAAATGTATGTTGTTATTTTTTTTCTGTTTGATAAAGAGATGCTAAGTGGCTTATAATCAGTGGTGGAAAATAGCTGAGGATTCTCACCTGCCCTTCAAGAGAGAGAAAATGCAGTTTCCTTGATACTGCATTCTTAAGCAAATATGAGTTGTTTGATGTGAAGAATTCTAAACCTTGAAATAGCACCTAGTGCTAAAAGCTAAAAGCACAAATTTATATGGGGTTACTTGCCTTTTTAAAGAAGAGGCATAGTATATTTGTTGAGCTGTCACTATGCTCTGTCTAATCTGCTAGTTATTTCATATTGTTTTATGTAACTCTCACAATTCTCCACACATGGTATGTTTACTGCCATTTTACAGACCAGAACAATGAGTTTGAGAGAGGATAATTAACCTTTCAATGTTTACTGGTTAATAAATGCTGTAGAAGGAATTTGGGCCAAGACAGACTGATTTGAAATCCATCCTTGTCCACTACAATACCCTCATTCACACGCAGAACTCTGTTCTATCAATCATCCATTTATCCATTTTTGAAAAGGACAAATACTTGTAAGTATTTAAACACCCAACTGCCTGGTGATGGATAAGGATAGTTTTGTATTTATCTGAAGGTTTTGGGGGGATTATTTATGATAATTGGAATATTGCAGTATTTTAAATGACTCTAAAGAGACTAAATTTATCCATTCATTGAGGAGCTAAGTCACAACATGGAGGAGATAGATAGATGATAGATAGATAGGTAAGTAGACAGGCAGGCATATATAGATAAATACAAAGAGAAATGATATTTGGAGTGATTGCCATGAGAACTCAAGAGACAGATGTATTCATGAAAATGAATTGCCCATATGGTGCCTCTTCCAAAGACTTCAGTAAAGATTTCAATTACTTTCCAGTATTAGTTACTTATAACATTGCTTTTGAATATGACACCACTCTGTGATGAACTATAAGGAGGCACAGATTTCATTAGGGTAATATTGAGTGCTTATCAGATGCTAAGCGCGATTTTAGAAGTTAAGAATACAAAGATGAGGGCTTCCCTGGTGGCGCAGTGGTTGGGAGTCCGCCTGCCGATGCAGGGGACACGGGTTCGTGCCCCGGTCCGGGAAGATCCCACATGCCGTGGAGCGGCTGGACCCGTGAGCCATGGCCGCTGAGCCTGCGCGTCCGGAGCCTGTGCTCCGCAACGGGAGAGGCCACAACAGTGAGAAGCCTGTGTACCACAAAAAACAAACAAACAAAAAAACAAACAAACAAAAAGAATACAAAGATGAGAAAAACAACAAAAATAATGTAATCCCTGCCTTCATGAAGATTTCAGTTTAGTAAGGGAGAGGTATGTACAAACACATGATCATGTAAATAACAGTAGAGTCACAATTTTCATAAGGTTGTGGAGGAAAAATAATAGTATATTTCAAGTACAGGTGATGGAAGGAAAGATATTTTAGGTTAAGGAAGCAAATACCATGTTGAGGAAATGACATTTAAACACAAAACTTAAAGAGTATAAAGAGTTAAAGATTCTGGGCAGAGAAAATTGCCTGTGAAAATGTCCCTGAAACAGGAGACTGAAGGGAAGGCAAATGTGGATAGACAGTGAAGGAGCAAGGGGGAGTGAGTCAATAAATGAGGCTGCTTAGATAGGTAGGAGTGAAATCCAGCAAAGCCTGGAATTTAATATCACAGCCTTTCCTCTTCTACCTACTATTTGCCAAGCACTGCTCTAGGTGCTAGAAGTATAACACTGAACTTAAGAAGTCCCTGCTCTTATATGATAAGTGGTGTGATGAAAAGTAGAGCCAGGGAATGGACTGGACCTAAGCAGGGGTGGCCAAATTATAGCCAATGGGTCAAAAGTGGCCCGTGGCCTGACTTTGTACAGCCTACAAGCTAAGAATGGCTTCTATATTTTAAAATTTTATATTGTAAAAATAAAAAAAAGCAACAGAGACTATATGTGGCTTGTGATACCTAAAATATTTACTACATTGCTCTTTACAGAAAATATTTACCAACCCAACCCCTGAATTAGAGAAAGGAAGGGGATGATATTTTTGTTCCATGGGAGGGGAAGTCCTCCCTGATGTTTGAGCAAAGACCTCTTTGAGGTGAGAGAGTATCCTATCTCCTAAATGGGGTGATCTGTTTTAGAGTCAGAAAGCAGTGCAAAGATGCTGAGATGGAGGGCTGTGTGTACCAGAAAAATTAATAAACCAATGCTATTGGAGCAGTGAATGATAGATGATTTCAGAGATGAAGCCAGGAGCAATATTATTTGGGGCTTTATCAGGATTTTGGATATTATTCCAAGTGTGAGGGGAAGCCTTTGGATGGTTGACGACAGGGAAGTCATATGATCTAATTAAATTTTTAAATGAATAACTGTGTGGAAAGAGGCTCTAAGGGCCAGGGTAGAAGCAAGGAGAGTGGCCATGAGGCTATTATGATTGTGGAGAGAGAGGTGATGGTGGCTGGTCCTAAGGTGGTGACAGTAGAAGTTGGGAAGTGAGAAGTGGTTGGATTCATGATATATATTTTAATTAGACCTGATAGAATTTTATTATGAATTAAATGTGGGGCATGAGAAAAAGTGTAGTAAACATCAAAGGAGTTTTTGTTGTTAAAGGGAACAGAAAGAATATGGTAGTAGCTGTAAGGAGATGTGTGACCATGGGTAATTTTTAATTTTATTTTATTTTAATTTTAGAAGAAAGCTACTACACATGTTTGAAACTGGTGACAATGATTCTGATTAATTAAAGAAAAAATTATTTTAAGGAGAGAGGAGAGATAATTATTGAGAGTTGAATTCTTCCAGAAGCAGGAGGAGATAGGACCTATTAAAAAATTGGTGAAGTTTATCTTAAATAATGACACAGGCAGTTCCTTTTAATTGAAGAGAAGATAGGATGCATATGTACATGTGCTTATTGATAGGAGGATGGAGAACATACTGATTATTTCATTTCTGTGAATTTCTAAGCAATGTCATTAGCTGAATGAGGGGGTATGCGAGGTGTTAGCAGTAAAGAGCAAAAGAATTCATGGCCCGTGAGCCATGGCCGCTGAGCCTGCACGTCCAGAGCCTGTGCTCTGCAATGGGAGAGGCCACAACAGTGAGAGGCCCACGTACCACTAAAAAAAAAAAAAAAAAAGCACAAGAAAACTTCACTTAAGGAGCATACAACCAATAAAGTGGCAGATCCAAGATTCAAAACCCGTCTGCCTTGCTGTAAAGACTGTATGCCTTACAATTATTTCATACCACAACATTATTATTTTCCATAAAGACAAGAGTTAAGTGTTTCTAGAAGCAGAGTCTCCCCCAAATCCAGGGCCTCCCATCCATCAGGAGCATTGGTCTCACATGGGTCCCCCAAAGTCTTGCTTGTAGTACTCAATCCCACTTTTTCTTATGACCTCTACTAAAACGTTAAGAAAATGCAAGACCTAATTTCAGAGTTGATACACGTGCAGAACAAATGAATAGCATTGAGGGCAGAGGGGAAAAGTCTTGTTAGAACTATTCTGATTTCTTGGGCGTGGGCTTCCTTGGATGACTGGGTCATGGACTAGGCCAAGCCCACACACTGAGTTCAAAACAACTGTTCCTTGAAGCTGTGTGTTTTCAGAAACATTTCTTTCTTCCTTTATAAGTTTACAGGGATGAAAATCTGTTTGGTGACACGTAACCTGCCCTTTCAAAACTCCTCAAGGACTCTGGGGATTTTGCAACCATCTAGAATTTGCTGTCATCCTGTGATTTCTGCAGGTTTAACTTTTAATCTCTCCAGTCACATCTTTTATTATTCGTGCTATGCATAATTTTTGCATTATCTAGTCTTTCTTTAAAAAAAACAGTGAGCTGAAATTGCTCAATTTACTCACAAATATGACTCTGAAAGAACTCAAAGTCTTAAAAGTTATTTCCCTCGTTCTTTACATTAAAAAAAAAGCATTCTGGCTGCAACAGATTTTTTTTGTTCAGAGATTAAATCCATCCTCCTCCAAAGGTACGCAGTATAGAGCAGGCTCAAATGAGGGCTAGATATTTTTAGGATTCATTATGAGCAACTAAGAGAACGTTAATTTCTCTGCTTACTTGGTGTTAATGCTTGGCTTTCAGCTGTTTCTCCTGTTTCTAAACCATAGAATGTTAATACCAAAAGGGAATTGCGATTATATAATTACAGACAGGACATGTGCCCTAAAAATGAGTTTGCTAAAGATTAATTCACAACCACATAATCTGTTTGACTAAAACTCATCGTTTTTTGAATGCTGTGGCATCGTTTTTCTCTTTTCTTCATAATTTTCACTTTAATATTTTTAATTCTAAAGGTACTTTCCAGTTTTTTTCACAGAGGTCACAGTGGTCCCTTGACAACCCCACCACCATATGGGGGGCCCTGCGTGTAATACAGCTAATTTTTGCTCTTTTGTTTTGCTTTTGTTGTTGTATTTTGTATCCTATTATATAAATACATCACAAAATATATAGCACTCTGTTTTGGATGGACATTTGGGCTATTTCTAGTTTATACTATTGTGAAAAGTGATGCCATGAACTATGGTATATATTCTGGTTCATATGTGAAGTTTCTGTAGGACGTAGTCCTTCCAGTGGCGTTGGGACATGTGTATCTTCAACATATCAACTAATGCCCGTTTCCCCAAGTGGGTGGAACCAGTTACGTTTTGGTGCATGTGCATCAGACTTAAAACACTCCCACCACCAGTGTCAAAAATTTCTCATGTTTCCCATCCTCATCAATACTTGGAACCGTTAAACTTCAGAATTTTTATCCAGTCAGTGTGTCTCTAGAGGTGTGTCATTGTCATTTTAGTTTGCACTTCTGTGATTACTAAGGAGGTTAAACACAATTTTGTATGTTTTTCGGCTATTTGGATTATCCTGTTCGTGAACTAGGTATTTTTTTTGAGATTTTGCCAGTGTCTTTTAGGTTATTCTGTCTTCTTTAATCAAGTGGAATCAAAAGCAAAATGTGAAAAGTAACACAAATTTTCAGAAGAAAACGTAGAAGCATGTCCTCCTGACCTAAGGGAAGGGAAGACTCGCTGAACAATATACAAAATATTTGACGTAAAGGAAAAGACTGATCCATTAAACTTAAAATTAGAAATTTTACCAAAGGCACTTTAAGTGGGGTGTGATATTTTTAACTCAAATAACAAATAAATGAAGAACTCCCGCTTTTAGTAATTTAGCGGGCTACCTCCAACCAATTGAAAAATGTCAAAGTCCAAGAGATGTTAGATTTTCTGGGGTGGGAGAAGGAGAAAGAAGGAGGATAAGGGCTGTGACTCTGCCTGATGACCCTCATGGAAATGAGACTGACCTTGGGTGGCCTCAGCCTGCAGGGGCTTTAAGCAGGATATCTGATTCCTAGCCAGAGATTGAAGTCAGGCCATAGCAGTGAGAGCGCTGAATCCTAGCCACCAGTGGCCAGTGACAAGGCCCTGGCCCGTCAGCTGTGTAGAAATGAATTTCCACATAGAGATGGAAAGTAGTGAAGCAAGTAAAGTGTTTATTAGGAGGAAAAAGGGTACATGTGGATAGACACATGGGCTGGCTCAGAGAGTCATGCCCTCGTGGTAGTTTGAATCACTTTTACTGGGCATTTCTTCTGGGTTTCTTTTGGCCGGTCATCTTGCTTTGCCTGGTTCTGAGTCCGTATTTGGTATATCTCAGGGTGCTCCCATGTGTGTGTGTGCATCTCTTAGCCAAGATGGATTCTAGCAAAGAGGCCTACGGGAAGGTTGGCATCACTTACTATAGGTGACGCACCCTCGCTTTTGACCTCTGAGGAGACTTTCTGTGCATGTGTAGTCCAGGAGGTCTCCTTGACTTCAAGAATGAGGAATATTTGGTCTTTTATCTGGGCAGAGCTCAGCTTCTCCTCTCTCCTGCTATTTTGGAGCATCTGTCCATAGGGGACAAATTCTGGCTGTTCAGACTGGAGCCTATCTATCTCCTTCCTCAAGACCAGAGGGATAGAAGTTATTTTCTAAGGTTCCCTGGGTTCTTTTCTTTTCTTTCCTTTCTTTTTTTCTATCAGCCAGTTGGATTTAACCTTTACTTCTCTAGTTATCCTTGAAAATCACAGCCTTTTTTGGGGGAGGAGATGACCGATCTATTAGGAAATCTCGACTTCCGCTTTCATGAAGGTAGGTCCACAAAAGTTTCTCTTTTCCTTTTCCGTTTTCTTTAGTTTGTATGCATTTTGAGTCATAGCTAGAAATATTTCCCCGTTATTTATGTTTTTCATTCATACGTGTATGATTTGTATTTTACATCTAGAATTGAGATATTTATCACTGTACATAATAAATAATCTAATTCTATCTTGTTTCCCATACAAAATCCAGGTGTCCTAGCATCACTCGTTACATTGTTTTAATTACAGGTATCTTATAACATGTCTAACAGAGCTGTTTAGCACCTGATGTCCCTTAAAAGTCAAACTCCCTGGTTGCCATTGCCTCAGGTGCATAGATTCAGCACTGCTCATTTTTGTTCCAATGGTATTTCATAGAGATGGTGTGGTAGGCGCTATGGACTGAATGCCTGTGTCACTCCCAAATTCATGTGTCGAACCTCCAATGGCCAATGTGATGGTATTTGGTGGTGGGGCCTTTGAAAGGTAATTAGGTCATGATGGTAGAACTCTCGTGATACGATTAATGCCTTTGTAAGCAGAGACACAGATGATCTCTCTCTGCCATGTGAGGATATAGCAAGAAGACAGCTGTCTGTAAACCAGGAAGAGAGCCCTCACCAAGGGCCTGGATGTGCTAACACCCTGATCTCAGATTTCCAGCCGCCAGAACTATGAGAAGTTAATATATGTTGTGTAAGCCACCCAGTCTATGGTGTTTTGTTAGAATAGTCTGAATTGAACTAAGTCCACCAAAGATGTCCACATCCTAATCCCTGGAATTTGTTAATATGTTATAATATATGGCAAAGGGAAATCAAGGTTGCAGATATTATTAAAATTGCCAATCATCTGAACTTGTAATGGAGAAATTATCCTAAATTTTCTAAGTGGGCCCAGTGCAATGACAAGGGTACTTAAAAGTGGAAGAGGGAAGCAGAAGAGAAGGTGAGAGCAATGCGAGGTGAGAAAGACTCAACTCACTACAGATGGATTTGAAGCTTGAAGAAGGAGCTAGAAGTTTGGAAGGGCAAAGAAATGGATTTTCCCGGAGAACATCCAGAAAGAAACACAAGACTTCTGACACCTTGATTTTTATGCCAGTGAGACTTGTGTTGGACTTCTTAACATACAAAAGTAAGAAAATAAATTTATGTTATTTCAAGCAATTAAGTTGTGGTAATTTGTTACAACAGCAATAGAAAACAAATACAGATAGTCCTTCTCTTTTTGAGCTGGATACCTCTTTCTGTTTTTTTCCTTTCATTGTTCCACTAAATCTTCTGCAGTTGTGAGATATGTAACTAAGGTGTTTTCCCCTCGGATGCACTCCTTGCAAAAAGGCATACATCTGCATTTTTAACATGAGACTTGACTGTTACGTTGGGCTTTTTGCTTCTGTGCAACTAGCATTGGGTGGAAGGTCTTCCCTCCTTCCTTTAACTTTGCTTTTGCTTTCAGGCTCAGACATTTATTTTCTGACATCTTCTCTAGATTGTTTTTCTTTTGAGTTCACTCTGAGTAAGAAACATGAGTTTGGTCACTTCTAAATGAGCAAAACATACCTGCTATTTTAAATTAATCTTGTCTCTGTTTACTTCCCTGAGCTGTACAGTAGCACACAGGAGGTGTTTTGTGATTAGGCTAACAAGTAATCCAAGAAACCATTCAATCTATTATGGTCCTGCCAAAATCCAAATTTCAGTGTATCTTATATGACATGTTCAGTATATATTACTTCCCTTAGAGTTGTGTTTTTAAAATTTATATTGTATGTTCCCTTGGGGTACAGGTAATACCTGCATCTCCAACCACAGTAATTATGTTGTGTGAAACTCTCTTAATAGCATTTGAACACTTTTTTTTTTGATATTCCTATTTTTGGCCACTTAAATTTGTCCATCTTTAATGAAACCACTTTGCAAAGCTGTCTCAGTCTACAAGGGCTTGTTCCCCAATTGCTCTCATTACAGAGTCTATGCATGAACAATATGACTCCAAACACCGTCTTGGATCTGGGATCCCTCTGAATGACTCTCTTCATTTTTCTTTAAGTAATCATTTCTCTCCTGGCTCTAGCAACACCTAAAACATCTTTCTTTTGAAATTTTCGCTTCAAAAGCAGCTAGACTCAGGCTCATTTCTTTTTCTCTTTCTACTCAGTTTTCTAAGCTCTCAAACATTCTCTTAAGGAGTTTGCTCTCTTCTTCCAGTTTAACAAGCTTGTTTTCCTTTATATTTCTTTTATACTATTTCACACTTCTGTTTTAAAGGTAAAACTAAAGAAGCATGTCTTTAAAGCAAATTCAATTATGCTTTGATTTATGAAAATCTGCTTTATGGAAAGAGAGTCAACCAGGCACATATGTTTCAAATTCTTTTATAGCCTTTAGTTTGCAATAGCTTCAAGAATTTTTTTTTCTTTACTGTATTCAAGAAATTGGCATGTTCCCTTCATAATTAGGACCCCTGTACTACTCTCCTGTTTTCTTTTATACATTCTACCATTGTAAATGGTAGCCACAGTCTAGGTCTCTGATATCTAAACCCAAAGGTAGAGCTTATCTGATTACTACATTCAGAGCCAACTGAGATCCATGAGGTAGATGGCAAATATTTAGTCATGGACCAGCTACATGAATCCCACAGTTTAGTCCACACGGTTTAGTTTCCTTACGCTGCCATGAATGGAGTAAAAACAGCCAAAAAGAAAGTGTAAATTTAGACAGTGAACCTAATGTGTCTTACTAATCATAGCACCTTTTATTTAGAGACATGGGCATTATTAATTCATAGCACTTTCTATTTCAAGGCATAAATCCATGCGGAATTTAGATTGTGTAAAGTCCTGATCTCCTACCTGGCTGAAAAAATGCAATAAAGACATCAAAAAATCGTTCTCCTTGCCAGTGTCTAAGAAGCCTGAGGTGTATGAAAACAGAAATTAACCAGAGGTTAGGAAAGCTGAATATAAGACTGTGTTTGCATCAGAGAAATGGCATGTGCCAAGTTGCTGAATATGAAGAAGCATAATTCCTCCAACAATGCAGCATAACTGCACCACGGGTTACATGTGAGGAAATGAAGTTGAGCAAGGAGAGAAGACAGCAGAGGAAACCTCCCATAGGTTTTATTAATCAAGTTAAAGAATTTGTCCTTTGCTCCAGTATTAATGGGATGGCCACTGAAATATTTTAAACAAGGAAGTGCTGCACCATGAGAAATGGATTCAACACATGCAATCCACGAGTCAGGAAGTTTCACTAAGGAAATGTCAGAGTCATCCGGGCAAGAGATGCCTGTGGTCAACTCCTTAAAACATAGAGGAAAGATGGAAAATAAAGGGATGAATTTGGGAGATAGTAAATAAGTAGAGTCCACAGGATCTGAGAAAGTGCTGGTGGCCTATCACAGCACTAAACCACACTGTAATCTAATTATTTCCCATTCTGTGTCCCTCACTAGACTGAACACTCACAGGAAAGGAGCAGTTAGCAAAGAGCAATTTTGTCTGAATGAAATTTAAGAACAGATTTAATGTAAGTAAAGTCAGTGAGAGAGGTAGCTTGTGGTCAGAGTATGCAATATTTCTGATTTCAGAGATGGGATCTTTTTTGTGTGATAAATTCTAGATTATGATCCTTTTTATAGTTTATTGATACCAACTATAGTCGAGAATTATTGGAGTTAAGAAGCTAAATAATTTTGAGATTGTTTTGCTGGATAACGTGTACAGATTGATATATACATATATATATATACCAGTATATGTATATGTATGTCTTTTATGGTAATGGCAAGAATTAGTGTGAGGTGGAGAACTTCAAGTTCATCACACAGTTCCTCAGTGAATGAACAGTTAGACTGAGAGTTGGTGAGTCGGCAGCAATGAAGAGTACTGTGCTACGCATGGTACGAGAAATAGAGATGCACAGCATTGGAAAAGTAATGGCATAAAGTGCAATGGTATGAAGTGGAAAAGTAATGGTATAAAAATCACAAGAAACACTGAAACAACAGACTATGATAGATGATCTTGGGAGAATAACCAATCAGTAGATTAGAGAATTTCTGGGGAGAGGTTTTCTCAGTGTAGAACTAGATATCAGATAGAACCTTAACAGTTTTTCAGATAAAGCTCTGAAGACTCTGAAGATGTTGCTGCAGATAAATGAAGGACCACAGATAAGCAAACAGTATTACTTGGATTAGCAAAATAGTAATAGACAGTAACAGTTAAGAGGCATGAAAGTATAAAGAAAAGGAGCTATAAAGCTGGACCAGAGAAAAATGTTATTAGAAACAGTTCATATCTCCAGGGAATAATTCTTGCTGGATTTATCTAAAAATATTTCAAGTAGAAACTCTGATTGAAGACCTTCCAAGAGCAGTAAAATACATATGGATATTTATCTTATAGAATGTGTACCTGAAACAATAGATTAAATGTTTCCAAGTTTGTTCTGTCCCCACACAAACATAAACCACCGGAGACACAGACAAGCATGCATACAAGCACAGACAGAACCAAACGATACACAAGTACCTCAGAATAAGGAAGGCTAGTTTCCCCTCATTCAAGTTCTTTGAATAATTACTTTAAGAACATTTAATAAAATGAAAAATATTCTTTTATTTCCAACTTTATCATGAAGCATTTAGTTCTTATGATATTATTTTGGTCATTTGAATATAATTTACCTATGCTAATTGAGGAAACAGTCCTTCTTCCAACAGTCTAGGGGTACACTTATTCATTTTTATTTTTGCACCATTTCTGATGACAGCCGACATCAAGCTTGCTTTAGTTTAAAGAGGACCCAAGATAGAGTCTATTTCCACAAGCAAATGAACTAGCTTCCCTGGTATGTGTCAAAGTGTGCTTCTTCTAAATGACTTTTAAAAACTAGCTCATTAACTTGTTTTTGGAAATTGTGTGCTGAATGAAGTGATATCAACCAATGCTTACATAGTTCATTAGCATATCATCTGGGAAAGCTGAATTGTCTTAAATGAAATGGCTTTTTGCTCAACTATCCTCAGGGCTCAGTATGTGAGTGTCGGTGTCTGTGTGTGTATGTGAAAGTATATGCGTGTGTGTGTGTGAAAGTGTATGTTTGTGTAAGCACATTCATTTTAATCTTGCCAATATCTTGAGACAATGGTACTGTGTTTCTTCGCATATGATTTTTTGATACAGTATTTTTGGTTGGCTACAATGATTCTAAAGGACAAGGGAGACATAAATAAAAGCAATTCCTGAAGTATGGAAGATAAGAAGAAGAGGTAATTAAGCAGGGAATGAGTGGAATTGTTTAGTACTATATTCATGATGGGTCTCAGCAGATTAGTGTCAGAATTATTCTCGGATAAAATCTTTACTTTTATTTATAATGAGTAAAAATGAGTGCTATAGTCTGAATGTTTGTGCCCACTCCCCCCCAAAATTCATATGTTGAAACCCTAATACCCAAGGTGATGTTATTAGGGGGTGAAGCCTCTGGGGAGGGTGAATATGCAGCCCTCAAGATTGGGATTAGTGCTCTTATGCAAAAAGCTCCATAGAGCTCTCTAGCCCTTCTGCAACATGAGGGCACCGTGAGAAGACAGCTGTCAGTGAAGAAGCAGGCCCTCACCAGACACTCAATTTGATGCTTTGTTCTTGGACTTCCCATACTCCAGAACTGTGAGGGATTTGGCTTATGGAGACACATCCTTTTTGTTCTAATCAGGCCCTTAACAATTTGATGATGCCCACACACATTGGGGAAGACTATCTACTTTACTGAATCCGCTGATCTAAAGGCTAATTTCATCCAGAAACACTCTCATAGACATAACCAGAAATAATATTTAATCATGGTCCAGTCAAATTGACACATACAATTAATCATTACAGACAGCTTCTGTATTATTTGCTAAATAGATATGCTTAATTGCTATCTTCATTTTAGAATGTGGCTTTTAACATTATAAAGTATCTTTTTTTGTCTCATTTAATGCCTTTTGGCTTGAAGTCTACCTTGGTATCAGATTTGCAAGCTCTGTTTTCTTTCTGTTTGGTAAATCTTTATGCATTTTGTTATCTTCAACCTATTTGAATTATGCATTTTAAGTGTGTCTCTCTTACACAGCGTAGAGTTTGATTTTGTTTCAGGATCCAGTTTTAAAATCGTTTTCTTTAAATAGGCATGCAGAATGGTGACTCTCAAGAAGAAAGTCAAAACATTGGAATAGAAATAATACTTAAAAGAATAAAAGGAAAATTTTCAGAAATAAAAGACAATGTGAATTTCCACTTTGGAAGAGCCTACTGGTTACCAGGGGAAATTGACCAAGAACAAATAACTATAAGATATATTCTAGTAAAATTATAAAACTATAAAGTCCACAAGGCCTCAAGCAAAGAGATAAAAATAGAATAAAATCATTAAAGGATCAGAATATCATCAAATTCCTCTATAAAAAAACCATGTAATGAAAGGCAATATGAAGTGGAATTTTCAAGAAACTTAAGGAAACAAAATGAAAACCAAAAAATCTTAAAGAAAGTGCAGACCAAGCTGTCGCAATTTCAAGAGCCTAGGAAAACAGTTTTGAATGTGCCAGAATTCAGGGAGCCCTTTACAAGTGTTTCCAAGGACTCTTACTTAAGGATGAGCTTCAGCTGTCTTCCTTTCCACCCATTTTTTCTTTGGATTGTTTTCTTTCTCTCTTTACCTCATTTTTATTTTCAAATATCTGATTTCCTATTCTTCTCCCTTAGGAACTTTGTAATTTAGTCTTTATTTCTGATATGATTTTGCCTATTTCTCATATTCCTTTGCTAAACCCATTCAACTCTCATTTTAATTGTTTCTAGGTTTTGCCCATGTTTTTTTAAATTTTTATATTTCTGATTTGAAGTTCTTTTTTTCATATTTTCAAAACTTTAAATATTCTCAAAATCTTACGTAAGATAGTTATTTTACCTTGGAATGTTGAGTTACAGTTACCTTCAGCTCCATTGATTGCATTTGGCCAAGATTTTTCATCAACAGGGAAACTTTCATTCATATTTTAAGGCTTTTTTTTTTGTTTTTTCAGGATTGTTTGTTAAAGGATGTGGTCTGCTTTTTTTCTACTTCTGTTTCATTTTGAAGTCAGGATCTCTGGTTTGGGAGTGCTCATTTCGATTATCTCCATGCTCTTCTGTGCAAGTTCTTTTTGGAAAGTGTTATTGCTTGTGGGAGGGGATGAGAACAGGTTGGTATATCTTGTTTCGCTTTCATTTCTGCCAGATCTTTAATTTCCCCCTCTGATTTCCTTCTTTACCTCATCTTTAAGAAGTACTGCTTTCTGTTTTCTATTAGCCTCTCTACATCTCATTCTTTTCCAGAGCTATACTTCTCTGAGGCTGACACTTCAGTCCCACACACTTTCATGCTTTCCTTTAGTCAGTTTGGACCAAACTACAAGGCCTAATCTTCATTCATTTGCAGTTTGCCATCTCTTGTTGTGGTGGTTTTGGCTATGCTTTCTACAGGTCCTTTCTTTCAGCATTATTTCATAGAGTTTTATAAAAGTCTTCTCTCCCTTGCTCTCTGCACTCACAGGTTTACAATGAAGAGCAGACAAAGGGGTGTAGGGTATGCTGGAATTTATTTCGTTCTATGTTTACAATTAATCTGAAGATTATGATGTTCTCTATCTCCTGGCAATGATGAAGTTGTTGCCTAGGATGTAATTTGTTCTAGATTTTACATTTTGGGGGAGAGAGTGTAAAGAGGATATTGAAAATTGGATTTTAACCAATTTTATTCAAACCCACAAGTCCTTCTAATATAAATGTTTAAACATTACAAAGAAGGCAGTTTCATTTGTGTCCCCATTGTTAATTCTTTTCCCTTGCACTCCCTAGGCAGATGTAACTGCTGTAATTAGGTTTGTACATTATAGATCTTAACTGTGTTTTAAAATGTAGAAAAATATGTACTATTTCAAAATACATAATATGGTATACTTGAAATATGTTTATACCATTAGCTTTTTTCACTTAACAGTATCTCTTGAAGAACTCTGCTGTTAATATATATGGATCTATATTAGTCTTTCAGAATGTGCCATGCTATTCCATTGTGTTTAATAATATAATCTAGATATGTTCCTATAAGTTGGCATTTAATTTTTTTCAAAAATTTCACTACTACAAAAATTCAGTAAAGTTTATCCATCTAAATATTTAAGAGCATAATACAAATTGTTCAGATATATGAGTAAGTCTCTGGGGTACATAATACAAACAGTAGGATTGCTGAGGTATAAAGAATGTCTCTTCCTAAATTTAACAGATGTAACCAAATTGCACTAGGAAGTAGCTGTATCAGTGTGCAGTCTCTCTATCAGTACACTTGCCACACACTTGCAAACATCTGATATTATTCATTTAGAATTATTCATCAATCTGATGGGTGATATCTGACCTACACGTTGTTTAATTTTTATCTCCCAGATTACTACTTTAGATATGTTCTTTTTGTATGTTATTTCCAATTTTATCTCCTTTCTGTAGTATTGCTTTTGTATTCTTTTCTACTTTCTATTTTTAAAATCTTTTGCTTTGGTTTGAAAGTATTCCATACATATTCAGAGTAGTAATTCTTTTTATGTCAGTTGACATATTTCCTCATTCTGCTATTTGTCTTTCAACTTTGTTTACATTGCTTTCATCATAGATCAGTTTAAAATACAGTGTTAATGAAGTTTATCAAATTTTCCTATTTTTCATATTGTGTGTGTGTATGTGTGTGTATGTGTGGGATCCTCAAGGAGACCTTTCAATATTGAAGTTCATAAGCATAGAATCCTATTTAAAAAAATAATTTCTTAGCCTTGTTTTACATGTAGAAGTCTTTAGTCCAGGTAGATACTTATTATTAATGTGTAATTGATATGAAATAATGGTTCTGAGATTTTTTTCTTCCCTTTTGTTTTTGGTGGCCAAATTCTCCTCTTTCTTCTCCAACACACTTTGAATATCCTTACTCCTTCATTTTTCTATATTAGTATTACAAATTTCAAGACTAATTTTGTTGAGATTTTTGATTCAGATGCAACAAATTTATAGATTATTTTAAGGGGAAGACTGACTTCTTTATAATATTTATTCTATTTTTGAACATAAATCTTCACTTTATTACATTCTTATATACCATTTCTTAAATGTATATACTTGCTTTTTGACGTTTTATGTATTTTATTAGGTTTAATGATAAATATTTAATAGTTTGTTGTTACCTTGAATGCATTTTTCTCCTATGGCAAGTTATGTTTGTTCCTTTGCTAGTGTGTAGGAAAACTGTTGATTTTTATGAACTATTATATTTAAATGCAAATACCAAATTCTTTTAAAATTTCTAATACTTTGACAATTGAATCTCTTAAAATTTATATGTATTTTTTATTATATCTTCAGCCAGGAACATCAATTTTGTTTCTTCTTTTTCAATTTTATTTCTTTAATTGATACATAATAGGCATGGTTCTAGAATTATTTTGTCATTCCAATAGATGAGGAGAACACAAGGATTTTTTTCTCTGTTCTATTCTTAGTAAATATTGAAAGATGTGATTGAGGTTCGTTACATCTCAACATATATAGCCTAGGAGTAATTATACTTATTTTTCCATCTTATGTTAGGAGTAATTCGTATCAAACATGGCCCCTAAGCATCCATGTTTTCTGACCTGGATCTCAACCACTAGCAACTTAATCTGTCAATAAATTTAACATGGGTTAAATGAATACAAAGCATTTAGTGGATGTAAAATATAATATAAAAAGACTAATTACACAAGGTCCTTGATCTCAAGGAAATCACAGGCTTAATTATTTTGATTTTTTTTTCTCTTTGATTTCTTTACCATTCCATCTATTTGAAACCAGTGTCATGTACAGTAATCAGAGGACTCTGGTGAGAATGCACTGAAAATTACCTCATTTAATTTCCCCTGCCAATACGTAATCAAGAATGTAAAGTTATTATAAGTTATTCTTCCTAGGTTAAATTTTTATTTTCATAGATAAGAACCCAAAATATAATATTCCCTCTCAGAAAGCAGCAACATTTTACCCTCTAGATTAACCCTTAGATGAACATGTTAAAGAGGTTTCCTTTGAAAACTCCTGCAAGTAAAACAGCTGCTTTTCTCTCCTATTTTGAGATTCTTTGGTGATTTCTTGCTGTCTCCTTAGGACACTATACATTATAAGTTGTTGGAAAAATTATAATAATGGTTGTATATAGATTATGTTAAAATGTAGCCTTTAAAAATAACCGGGTCCATGTAGCTCCCTTTTTTCTGACTTAAAAGTTTAATTCCATAGCACTTAGGAAAATAGGGCAAACTTTTCCCCTAGAGGAAAAAAAAAAGTTCTGCCACTTTCATATTTATCCAAAAGTACTTAAATAATGGTCATTCAATTCCCAGAAAAGTAGCAGTCTTAACTTTCAATAATCATTGCACAGAACAAGACTTGTATTTTTTGAATGAGGAATCTTTAGAAAGTACCACTATATGTGGAAACTGATGAGTATTTTTCCCCTAAAATTTCATAAAAGTGGATTACAGATGTGGGAAAATCAGATAGTACATAGTGACTTTTCAAGGTGAATTATTGGAGTTCAAGTACAGAGGCAGAAAGAAATTTTTAAATGAATAATATTCTTTAAAAAACACAAAGGTTGAACCTGGAGATTCCTTGAAATTGTGTCTTGATACCTTGGGACCTTAAGTGACTCTATAAATGAGTTAGAATTATCTTTAAAGCAAATGCCATTTTACAATCAGAAGTGACACTGACAGAGGGGCACTTATAAGAATAAATATCCCAAAGAAGGGCACATACAGAAAAATCTTAGTATGCCATCTATTTTACCAATTAGATCATGGTCTTCACTTGTCAAGGACAAATATGAGACTTTATGAAATAGCAAACCTGCAACTCCACATCATATAATGATTTTTCCTAGTGAAAATAACAACCAGTCATTCATCAAGCATATCAGGCAAGATAAATTCACTATAATTGTCTTGTGAGTAAGAAGTGCTTCTCCCAAACATCTGACCTTTATAATCATGAGAATGTCTACAAAGTGAAGAAAATCCATGAATCTGGCAAGTGTAGTAATGGTTTCATCTAGAGTTTAAGTCTTCATATTCAGTGGAGAAACCACATAGGAGAAGAATCTTTTTGTAAATGGTACCAGCTTAAGAAACATATCATGGCCTAATAGGCACAAAAGAATTCCTGAAGGAGAGAAACTTTATACATATTAGGTCCTATAGGCTTCATATGTTCACGTTCATCTGAGAGTTCAAAGGGTAAGCCCACTAATTAGCAATTGTAATAATGTCTTCTACTATAGCTTAACACTTTGTACCACCAGAGTCCACCCAAGAAGAAAACTGTGCCAAAATTATGAATATGATAAGGTGTTCCAGGAGAGATCAACATTTGGATCCATTGGAGTGTTTATATACTTTAGATGAAAATTAGTTATAAAAGTAAAAACTTCAAATATATCAGTGCATAGGAAAGAAATATTGTACATAACCCTTAGTGAGTGTGCTAAAAAAAATTTACCACCATCTCTTCTAAAGAGTTTACTTTTAGATCAGTAAGCTATTCTGCCTTCTTGTCACTGAATAGAAAATCCTTTTAAACATATGTCAACAGCTAAATGTCAGATTTTATTCATGGAGGTTTATATTTCTCGTTATACCTTCCTATGTCTTTCTAATTGAAAATGTCACTTGTAGAATCTGAGGTTCTGAGTCTCCTTTTATATAAACTTTTATTGCATAGTTGTCTGTAAAAGAGAGTAAAACTTGAAATATAGTTAGTGGATTGATTGATTTGGTAAAGATGGGTTTCAGACTTCTGTTGATATCTATGAATGTCAAAAATTTACATTTTTCCTTTTGATCTGAGAATAGTAGCCTATGGATTTGAAAAGAGAGAGTTTACTTTTTGACATACCTCATATTTATTTCAACTCCTGTTGAGCTTTCCATTTAACCTGCAAGTGTTTCTGAGATCAGTCTGCTTGAATGGTCTTGGAATTCCACCCCAGATAGCATTAAAAGTCCTTTATGTCTAGAATCGTATAAAAATCTGATGGCCAAAAGATAAATCTTTCATGGTGATACACAGTTAGAAAGATCTCATGAACACAATTTTTAAGCAAAATGTGCAGTGCTTTGTGCCTTTCAGATTTACCATCTAATGGCTGTAATGTACATAGTAAAAAATATTTCTTGGGAATTTGAAAGTGGCTAAATGTACATAGTAGGAGTTGATAATAAATAAAGTTTTCTCTATACAATACTGCTTATTATATTAGTGCACAAAAGATTGAAATGGATCATGACATTTAGTCATTAGCATACCAAGATTTTGTTGATAAGTTCATCAAAAGAACTGAATTTTAGTACAGATCTCCCTGTTAAAAAGAGTTTATTTTACATGCGATTTCATATGCAAACTCTTAATTTTGATTGCCTTCCATGAAACTGCAAAGGATAAAAATAAATATCAAGTTTTAAAGCCCAACTTACAAATTGTCTTAACACTTTTCATATCATTATTCTGGAACACTGCAGAAAGATTTTCTACATTTTAGTAGAAAAGAAATTGAAATATAAGTAGCAGATTTGTTGATTCAGTAAAGATAGGTTTCACTGGCAGCCCTGTTCATATCTGTGGGTGCCAATATTGGCCAACCCCTTGACAACTCTGAGCCTCAGTTGCCTTTTTTTTGTGTTTTTTTTTTTATTGGGGTATAGTTGCTTTACAACGTTGTGTTAGTTTATGTTGTACAACGAAGTGAATCAGCTATATGTATACATATATCCCCTCCCTCCCCCATCCCTCAGTTTTCTATTTACAAAATTGTGATTTTGTGATTTAATATAATCAGAAACCACCCAGGGTTCTTGGCTCACAGCTCCTAAAACCCTTAGAATTTCCTAAGTAATGAGATCTCAAAGGTGTCTATTATGTTATGCTAATGAGGTGACTTTTGGAAAGCACCTAAGGATGGGTTCTGGTTGGCAGTGGAGCCAACCATGAGATTAGAGGATTGGAACTTTCAGTCCCACCTGCACCCCCCTAACTCTTAAGAGAGGGACAGGAGAAGGGAAAATGACTTAATCAGTCATGCCTATGTAACGAAGCCTCCATAAACCCTCCCAAAAAAGGAAACGGTTTGGAGAGTTGGTGAACACCTGGAGATGCTGGGAGAATGGCATGCCTGGAGAGGGCATGGAAGCTCCCTGTCTTTTCTCCATACATTGCCCTGTGCATCTCTTCCATTTGGCTGTTTCTGAATTATACCTTTTTACAATAAATTGGTAATCTACTAAGTAAAATGTTTCTCTGAGTTCTATGATCCACTCTAGCAAATTAGTCAGACTCAAGAAGGAGGTCATGGGAACCTCTGATTTATAGCCAGTCTGTCAGAAGTAGAAATAACAACTTGGATTTGTGATGGAAATCCTGGGGTTGAAGCGGGTCATTGAAACCTCCAATTTGTAGCTGGTGGGTCAGAAGCACAGGTAACAGCCTGGGCTTGTAATTGGTGTCTGAGGTGGGGCGGGGGGGAGCGGTAAATTGTCTTGTAGGACTGAATCATCAACCTGTGGAATATGATGCTGTCTCCTGACAGTGTCAGAATTGAGTCCAATTCTTGGACACAGGTGTCCAAGAACTCCTTGCTGATATGTGGAGAAGTCCCCCCCTCCTCCACACACACACGCATACACCTTGGAATCAGGTCTAAGAACTTAAAAAAGAAGAATTAAGTCATTACACATAATAATCTCCCAATATTCTTTCCAGTTCTATCATTCAACTTTCTTTAGAAAAAGAAGTATCATTTTATCATATTCCTTTGGGAAAATAAGACTAATACTCATATGACTATATTACTATTGTCATGAGTGAATGGTATGGGATTGTCTTAGAAAAATGCCACAAAGTGTGTCTCCTTGGGAATGCAGATTGATTTTTCCCCCCAGGAAATAAAATTATTGTTATTTAGTGCTTGATGATTACTGGAGAAAGGAGTGAAGGATGGAACTTATGATGGTCAGGATACTTGCAGAGAGATAACTGTCTAAGACTTCAACCATAATTTTACTGTTTTTGCTGGATAGGCCATTTGAGTGTCATAAAAGGGCAAGAAACAGCAATTAAAACCCTGAATAAAATCTCCATGGATGGAGAGGGCAAAAGCTGGCTTTGACACCTATTTCAGAGTATGAATGTTTCTATAAAATGTCAGGCTTCCTCTTTGAGGGAATAATTGCAAATTAATTAAAAGAAGTGCCTTAAATGGTATAATATTTGGATTTTAAAGTAGTGCATTGTCTAATGGTGCCATACAAGGGTACCTAAGATATCAGATCATAGTCATCTTTATTGTTTTGAATATTTATATGCATAGATTATATATGTAAATATGTATTTAAAGTTGTTAATTCCAAAGCTAAATAATTTTACAATTCTCTGATAGATGATAATAACATGTTTTAAAAAGGTCAATATACTATGACAATCTTCCAACTTATAAAGTACAGTGTAATCTGTTTTGACGTAATGAGGAAGAAGAAAGGTGATAATCCAACATCCTTGTTGATTTATATCTAAAATAAACTATTCTTGGGGTAATGTATACAAAATCCTAATGTGCTCAGGAATTCCTAGTGCATAGTAAATATTATGTCTTCCTATTTATTAGGAGATGAATTTTGGACAGATTTTCTAATGGTTGACTATCTTCAAGGGAAAAAATCTGTTGGCAATAATACACTGGTTAAATTTGATACTCATATTGTAGTTCATACTGTCTGCCATTTGTTAAAAATAACAACACAACTGTTTTCAATTTAAAACTATAAGTTCTTTATGACACAATTTACTGTGAATAATAAATATTCATTTATCACTAATAATTCACCCAGTAAGTATTACATGTGTGCATAATGGACCCACTTCTTTCCTTGTAGGTATATAATCTTTTTGCTTGTGGATTACCTTTGCTGTAATTCTTTTGTACCAATGATTAGATACATCTCTGTTTTTCTCTATCCCCATCATTTTTATATGACAAATAGTATTTTACAGTTTTTTTTCTCATTTTAGTTGTTTAATTTAACAGTATATTCTGAAAATCACTTCAAATCAATGCAGAGAGATTGTTCTCATTCTTTTTTAAATCTACATACTACTCCATTATGAGGAGGTAGCATACTTTCTTCAATATTCTTCTACTTAAGGGTATTTAAGCTAGACAGAATATTTTGCAATTATATACAGTGCTAAATAAATAACCTGGTTCATATGTATTTTTGTACTCTTGGAGGTGTGTCTTTAGGGTAGAGTCTTAGAAGTGTGATTGCTGGGTCAAAAGATAAGCACATATATGGATTTGTTACTGACAAATTCTCCTCCAAAAAAGTGGTATTGATTTGTATTCCCACCTGCATTGTATAAGAATGACTGTTTCCTCATTGCTTTGCCAACAGAATTTACTGTCATACTTTTTGTTTTCACAATCTGATGATGAGAAAGGGTATTTCAGAGTTATTTTAATTTGCATCTCTTTAACTATGAGTGAGATTGAATGTTTTTTGTATGCTTTATATATATGCACGCACGTGTGTGTGTACACATACATACATACACATATATGACTGTTCACATCTTTTTCCCATTGTTCTATTGGGGAATGGTAGAAATTTGGGAAAAAGAGATGAAATTAGATCTATGCATCATACCATACATACTAATAAGTTCCAAATTGATTGTAGACCTAAATTAAAAAAAATAAAGCTATAACAAATACTAGAGAAAAGTATGAGTAAATTCTTTAATCTTGGTGTAGGAAAAGGCATTCTGATTCAAAATTCAGAGGAAATAAAATATTTGATAAATTTGACTACATAATAAAACACTTTTGCATAGCAATAGCAAATAAAAAAAATCAAAGGACAACTGATACAGTAGGAGAACATATTTGCAAAATATATCCGATAATTTTGCAGGTTTGTTTGCTTTTCTGTTTGTTTTGATGGTGAAGAAGAGTTGTGGATCCTCCTGCTTAATGGTTCCCTTTTGCCTTGTAGGACCCTAAGATCTTCCCCTCTTTTTACCTTCACCACCCAATTGCCAAACACTTTTCCCCTCTTTATGTCAAATGGACATAAAGCTTCTCCAGCAAAAGCTATGCATTTCAAAAACTGCTCCTTTATATGTGCTTGTCCCTTTAAGTCATGCCTGTCTTTACATTGCGTCTGCTTCTTTAAATAGCAACCTGCTCCTTTAAACCACACATACTTTGAAATACTCTGATCTGTCTGAAAACATTTCCAACAATTATAGGAAGGGGATGGATTTACCATTTCTGACAATCACGCCATATCACTCTTAGGCCCCTTTGCTAGTTTTCATCTTCCATCTTCCCCATAGTTTTTCTCATTATGGTTTTGCTCTCCATGTAGCCTTGTGGCTGGGTAAGGCTAAGGCAGTAGCATGAGAGATTTCATGCTGAGACTGGTGTTTCTCTCTTCACTCACAGTTAGTTTGTATTTTCAGCTTTCTCCTTCTTACAGTTGTGCCAAAGGCATGATTTTGCGTAGAAGCTACTTATGCCTTCTTATTTTCTCATGTCTTTGGAGAGGAAATTTAGGGATGTAGAAATTTAGGGATGTAGATGCTGTGTTTATCCTCAGCTACCTCTATGCCTGATAATTCTTACTGGTTTTTAATCAAAGAAAACCAGAGCAGACAGAAATGAAAGGGATGAAGATAACCTTTATTATATATTAAAAATGATTGTAATGGGAAAAAAGAGAGCTCATTGTAGAACTGGGCTCAATTCTGAAAACAAAAAGGAAAAGTGGATGTCAGTGGATAGAAAATTACTAGAGGAAAAACTAAGGGTGTGTGTGGAATTCTGGATAAACCAATTTGACAAAATTCTTGCTGAAGTCAGGCCAGGATAATCAGGTACCAAAGGTATGGGGTGAGGAATTTCAGATATCAAGGGGGCAGGTAAGGATTCTTGCTAGGCTGACTTAGCAGGATTCTTATTAGAACTGAACTCTATAAGGAAGGATACAGAAGCTCTGAATTTAAATGAGAGCTCAGATGAGCCTGATCAAAGTTTGGTCAGGGAGAGAATTTTGTCGGTTTCCAAATATTACTAAAGGGAAAATTTTGTTATCTTCCTTTAAATAATGTGGAACTTTGTTCTTTCATGCAGGTAAGTTATTTGGGATCAGTTTGATCCTTTAAAAGCTTGCTTGATTAGTCTAAGATTAATTTTTTACCCTCTAGTAAAGGTGAGGCTATTCCGAGACCTCTACGCTATATCTTGTGTATAACTAGGTCTTACAACTCTTTCGACTCAGATTTCTGTCTCCTTAACTGCTGGACTGTTTTTATTACCCTTCCTAAACTAAAGCTTGACATTTGCCTCCAGGAAGTAAAATGGAGCAGTCATAACATTCACCTTGTTTGTTTCCTTCTTTCAGGAAAGAAACGCTGTACTGCCCATTGCCCCATATCTGAAAACAGTTGTTTCATATGTTTGGTTTGGTTTTCTAGTCATTTATAGTGAGAGGGCAATTTTGTAGCAGTTAATCCTTCAATAGCAGATGTGGGCATCTTAATTCCTACCATAATATTTATTTCGATAATATGCATTGCTGTTGTTCGAAGTTTATGACAATAGTTAACACGGCTGAGGAAAATATAAAAGAAATTCATGTATCTTTAATTCACAACTTCCTTTTGTAGTTTTTCTAAGCAGGATACCTGCTTCATATCCAGCTATCCCAAAATTCTTCAAAGTAATCCATGTGTAATATAAGAAGATGGCTTAGTCTATCTTATATAAGGAAAAACAAATAACTTATTTTTCTTTGCCTAATTTGAAAATAGATGACTATATTTTCAAATATTGTTGATTCTTTTTCAAAAGGCTAAAAGTTTAAAAGAATCCAAGAAAAACTAAAAGAAATTTTCTTTGCCGATAATTAAATTAAAAGTTACCCCTTGGAAAATCTAGGTTTTAGAATATATAAAATACATACACTGTAATATGTAATTTACAGAATATAAAACAGGTACATTTTAGAATATACAGAATAAAGCATGCCTCATTTCTTTCCCCCAAAATGATCATAACTTTTTTTTTTTTTTTTTTTTTTTTGCGGTACGCGGGCCTCTCACTGTTGTGGCCTCTCCCGTTGCGGAGCACAGGCTCCGGACACGCAGGCCCAGCGGCCATGGCTCACGGGCCCAGCCGCTCCGCGGCATGTGGGATCTTCCCGGACCGGGGCACGAGCCCGTGTCTCCTGCATCGGCAGGCGGACTGTCAACCACTGTGCCACCAGGGAAGCCCGATTATAACTTCAAGCTAATGACATGTATTTGAAATACATTAACTGAATTTTCAAGTGTAGCAATATATGTGAAATAACATGTCCATGAAGAGATATGATGCTTCTAGTCAAACAGATGGAATTACTATGCATCATTAAAAACATATGAAATATAAAATATAATAACATTTTGCCAAAAGGATTTAGTAAGCCTCAAAAACGCCTATTTGTTAAAAGATATCACTGATTTCTGAGTTCTTTTCTTAATTTCTATAGTTTGAAATTTTGCAAGAACCAACTTAATGTCTTTTATTTTGATGCCTTAATTAGCCTAGCCTTTCATTATCTTAAAAACAAAAAAAATGAAAATAGGACTGGCAAAATGACCATGAAAGCACTTAGTCTGTGCATGAAAATTTGACTTCTATGTGATACTAGTTCTAAATTCCATAACGAGAGGGGAGATATCATTACCAATTTTACAGAGATGATTAGGATAACAAGTGAATGTTATTAACAACTTCATGCCAGTAAATGTGTCAGTTTTGGTGAAATAAATTACTTAAATGCCACAAACTCCTAAAGATCATTCAAGAAAAAAAAAAGATTATCAGAATCGTATTATATCTATTAGAGAGATTAAATTTGTAGTTACAAACTTCCCACAAGGAAAACTCCAGATTGTTCATGAGGGAATTCTAAGAAATATGTAAAGAAATACTGTCAGGTTTTTTTTGTTCTTTTCTTCATTTATTACCAACTCTCTTTCATCCTTTATTTCTAAATTTTTTGGTGATACTTTCCCCAATATTTCCAAATTTGAAACAGAAGAAATGATTTTGTACATCAGGCTTTAAAGATTCATAGTAGTCTATTATCAAGCTGAGATCACAATAAGCAGTCAATATAAATAATGTAAGTATAATTATGTATAGCTCTAAACATCAGTTCACTGAAAAATGATGTAATATTTATCTCCTCTTCTGCAATTTCTCATAAATGTAGTTTGCTCCCATGAGAATCAATATAGCAATTTTAAGGAAGTATTGCTCTGTTATACAAACCCCAGTAACAATTACAATGACTCTTTCCATTTTATCTCTTCTTTGTAATTTTGCAAAGATGTATAAATTCTGGTCATTGAAAAAACGTATGATTGATATCCTGTACATTCCTAATTTTCCAGCTCATTAACAATTTTTTTTCAACACTATTTTCAACAGTAGTTCTTTTGGCTGGCCAATGAATTATTCTTATATTTTGACATGTATATACACACAGGCAACTTTTTGTTTCATATGAAAACATTTTAAAAAGAAACACAATGTTATTTTCTTTATTTTTAAAGAATGAATAATATTAAATATCCCTAGAGTCTGCTGTGACATTTGTCTCCTTAAATGTTTGTTATTCGGCTGTTGTTGGGAACTTTTCTTTATGTTACATAATTATGATTATGCATTTGAAGATATACAAGCCGAACATATATGCATGCATTATGTTAAGGAACTATTAGTTCTGTGCTATTTTGAAACTGCTTTAGCTTCTAAATATTCTATATCTCTTTAGTTTATGTTTTAATAATGGAATTATTATTATAAACTATACATTTATTGAAAAGATACATAAACAAATATTATAAGTGCACTAAACTGCCGGAAAAACTGAGATAAATGTTTTTAAATCTGTTGTGTATGTAGATAACAATATGATTATTGTTACAAATCTGAAGGATCAAGTCTTCACTTAGCCACTAGTCCTAAAAACAAACTTATATTCTCTGAAAAAACAAAACAAAAATAGAGTTGCTCAGAAAACCTTTTATTATATACACAATATTAATATACAGTTAAAATTTATAAGAAATTTGAAGAAGCAATAAATAGGATGCATAAGATGGGGATAAAATTAGCAGAAACAAATTCCTCAGCTAACCCAGATATTAGAACTAGTATAAAAAAACTTTAAAATAATCATTATATATGTATGATCAAAGATTCACAGGAAAAATGGAAAGAATGAGAGAAAATGCAGAAAAATCTCAGCAATGAAATTAGAACTATAAAAACAAAATATATTCTAATACAGAAAAACAATTTCTGAAATCAGAAATACATACAAAATACAAAATGAACACTGTAAAGGAATGAATCATTGAACTAGAAAAATATCAATTGAAATTATCTAAAATGAAGCACAAAAAAGAGAAAAAGAACAGTAACATGAGACAAAAACTAATAAAGATGTTATTGGAGTCTTAAAAGAAAAGGGGGGAGGATTGAGCAGAAATGTTATCTAATGAAATAATGGATGGAATTTTAAAAAATTAATTAAAATGATCAATCCTTAAATACAGGTAGCTCAGAAAACCAAACATAAGTACACGATAGTCCAATAACTGAGTATTAAGTGAAGGAGAAAATCCTAAAATCACTCAGTAAACACACACACACACACACACACACACACACACACACACAAAGGGGACCAATCATAATAATGACAGTGCTGACTTCACATCAACAATAAATGCAAAATAGAGGGCAATGGAATTACATTTTTTTTTTTTTTTTTTTTTTCCGGTACGTGGGCCTCTCACTGCTGTGGCCTCTCCCGTTGCGGAGCACAGGCTCCGGATGCCAGGCTCAGTGGCCATGGCTCACGGGCCCAGCCACTCCGCGGAATGTTGGATCCTCCCGGACTGGGGCACGAACCCATGTCCCCTGTATCAGCAGGCGGACTCTCAACCACTGTGCCACCAGGGAAGCCCTGGAATTACATTTTTAAAGTACACACAAAAGTAATACCAGAAATCTCTATCCAGTTAAAATAGTCCAAATTATATTTTCTGACAAATTAAAGCCAAGGGACTTTGTCATCAGCAGACTAACTAGCACTATAAGAAATGCCACATAAGTTTCATCAGCATGAGACCAGTTGAATGGTTCCATTTAGAGAAAGAATTGAAATGGTAAATAAGTGGTGAAAAGTAGAAATTTACGATTATAATGTACTCCTCAGATCAACAAATAAAAGAAAAAGAGAGAAGGACAGAGAGAGAGAATATCAAGAAATACAGTTGAATACTATGCAATAATATTTAGTCTCAAAGAAAGCAGGAAAGCAGAATCGAAAGAACAAGAAAGAGAGGGAATGCTTACAATAATAGCAAGAGGATAGTCTTAAACACAACTATGTCATAATTGCATTAAAATAAATGGATTTAATTAACCCTATTAAAAGGCAAACCCTGCCACAATCGATTTAAAAAAAAACCCCAGGACCTAACTATATGCCATTTATAAGAGATCAGCTGTATACTTTGAAATTTAAATATGTAGCTTAAAGTTAGAACTGCTCACTTCACTCCTGTATTCAACTCTCCACAAAAAATTAAATTTCTTTGTAGTTTATAACTGGTCTCATTTTATTCTGATGACAGAAGGAACCAAAAAATAAATTTAACATTAAAAAATAAATGTGACTCTACTGTTTAAAACAAAGAGCTTCACTGTGCATATTATTCTGAAAATTTAAAATTCATGTTCTGCATCATGGTTGATTTTCTCCTTTTCTCTCTCCTTCCAAAAAGGTGCATCATCACCTTCTTCCTCTCATGCTGATATCTGGGTACAGAGCGAAGCTCATACCATCAACACTACCTTTATCCCCAATATACCCATACACACAACAACACACTGGTTTATAATCTAAAATTGATACATTCGTTACCAACTGAAACTGCCAAGATAGTATACCATTCAGATGGAATGTGTCAAGATTGACATATACTGGATGAGTTGATCCTGCTTAATAATTAAGTTTAATACTTAGAGTAGTATGAACTGGACATATTATACATTGTATTAATTTTAGGTTTGATACAGTTGCATAAGTCAGTCTGAGAGGAACACAGCACTCTCTATAATTAATTGAGAGTACTATTTTCAGCTATAATAGACAGTGTAGAAATAAACTTATGACAGTTGATAATACATTTTTATTCTAAAAAAAGAATACAAATTTTAATACCACATATACATTCAGTTTCATAAAATAATTTGGTGCTTCTGGTAATTCAGCTCTTTCAAAGAATAATTGCTTCAAAATTAATGTTGAATTTCTTATCAATTAATTAAATTTGTTAATTTTCAAAAAAGAAATGTAAAATTTCTCTCTCATAACTACTATCATGTGACTCCCAGGCTTGCAAATCAAAATAATTCTCGTACATACAAGTTAGTTGCTCATCATTATGTGTGAATACAATCGTCTCTTTAATATCTACCTAGTTATCTATCCATCCACACACATACATAAACATATCCATGAAAATATATCCAACTTTTGCTTTTTTCCTAGATTTAAAAAATTCTGATTATTTTAGCTGGTTTAAAGTAGTTCAGAGTTTAATAGCTGAGGTTCAGCTATTTGTTGTATTGTTTGAGAATATTTGATTCTTGCAAGGAAAAATGGGTGAAACTCATAAGCTGTATTAAGTATAGATAAGAAGTTAGTAAGTAGAGCATGTATGA
The DNA here is from genome assembly GCF_963924675.1 of Phocoena phocoena. Taxonomy (NCBI): domain Eukaryota; kingdom Metazoa; phylum Chordata; class Mammalia; order Artiodactyla; family Phocoenidae; genus Phocoena; species Phocoena phocoena. Next base: position 27,573,678 of record NC_089222.1, on the reverse strand, counting down.
GTTAAAAAGAGAGAGGATGGGACGACTAAGAACACTGATTATTCATGAGGTACCAGAAGCACTAAATAACGAATATATTAAGTAAACATGAGACATATGCACCACTCATTATGCATGAGGTCTTAATTCAGCCACCCACTGATGACACCCATTTTGGCCCTAACAGTTCTAAGCCTAAGAAACTCACATAAAACCCATGGCTATTCAGCAAGTTAATTGGCAAGCCACAGCTATTAGCCAGACAAACGTGTTCTGTGTATCTGTGATAAAACAAGAGTGTGTCATTTGCCCTGGGCATCTTCCCCAGGTGGGCTCCCTTGCTTGAACCTCGATGCTCATTCTGGTAACCATATCATCACAGGATAGGCAGAGAGACAGGACAGTTGTGTACTAGGGATTGTGTACTACGCATTCAGGTAGTAGAGTCCTTCCAAAGCACTTGCATTCTATCCTAAATGTGTTAACTTACTCCAGCTCTTTCCCCTTGCTTTATGCTACGTGTGGTATTAATGTCAATCACATTAACATTGTGGTTCAGGCAATTTAATTTGGTCTGTGAACCTTTCTGTTCCATGACCACTGACTAGAAAACTTCCTTGTTGGTGTACTTGGAGTTTACTATTCCATCCAGGTAATTCCCCACACAGCAAGGATACCAAGCCTTACTGGTCTAATCAGTATTATCCTCTTAGTTATTTTGTTGACAGAGAATGGAATCAGTATTACTTTTGGGTGAATATATGCTGCAGTTCTTAGTTCTTTTCATCTTAACAGAAGATTGACTGAATTTTCAAATACAAATAATTTTGTTAGCACAGGCATACACAGATACATATCTCTCTGTACAATGAGTGTGTAAACAGCTTACACTCCAGGATTAAACACACACAAATACGTACACACAGAGAAAACAGTAACTACCACACCTGGTCATTGTAGCAAATGTGTAAATTTGTGTGTGTAGGAGATGATCATAGTTAATACTCATTTGTTGATGTGAATTAATTATGATTATTCTTTTCAAATGATCCCTTGATGTTAAGTAAAATTGCAGATGTTAGCTTTGTTGGCTTTGGAACGGATGCTCCTCACTCTGTCAGAACACAGCACTCCAGCCTGTTCCCCTACATTGGGGGGATGAGCTCCTGTTGAGACATTACCATTTTCATTGAGGCCAGTGGACTCCTCACCAGGGAGTCAAAAGTTTTCTAGGTTGAACTAACCAGTCAGAATTGGTGTCAAATGCATGACCTTGACCCCTTGAGCAACATGAAAATACTCTTTATTGTAACTGCTTTTGAAAAGTTTAGATTAAACTAAGATTAAATACAAGGTCTAATTTATAAAAAAAATAATGTTATTGAAATGACTGAAAAGTCCATTAAAATGTGGTGTGGCTTATGTTTGCTTCTCTTGAAATGGTAGTTTGCAGACATGTTTTCAACCCCTCCTTCCTTCAGCATGTGTTTTGTAACTGTTTTGTGATGGTGTCTCAGTATCCCAACTGCCCACCATAATATTATCTATTTCTACGTTTTTTTCTTCAGAATCTTCTTTTGAAATCTAAACATTTCCCATAAGTAACACAAACTAAAAATAAGTGTAAATATCAATATCAACTAAGCAGCTGGATAACAACTGTTATTTAGTGATGATTTTAAGAAACACAATAAAGTATTTCTCACGTTAACAATTTAGACCTGTCTGTGAACAAAAGGAAAACAGTCTTTTCCACAATATTTCACTTTTTTATCTTTTGGAATCTATTGTTAATTCTGAGTTTGGTTTTAACTTTTCCAAATTTATACATATAGATTTATGAGTATATATATATACACACACACACATACATATAATATGCATTATGTAATTTTGTTAGATATATTTTATAATACTAAATATAAAATATAATTTATATACCTCTATAATATATATTTACACTAATTTATAGAGTAATTTACCTTATAATGCATGTTTACTTAAATTAATATAATAGAGTGATAGATTGCCTCTATAATGCATCAAAATTATCCATAAAAGGCTTTTCTTAGAATATTGCATTTTTCTGTAATCTTTTACTTTATTGGACAGATTCTTAAAAAATGGCAAGTTTTATAATATTAACTAATCTGGTTGTCAACAATAAATCATTTCATTAAATGTGTTATGGGATCTAAGTTTAGGTTTGTGTTTATTAAAAAGAAAGTTTAGTGATAAAGAAATAACTCTTCTTGTATTTTTAAAGACCTTGTTTTGCGTATCTACTCTGTGCCAGGAGTTGTGTTATATTTTGGATGTACAAAGACAAGCATTGAATATGCCTTGCTCTCAAGGTATGGTATGGCCATATGTACTTTGGAGGGATGGGAATAATTTGAAACTAGATAGAGGAGGTGGTTGCACAGCAGTGTGAATGTACCAAGTGTCATCAAATTGTTCACTTTTACTGAACTTTATGTGTGAATTTCACCTCAAATTATTATTATTATTATTATTTTGCGGTCCGCGGGCCTCTCACTGTTGTGGCCTCTCCCGTTGCGGAGCACAGGCTCTGGACGCGCAGGCTCAGCGGCCATGGCTCACGGGCCCAGCCGCTCCGCGGCATGTGGGATCTTCCCGGACCGGGGCACGAACCCGTGTGCCCTGCATCGGCAGGCGAACTCTCAACCACTGCGCCACCAGGGAAGCCCTAACCTCAAATTATTAACGAAGAAAAAATGCTGGTACAGAGAACGAGAAAAGGAGAGGAAGTGCATCGCAGGTACCAATTGCTCTGAATGACTCTTTGATTTCAGTTGAATGAACTTTCATTTAGACTGAACCATAAGGAAGTTGGGTTTCATAGTGATTAGAAATAGAAATGCACCACTGTATCACAGGGTGACAAGTAGGATGCCTTCAGCCACTAATAACAGAAAAGCTCATCTCAAATGGTCTAAGCATAGGAAATTTGTTATCATATGTAGCCTGAAATTTATTGGTACAGTGTCCCCAGGTCTTGTTTAATCAAGAACCCCTGAGTTTTATTTTTTCTGCTCCGCCAAACTCAGTGTTAGAAGCTCTTCTTCCAGGCTTCTTACAGCAGCAAGAGTTCTGTGTACCGTGTTCAGACATAGCAAAGTCACATAGAAGAAGAAAGACTATTTCTTCCTCAAAGTTCATTTTAAATAATAGGGATTTTTCCCTAAAAGTCCCTGAAGACATTTTTTCACATCTTATTGGCCAGAATTGAATCAAATGACCATGAACTAATCACTGAAAAGAAGAATGCAGTTGCCACAACTGAACTTCAGACAAATTTAGATATACTCCTTGAGCAGGAAATAGTTACTTTCCCATAAGATGGGAACAAATTAGGGTCTGTAAGCAAAGGAGAAAGTAATGTTATTTTAGTGGGCTGTCACCAGAGGCCACTAAAGATGGCAGTATAAAAATGCATACATATTAGGGCTTCCCTGGTGGCGCAGTGGTTGAGAGTCCGCCTGCCGATGCAGGGGACACGGGTTCGTGCCCCGGTCCGGGAAGATCCCACATGCCGCGGAGCAGCTGGGCCCGTGAGCCATGGCCGCTGAGCCTGCGCATCCGGAGCCTGTGCTCCGCAACGGGAGAGGCCACAACAGTGAGAGGCCCGCGTACCGCAAAAAAAAAAAAAAAAAAAAAAAAAAAACAAAAATGCATACATATTAAATGAAATATACGAGAACTAAAACAATAATTGTCTTGATATGGTAGAATTTTGTATTTGATATATCAGGTACACAATATATAGTTTTGGCATGATTACTCAAAAATTAGCACAAATTCTTGCATAAGACAAACAAGAAAAATCTTTCTTACTATTTTCTAATCCTAGTGTTTAAACTTAAAGCTAAATTTCAGTTCAAATTTAGAAGCTTTATAGTATAAAAAGAGTAAAATATTTGTTGCCAGAAAAACTTAGGTTCAATTTCTTTTCTACAATTTTTTAAATGATTAGCCCTGAGCAAAATGTTTTACCTCTCTAAGCCTCAACTTCCTCATCTAGAAAATGAAGATAATGAAGTTGTACTCTCAGAATTATTTTTAAAAATAAAACATCTGTGCTTGAGACATAGTATGTTACCTATTTTTATTGTTTTAGAAATAAAACAAAAAATGTATGGCAAGCCAACCTCCTCATTAGACTTTCCCTTTTAATTGTTTTTAGTAATTGGCATTGAGTATAGAGGCTAAACCAAATAAATGTATTATTAATTATAATATATGACGTGAAGATGAGTATTTCCAACTTTCAAACATTAAGACAAATTATGTTAAAGAATGCTAGAATCAGGATAAACCCAATGATAACATTTATTGAGAGATTTTCCATATATAGTAATTTATTTGGTTTCATTACTTGATCAACTAGTGCTATGCCTGGTTTAAATGATAAAGCAAATTATATATTTGAGTCAAACTGAAAGCAGCTCTTTGTCCCTTTCCTGTTTATCCATTTCTGTTCCCCTCTAACCTTAAAAATCTAATTATAGGAATGAGATCACTAAGTAATTGAAACTAACTCCTGACTTATGCTCTCTCCTGAATGCACACCATACCTTGTCTAACCTGTTGATTCTTTTCCTAGATAAAAAGAAGTAAGAATGAAAGAATTAAGTAGTTTAAAATGCTTAGCTCTCATACCCTCTTGCCTCCATGATTCACTGAGATTCTTCCCCTTCCACTTCTCCCTTTAAAAACTCTCATGACCGAGCAGAATCTTCAGAGTTGGTCTCTGGACATGAGTCCACCGTCTCCCCAGATTGCCAGCTTTTCTGATGAAAGCACCTTTCCTTTCTACTGACACTTGCCTCTTGAATTATAGGCTTATAAGCAGTAAGCAGCCAAACCTGGGTTCAGTAACAAAACTCATACAAAGAAAATCAAAGCAATGAGTAATTAACTGTAATTATTTTTCCTTAATAGAAATTTTGGTGATAAATACCCACATGGAATCCCAAGTCTTCTATAATTTTCTCAAGCCATCTGTTTTCTCTCTGTCCTTGTTTAGTAAGGTGTAACTATAGGTGATCCACACAGAAAAAGGACCTTCTTTCTCCATTAATTTTCATGCCTGTGTGTACCCAGAAGCAAATTTATTTTATTTGTTACTTAGAAGGTCTTCATCAGAACAATAATGACTATGTGAATGGGGTCCTTATGAGAAGTTGTCATGTGATTGGACATTGGGGACAGCACTCTAAAGGGAAAAGGATACTTCTGTATATTTGAAAGTTCAGCTTAGTAAATAACACCTGGAGGTGGTCAGCTCCTTTCACCATGAATTGTTTTTTGTTTTCAAAGGAAATTATCCACTTCAGTGACCTACATGATACTGCCCCTAATATACCTGTGAGCAGTTGGGTCATTTACATTGATTGTAGGGTGGTCAAAGCAGTGTTCCCAAGGGGATGCAGAGAGCATTTTTAGCCTTGGTGAAGTAAAAAGAAAAAGGCTTTTAGTAAAGGAAGATAGGCTAAATATTTTTGCAAAGGATTTGCTTTGATGTGCAGAGAGTCAGGTTTTCACTCTCCTCCTCATACCTGTTCCCCAACAATATCCTTCATGCTTTATGCTCATTTGTAACAGGTAAATCAGCTCTTCTAGAATCAATTAATTAAGCTTGAGAAGAAGAGCTAACTCAATGGGACATCCCATCTCTCTCCAAATACTGCCATAAAGGATCCAGCCAGGATAGTACAACTGTTCTTTTCCCTACTAACTTATAAGCAATACATCTACATATTGTATATAATTTTCTCTATGATTAAATTGCAAGGATCTATCAATTTATTTATTGACGTATCTATCTGCCCATCTATTCATGCTTTTTCCTACACATTTATTTCAAGAACAATATTGATCGTAGCCTGGGCCTTACTGCCAACTGATGAATAAAATGCAATATTTCAATGATAGTCTCTTATTATTAAACTGTACTACCTAGAAATTACTGTAAAAAAAATCTGTAGCTATCAGTGATGAAATTTTAGTAAATTTCAAAAAAAAAAAAAAAAACCTGAAAGCAAGTATCTCCTTAAAATGTGATATTTTAATTATTATCCATCATAATCTTATTTTTGTCTTCTTTTACTCAAAATAAAAATATACTTCAGTATATTCAGGAAAAGGGAGGAGATAAAATTTGTGAGAGTTATGTTTAATTTTAAAAGCTTGTAAAGTTTTTATATATTTTTTAAAAATTTAAACTCCACCTTCTATTGCTGCCTCAAAGCAATACACTAAGAAAAGATATAATAAACACAGAATCATGTTGATGAAATCTGAATACATCTCTATGTTTAAATTTGGTCTTTATTACTACCACGCTCCCTAGTTCCATGTGACACTTTAGACCCAATATGTCTCCAATGACCATTGTCTACAAAGAATATTACACTTTATCTTCACCCCCAAATTCTCATGCTAAGTGAGCAGGGGAGACATGACATCTTTAGTTATCATATCTTGTGCACAACATCATAATTTGGTCTTTTTCTTATTTTCTAAAAGAAGAATCACAATATTGTCAAATAGCATATTAGTTAGATACAAAAATTTAATTTTACAACTTCTATATGTACAAAACTTTTGTGAACTTAACAGGGCAAAGCAAATCCTAACTGTGAACACAAAATCAAAACTGGTTTGAATACTAGATGAAATTGCTGTTGTCATTTTGTCAATACATCTTCCTAATCTGAATAGGATTCAGCATTACAGTTCCATTTGTGTTAGTCTTGTATGCAATTATAAAATAGATTTACCTGTTGTAGTAGATCTCAAAATTATATATTTGTATAAATATAAAACTGTAACTGTTGAGGAAAAGAAGAACAAAGAACACATGGCATAAATATAAACCAAACAGCAAGATGGCAGTTTATACTTATCTACATTTAAATTAAATGTAAATGTTCTAAAACAATCCCATTAACAGGGTTTATTTTATCGTCACGCATATTTTTAAATTAAATTGTCTTTATTTGTGAATATATTCAGAAGAGAAGGGAAATTAAATTTACATTTAAAGTATAAATGAGGGACTTCCCTGGTGGCGCTATGGTTGAGAATCCGCCTGCCAATTCAGGGGACATGGGTTCGATCCCTGGTCCAGGAAGATCCCACATGCCGCGGAGCAACTAAGCTGGTGCGCCACAGCTACTGAGCCTGCGCTCTAGAGCTCGCAAGCCACAACTACTGAGCCCGCGCACCACAACTACTGAAGCCTGCGCGCTTAGAGCCCACGCTCCGCAACAAAAGAAGCCACCACAATGAGAAGCCCGTACCGCAATGAAGAGTAGCCCCCGCTCACTGCAACTAAAGAAAGGCTGCACTGAGCAACGAAGACCCAACGCAGCCAGAATTAATATTTTTTAAAAAAAAGTATAAATGAGATTTGCCTGAGAAAAGAGGGAAGCTAAATGTATTTCTAATAATTTAAGTACTACTAAGGAAGATGATATTGAAATGAGTTAATCCTCTGAAATTACATTGCAGTGTTTACCAATTGTGTTTTACTCTATTTGCATCCTAGCTAATTTTAGAATTCTTTAGTCATAAATGTTCATTCACTACCATTCATTTTTACATGTGCTCAACAAATATTTTTTGAGCACATGTAATGTACCAGGCACTATATAAATGCTATTGAACAAGTAAAATGCACGTGCACACACACACACACAGTGTGTATATATACCCAGGAGCATAAGGAAAATCAAGAGTGGGTGGAAAGGAAGCAGTGATCATGTTGCAATTTGGACAAGGTTGGCCTCAATGTGATAGTGACATTTGAGCAAACTTGAAAAGGTGTGGAAATTGTTGAAGTGAATATCTGAGAGAAGAGCATGCTAGCCAGTGCAAATGCCCTAAGATAAGGATGTACCTGGCTCTACCAAGAAGTATCAAAGAGACCCCTGTGAATTGAGCAGATGAGAAATGAGGAAAGTTTTGGTTTTATTCTTGGTAATATGAGGACCTCCTGTGGGGTTTTGAACAGCGGAGAGTCAAGACTTGATATACATGTTTAAGAATATAGCTGAGGAAGGACGGAAACAGAGAACAGTTAGGAAGGTATGGCAGTGGTCCAGGCAGAGATGATGGGGAATCAGATCAGGAACATGGTGATGGAGAGAGATGGTCAGATTCTAGATATATTTTTGAAGGTACAGCCAACAGGTTTTCCTGATGAACTGGATGTGGGGTGTGAGAAAAAGAAAATCAAACTGTCCTTAAATTTTTTGGTCTCAGCAAATGAAAGAATGAGTCTCCCATCAAATGTTATGTGAAAGGCTGTGCTTGTAGCAGTTGTGGGAAGATCAGGAGGGCAGCTCTGGACAAATTGAGTTTTGATATTTGTTAGGGATTTGAGTGGAAATAACAAGTAAAATTTGGGCTCAGGTTTAAAGTTTGAGAGAAACTTCTCTGACATAAATACATATTCTGTATCATCAGATTATAATGATATTTAAAGTCAGGAATGTGATGAGATCACTAAGTGAGTGAGTATAGACAGAGAAAATGATCAGGGACTGAGCCCTTGGGCACACTATCTTTGAGAGTAAATATATACATATTAATATATGAATTTGAATTTTTTGTCCAAATCCTAGTTATTTTTACTTTCACTGTGCTCAGAATATAGAATTTAGTAGTAAATATATTTAAAGAATTATAGATACTGTTTCATCATGTATTTCCTTGATGTTTAGATAAAGTTTAGTGATGGCTTTCAGCAGAAATAAATCAAATTAAAAACAGGATTTCCCATTCTGCTTACTGGGTTTCTTTTTGGATACATTTGTCTGACACTAATGGATTCTTTACTAAGATTTTCAAAACAAGATGAGTCTATAAAATGACATTTGCAAAAAGTCTAAAGTCTATGATTAGACTGAAAAGAAAGTGAAAATACAAAATTAAAGATAATTATCTTTAGTAAGAAAATGGAATAAATGCATTTTCTTCATGCTAATTTTGTTTTGACTGGTGCATTTGCTATTTTTTTTCCCCTAGATAATATATGGGGCATTTTCTATTATACACACTTTTCAAATCCTAATTATAAACTTCTGTTTTTAATCTTTCTTTACAGTATAGCATTATGATTATTTATGTGATTAGAATTTTAACTTTAAGCACTGGAATCACACCTAAATTTCCTTTCAAAATGATTCACCCCATGTTAAATTCAAGTTTGTTTTGTAACACTTCAGTTCAATATGTTCAGCATGCATTGTGAAGTTGATATAAGGTAATATTTATTTGTTTCCAGTATTCTTCTATAGCACATGATTACACCCATCTATTTTTCTTATTTAAACATACCAGAATATACATAAGGGGGGACTCACTGAGAAAGCTGCTAATATTGTTTATTCAAAGATATAAATATTTGTGAATTTTCTATATTAAATTCTAGCAATTTCTTTAGCCAGATTCTTAAGCTCCACGGGTACATTTCTATATTCCAAGTTGCCATAGGCAGCAGTTTTAACAATTTATCCAACACGGTATAATACAGGTTGCCATTTTTCCAGCCTGATATAGCAGTTTTGTTGCCACTTTTCCATGTTCCACAAACAATTTCCTTGATGCTTCTCCAGATTTCACTTATTCCAGACACAAAATTAATACAACATGTTTTAGGTTTTTGTTACAGCAGCACCCCATTTCTAGATGATAGTTCATGTATCAGTTAGATTTTGCTGTGTAACAACAACAAAAAAATCTGAAACTTAAATATTGAAAATCTATTTGGTTTCATAAACATATTGCCTTAAAAGCTAATTATTTCATTTAGCTCATGATTTTTTTAGTGTCTAGGTAGTTCTCCTGGTCTGAGGGAGTTCAAATGATTTCTGATGGGCTCTATCACGTGCCTATTGACAGCTGGCCAGTAGGTGAGATGATCTGAAATGACCTTCTTATCTCTGGAAGTTAGTAAATTGTGACACAGGGCACTCCCTTCTCTTCCGCGTGTCCCCTCATCTTCTAGAGCACTGTTATGGTTCACATGGTTCATGTTGGTGGTTTTAAGTCTCTGCTTGCATCGCATTTCCCACCATCCCATTGGTAAAACCAATGCCAGGCCAAGTCCAAATTCAAAGATCCCACCTCCTAAGGGAGCAGAAACCTCTGCCAGCTCACATCATACATGCCATAAGGATTAGAAATAGATATGTTGTTTTAAGCCTTTGGAATTTTGGTGTTACTGTAGCATATCCATCCTATGCTATCCAATCCTATCCTAATATAAATAATGGTATAGTTATTGGAAGTGAGGTTGTCCTATCAGAAGCCTAAAATAGCTGGCATTATTTTAAGGACCAGGTGATGGGCAATTAAGAAATTGATTCCTGAGAATGGAAGGACAGCCTTCTATGCCATGAAGTGGCAAAACGTTTGGTAAAACTCATCAGATATAGCTCAGAAGCTAGATCATTTGCCTACTGAACTTTTTTAGATCGTGGAGAAGATATTCTACAATTGAATTATAATACTGTGTGTTGATCACTACTGACTGGATATGACCAGGTATTACATGAAAATGATGAACTCCGAAAATAGATTGTTTTCAAGCCAAAATAAAAAGTAGTGAAGAAATCTGAAAAATTCAGGGTATAGAAATAATGAAGCAGTAAAATGCTTTTAAATCTTTACAGCAGGAGATAAAATCATGAAAATATGGTAGCAACAAAGGCCTCTGAAATTCAGCCTGGAAGAAAAAGTCAGACTAAGAGTGTAGCTTGCTTTCTTATTATTAAAATTTCTCACCTGATTAAGGTAATTCAGGAAAATATAGCAGTGTAATGGTATGAAAACTAGTAATATCTGTCAGTGCATAAAATGATTCAGGACACGAATCAGAGTAGGGGTATAGCTTTTGCCAGAGGAGTATGAAAGCTTAATTTGAGAGACAGACATTTGGCAAAAAGTAAAGAAAGATAGCAGATCTGAAAACTTTTCCAAAAATAGCTGGCACATGGAATTGATTAGATTTGAGTGGATGTGAATAGAGACTGAAGTGCTGCTAAACAAACCATGAGTCTAGACTTGAAAATTCCCGTGACTCTTTGAAAGCAAACAGCCCTTGGGACCTCAATCTGCAGTGAGTATGAAGAGAACTGTGAAAGCTGGGCATATTCTTCAATAGCCACCGAGGATGAGGGCAAATGAAATCCCTGTCTTAGTCAACTCACTGACATTAACAAAATACCATAGACTGGGTGGCTTAAACAATATAAAGGTATTATGTCATAGTCCTGGAGGACAGAAGTTCAAGATCCCATTTGCCCTGAATGAGTGTGTAGAACTGAGCCTCCACAGCTACCCAAAAAGGGTAAGAAGAAATGTTTACATGCCAAGTGACTGAGGCCCTGGGGTTATATAATACGAGTACAAACCCACTTGGCCTGTCTAATGTGACTTTTACTGAAAATTTAAAAAATACATTTTTAAAAATAAAAGTCATGCAAGTCTTTTGTTCTTACTGCAGTGAAATAAAGCTGGTAACTAACAAGAACAAAAAGCAGAAATTTTAAGTTACAGAAATTAAAAAGAAAATTCTACCCTAGAAATAAAGGAAACCAAGCTAAATCTGCAAATTAAACAACATAAATGAAGGAAAGGAATAAGTGAAAACTATATATTGAAATGTGTCAGATAGCAAGTTGCCTTCAGGAGAAGTACAAGGACTTCAACAAATTTAATAGAGACCAATATAAGAGAAAACAAATCAGTGAACAATAAACTGGTATATAATCTGGCAATTTATAGAATATATATATTTATGTAAGCAGTAATCTTTTGAAAATATTATGTCCAATCTCAGTTATAAGCAGGAAATGCTAATTGACAAAACAATGTGATATTTTTAGTTTATTTTATTAGCAAAAATTATAGAGATTTTCAGTGTGGGTAGGAGCAGGAGGATGTTAATTCAATAAACATTCCTTGAGGCTGCCATATGCCTGGCAATTAGGATGCAGCAGTAAAAACACAGGAAAACCCCCCACCCTTATCAAGTTAATGTAATTATGATTATTTTTGATCATTTATTAGAAGATGAAAAATGTTATGAAGACAAGTAATATAAGAAGGTAGGAGAAAGAATGACTGATGGCAAAATGATAGGGGGCTTCCCTGGTGGCGCAGTGGTTGAGAGTCCGCTTGCTGATGCAGGGGACACGGGTTCGTGCCCCGGTCCGGGAAGATCCCACATGCCGCGGAGCAGCTGGGCCTGTGAGCCATGGCCGCTGAGCCTGCGCGTCCGGAGCCTGTGCTCCGCAACGGGAGAGGCCACAGCAGTGAGAGGCCCGCAAACTGCAAAAAAAAAAAGGACAAATTATATTTTGATATATCCTGGGGCGATACTGATAATAACTTCTTTGGCCATTCAGAATAATTGCTGGCTGCCCTGGGCACTGGAGCAAGGTTTGAAGGATTTCAAACCAAGTGTCAAGCTGATTGCTGGGGCATGGGGCTCCTTGGGAGAGGCAAGGTGGCTGGGGGAACTAGGAAGTCCTGGGGTAAATGCTAATTACTATATAAGTATAGAATTATTTCCACATTTTAGGAACCAGTCTGATCATATCCTAACATACTAGCTTAATATCAGCTTACTACTGAACTTTAAAAAGATTGAAGGAGATCTTTATATTTGAGAAATAACACGATGCACACAGAAATAAACACATTACAACTCAGTAATTTATATCTTGAATACAATATACATATACAAACACACACAAATACAAACATATTTACACTTGCACACAATATATATCTACATAAACTTTATACGTGGAGAGGCATATAAACATATAATATTACTTGTAAACATTTACACAAAACTGAAACCAGTAACTGATTCTGGGAGAGAAACATGAAATGAATGTTGAAAGACAATTTTAATATGAAAATGAAAGATAATTTTATTTTTAACTTCTTTATCATTACAAGTCTTGCATTTTTATAAGGAGAATGCAGTAATTTTTGTATTACTTGTATCACTGAAAATAAAAATCTTGGTTGCATGTATTTAATTTGCTGTTTCCCATATTGAGAGGAAAACTGAATTAAGCAAATCCATAATTTAAAATCAAGAAAAAGGAATAAATATTTTCTTGATATTTTGCTACCAGAATCTCACAAACTACTCAAGGAAAGTAAAAGTGGCTGAATATAAACTTGTGGCAAAGTGGCTGATTTTGCCGCACCTCAACGTCACTTCACTCCTGATTGTTTCGTTTTCAATGCAGGCAGTGGTTCTGCAGCTCATCAAATACAATGAGCATCTGTTCTTTCAAGTGTAGAGAATCCTGCAGAGATTGAAGAGCATTTTGCTGATAACTATTTCATGCAATACATCTTAGATACTGTCTTGACTATGACATGACATATTTTTCAGAGCACTTCTAAATTTATCTAATTTTTTCATTCTATAACCATCATTTGCCTCTAAGAGCCCAGTATGTGATAGGCAAATGGAGATTTGAAGAAGAAAATAGATCACTTGGCCTTTTTAAGACAGACTCTGTTTTTGCAGTTGCGATTATTATTACTACTCCTTTGCTTTTGTTTTGGGGGATTTGCTGTGTGTATTTGAAATAAAATATATGTAATCTGAGGTATATAAATAGTGTAATCAATTTCAAATTGATCATGAACATGTACTGTGAAATTCTTTGTCACCTAACCTTTCTGTGTACTAAATTTCTTATGTCTTGTCTGTAAAGTAGAAGCAAATGTCAAGCAAGAAGGGAAGGCCCCTTTAAAACCTTCTAGGATTTTATTGATAAGAAAGTTGAAGATCTTTGAGATTGACTTTATGCCTGGGAAAATGGAAGATCTTAGAGACAGGATGATTTTCTCCTAATTACATAATGGGTCTTTGGCCATAGGATAAGAACCCAGACTTAAATCTGCATATGCTAAAAGTATTAATACCCCTCTTTTACAGAAATAAGTTTAATCCTTTTGTGTCAAAGATGATATTATGATAAAATTAAACAAAAGGTATTAATTCTTTAAAATATGTTAGTCATATATGCTATTCAGCAAAAATTTGTGGTCATTTCTCCTCTAGACAGAGAATTGCAATCCACTGCTCTTAAAGCTAGCTGTGCTTTGATGAAAAAAAAAATGTCCGTGAAAACATGCAATTTCCATACTTCTGGCTGAAAATCTGGAGCTTGAGAACAGTTTACCACGTGCACTCCTTCCCACCTCAACAAATGTGGAAACCCAAAAATGGAACGTGTATAGTCTGGGCTGTCAGGTGAAGACAAAGCAAAGTAGAGTCCCAGCTGACCCTTGATGGACATTTACCATGTGAGATAATGATAATACTTTTGTCAACCATTGTGGATGGGTGGTAGCATATCACATATATATGCTGTATGCATATACCTAGGTTTGCTTCCTTCATATATATGCCCTGGAAGATAAATGATTGAATATATGATTTTAGGAATAGATTTCATCAGTTATGCAGTAAAATTGTACAGGGTCATGAGTGACTTCTCATCACTTCACTAGTAGTTCTCATATGTTCTCCTAACATAATTTGGGCCCATAGACTGTTGGGCCAGCTGCTCCTGCCTAATGGCACATTTATCCATCGCACTCCCGGGTTAGATGTAGAGCACATCTTCCTCCTTTACATTTTCTAGTGCGCTTCATCAAGTCATTTTTGTTTTCGTAACTGATATTTTTGTTAGTTTTGTTAGCAAATGTCAAGCAGAAATGGCCCATTGGAAGCCATCCAGAATTTATTGATTAGGAAAATGAAGATCTTAAAAACTCATTTCATTGATGAAAAAAATTACTGTTTTTTAGAAAGACTATCAGGAAGATAAGGTTTTGGGGTTGTTACATATGTGAAAATATTTTCATTTTGCCCTCATATTTTACTGTTTTTGTCGTGTATAATTCTAGGATCAATGGTAATCAAAACTTCGAAGAGACAAAGGACTTGCTGCTTGTCAGTCACTTTGCATCAAATATTATTTATGACATATCTTGTGCCAGTCTTATTCTTGCTACTGTGGAGGTAAAGTTATAATTATGAAAAATTTCAACATTTTAAATTATTTTTTGTGAAACATTATGAGTATATATCTACATAGATGTATATTTAAAATAATTTTCTGCCAGACATTAGTAGACTATCTAAATGTAAAGATAAGTCAGGTATATTTTCAGCTATTAGTTATAGCCCTAAATTCTGTTTTCTCTTCTCTGTTGATTCTCTTTTAATAGGGATGCTTGAACATATGGCTTTGGGCTCTATATCTCTAAACTTTTCTATTACATTTTATATTTCTTTTACTTATTGTTGAACCTTCAGGAGAATTTTACATTTTAAATTGAAGGTCACTTACAAGTGCATTATCTTTTCTAGACATTCTATTGAAATATAATAGAAATTGTGTTTTAACATATTTCTTATTTTCTGATTGCTCTCCTTCTAGAGAAGTTAGTTTTTACTGAATATAACATGCTCTTGGTTCTTGCTATAATATTTATTTCATAGTGTTATGTTTTTGTCCCGAGACTCATAGGTACAGCTTTTGGCTCGACCAGTTGTCCTCATTGTTCATAGTAAATTTTTCTTTAATATTTTTTATATTTCTCAAATATTTGTTTGTATTTTGTTGTGCTTTTATATTTGAGAGTGTCAACCAAAAAAAATACACAGAAGTTTGCAGATAAGAAGAGAGTTTATTGGGGGTCTTATTAATTGCACTTCAGGAGACTCAGATTTGAGTTAAATCAAAAGGATTCTGGGGAAGAGAAGTGGTCCAGGGCTTATAAAGACAAAAGCCATGAGGCTGTACTCTGACACCAGAAGGGAAATATTTGTCTTTAAGGGATGTCTGTCTTGAGTTGTTTTAGGGTAAGGGTCCCAAAAGTATCTTGAGTTTCTGGCAGATGTTCTGGATGCCTTCGTTAGGACAATAAGTGGGCAAAAGGTCAGATTCCATCCAGGCTGAGATGTGCATAAGTCACACGTCCTCAATGGCCTCTCAGCCTCATTGCAGAGAGCTCTCTTGGCAGTACCTACTCCCTTTTGATTTTCCTTCCACAAGAACAGCGCTCTGGGATGTAGTATATTTTTCTTGTAGTTGTGCTAGTCTGTTTATTCTTCTGAATTAGCCTCCTCTGAGCATACGTGGTCTGTCATGAGCAGACTAAAATAAGGATGCTCCTATTTTGAAATGCTGTAGGGTAATGTTACATTACTGAATGGAGGAATGTTTCGATTTTTTCTTTTTCATCTGTGTCCCCTACAGAGGTCTGCAGTGAAACTTAACTATGTTCGGCTTTTCAGCCATATGAGCTCCCCATGAAATATTTTGCTGTGGTTAGAAAGTAATTCTCACAGCTTGGACTTGGAAGCAAGTGCTGCTTTTTATGCTGGAGGGAAGGGGTGGTTCTAGCTCCAATCTTGGTAGGTGGCCCATTATTTATTTAACTACACTAGCAGTTCTCCAACTTTTTGGTCTTAGGACTTCTTTCTGTACTTTTATTTATGTGAGTTATCTCTTCTAATGTCTACCACATTAATAGTTAAAACCAAAAACCATTTAAAACCCAAGAATATAGAAACACACATTTCACTAATCTTCAGAGTGATGTCAGCATATCCCGTAGTCTCTGAGAAGTTTTCCACTATACATCGGGAGAGAATGAGAGTGAAAAAGACGACATTACTAAGAGTTTATATTATTGCAAAAATAACTCCTAGACCACAGTTTGAAAACCACTGAGCTCTGTTATTCAGTGGTTTAGCTGGGGTAAATCATGCTTGGAAGTAATATAATGTTTTTTGCACATTTTCTTTCCTTGTTGCCTTTTCTAGAATTTATTCTGGATCTTTATAAGTTACTACTGAATGGCATGTAGAGACATAAGTGCCCTCTCTCTATCCTGCTTAGGTTTATCCTTGACCTAAAAGTTGGTAGATACACTGCTCATTCCTGCATCTCCTATCAGTTCATTCTGAGCTTAGACTCTGTTGGAAAATGATGGTTAACTCTGCAGCAACCATCTTTATTCGGGTTTGGTTTTTCACTTCTCTACATGTTCCAGCAGTTTCATCCCATCTGCTTTGTGTTCCTTTGTAGTCAGTCTCTTTTTCTCATCCCCAGCCCCTTGCAACCACAGATCTACCATCACTATTGTTTTGCTTTTTTTAGAACTTAAAAAGATGCAGTCGTATAGTATGAAGTTGTGACCAGCTTATTTCATTTAGCACAATGCCTATGGGGTTCATGCATGTTGTGTACATGGGTAATTTTTTGCTTGTTATTGCTTAGTAGTTGGATCCATTTTATTGATTACTCATAGACATTTTGGTTGTTTTTCAATTTTTGCTATTCTGAATAAAGATGTAACGAATATTTTGTACTAGTCTTAATGGTGACAGGTTTTCATTTAAACTAATTTGTTTTAAAATATACTACATTATTATTATTTTGATCTTGAAGTGATTTGCCATATGCTGCAAACATAAATCATTTTTTTCATTTCAATAACGGGGCAGAAGATGAAATATAGATATTAAATATATTGATTTGAAACAAAGTTTTGATACAAGGTCAGTTACAATGGAGGAATTATACTTCAGGGCATTTTGAAAAATTTCAAAGGTATTGGGAACGTTTTATTATAAAGGGTCATTACAAAAAACAGAACTTTTAAATAAATTGATTTGTTTTAAGTACTTGTGACCTAAAATTGGTGCTAGACTAAAATAATCAACCTTTATGATTTTTTAAAAATGTCATGGATCTTAGAGAATATTTTAAAAGGTTTACCTTTGGTATAGAATCATTACCAAATGTTTTGGAGAATATTGGGTTTTATTAAGACTAGTGAATTTCTTGGTCTTTAAAACTCATATTTTTATTTTATTTATTTTATTTTTTTGCGGTACGCGGGCCTCTCCCGTTGCGGAGCACAGGCTCCGGACGTGCAGGCTCAGCGGCCATGGCTCACGGGCCCAGCCGCTCTGCGGCATGTGGGATCTTCCCGGACTGGGGCACGAACCCGTGTCCCCTGCATCGGCAGGCGGACTCTCAACCACTGCGCCACCAGGGAAGCCCTAAAACTCATATTTTTAATTTTCATGGCATTTCGCATTTAACAAAGTGTTTATTTTATTTTACCCATTCAACGAACACTTACTGAGCAACATTATGTGTTAGGTAATATCATAGATTCAAAAGTCAGAGAGAAAAGATGTAAATATACACAAAATATTTCATAGTCTGCTAAAGACACAGCTTCAACTGTCTCCCTGTAACCATGGACATAATGACACAGAAGAGAGACAAATTTTTGAGTGTCCAGCCTTAATTCTAATCATTTTGCTTCCTAGCCAGTTTTGGGGTTCTCCACTCGCATCTTGCCTCACCAGTGGAATTTCACACCTATAACTCTATCCTCTGAGTGAAATACACTACCTTGTGGAGGGTTAACAAAATTCTTCATTAGTGCTGAGGACTCTGAACTCTGATTGGAATTCTGCAGTCATAACCTATTCTTTCCAAGTTTAAAGATGTTTTTAACAACTACTCACTTAATAGAGACAACCTATCCACAAATTAAAATCAGGGAAGGTCCTTAATTTTTGTACCAATACGTCAACCATGAATCTCTAAAAAGTAGAAAGTGGTGAGTGTGGATTAAGTTAATGAATGAATGAATGAATGAAAAACTATTGTTTATACTTAAGAGCAAAATTGCTCTTTCCATTAATCCTACAGGCTACTATTTCCTCATTAAAATATTTTCATTATATAACTTTAAGAAACTTAAAATAAAACATGTACAAATAAAAGATGAATTCACAGAAGCAATTTCAATAATAGACTAGCTCTAATGCCACTGGAATGACAGAATGCTGTGGGATGCCCAAGGAAGTTGATCCTGGCTGGGGAAACAAGTTCTTATTTGCTTAATAATGTAATTCTCTCAAAAACTAAAATTTATTTTTCACTGAAAATCTGAAGTCTGGTGCTATATTTATACCAATTTATTCTACAGATATTCAGAAGTTTTCATGGACTTAGATACTGAATTAGTTGTTCAGTTCTATTCAACAATGTATGATTACACTAGTAAGATCTATTGTGATTCTAAATATATTCTGTGAAATGATTTTGGAATGGACATATTATATACAAAATGTTTATTGAAAAGACTAACAAATGTATATAATGCCTTAAAAACTCTAGAAAAAGAAATATAAAAAGGCTAACCCCTTTTCCCCTAAAATGTGTACAGTATTATAAAAATCACATTCAAATATGTCATATAACAACTTCTTCCCACCCCTTTTTTTGGTATTAATGCTGTTTGATTGGAAATCATTGGAAGCCATTTTAATGGAAATGTTGCCAGTGCTTATTATCAAAATATCTTATTGAAAATAAAACAAATGAACCAACCAAACAACAAAAACACTCCTTACTTTGATTCCTATTTTTTTCACCATCCTTTCTCAAATTCATCTTATGACTCCTCCTAGATAAGAAAAAAATGTATGTCACTGTTTTCAACTTGATAAAAGGCAATTGACTGTTGAAGGTAATTTTTCCTTTGTTGGCTTGAAGCAGAAGCTAAAGATTTAATAGATGCATGTATGCATTTTTGTAAGCCTGATCTCTAAGCCTAAAGCCTTTGATTTCAAGGTTACAATGTTGTACCAATAATGGCACAAGCCCTTTCTATTATCTGTAATAGAAAATTACATAAACTGGGATAAATCCAGATAGTTAGGAGGTCTTTTTGTGAGTTTATGGTGAAATGAAACAAAAGCTTAGACTGATATCAGCCTTTATCAGCTTCCCTGATCCAGAAAACCCTTTTTCCTCGAAGCACCGCTTTTGCTGTATCTCACAGACATTGATAAGTTGTGTTTTCATTTTCATTCAGTTCAAAATAGTTTAAAATTTCTCTTGTGATTTCTTCTTTTACTCGTGTGTTATTTAGAAATATACTGTTTAATTTCCACATATTTGGGGATTTTAACGTTACCTTCCTGTTACTGATGTCTACTTTAATTCCATTGTGATCTGAGAACAGACATTATATATAATTTCTATTGTTTTAAATTCATTAAGGTGTGTTTTATGGTGCAGAATGTGGTCTATCTTGATGAATGTTCCATGTGAGCCTATGAAAAATGTGTATTCTGCTGTTGTTGGATGATATAGGCTATAGATGTCAATTATATTCACTTGATATTGAGTTTGACACTTGTTATTCAGTTCAACTGTCCTTACTGAAGTTCTGTTTGCTGGATCTGTCCAATTTTGAGGTGTGTTGAAATCTCCAACTATGATAGTGGCTTTACCTATTTACTCTTGTAGTTCTATCTGTTTTCACCTCACTTCTTTGATACTCTGTTGTCATTAGCATACATGTTAAGAATTGTTATGGCTTCTTGGAGAACTGAGCCCTTTTTCATTATGCAATGCCCTTCTTCCAAATAATTTTTCTTACTTTGAAGTTAGCTCTGTCTGAAATTAATACAGCTACTCTTGCTTTCTTATGATTAGTGTTAGCATGGTATATTTTTTTCCATCCACTTACGTTTTATCTATACGTGTCTACATACTTAAAGTGGGTTTTTTATAGATAACGTATAGTTGGGTCATGTTTTATGATTCACGCTAACAATCTGTCTTTTAATTGGTGCATTTAGACCACTCATATTCAAAGTGATTATCCATATAGTTGGATTAATATCTACTATGTTCATTAGAGCTTTCAATTTGCAGCCCTTGCTCTTTGTTCCTGTTTTTGTCTTCCAGTTTTTTTCTGCCTTTTGTGGTTTTAATTGAGTACTTTATATGGTTCTATTTTCTCTCCTTTATTAGTATATCAGTTATACTTTTTTTAAACTTTTCTTAATGGTTTCCCTAGAGCTTGCAATATACATTTACAACTAATTCGAGTCCACTTTCAAGTAACACTATATTGCTCACAAGTAGTATATACCTTATAGTAACAAAATAATTCTAATTCCTCCCTCCAATTATGCAGCCACTCATTTCACTTATATATAAGTATATAAAGCTTATACATAAGCATACCTTATGTATAAGATATATACATAAGGATACATAATATATTGTTGCTATTATTATTTTGAGCAAACTGTTATCTCTTACACCAATTAAGATAAGAAAAATAAGTTATTTTACCTTCACTTATTTCTTCTTCAGTGCTCTTCCTGTCTAATGTAGATTTGAGTTTCTAATCTATGTTATATTCCTTTTCACTAAAGAACTTTTTTTTTTAATTGAAGTATAGTTCATTGATAATGCTGTGTTAGTTTCTGGTGTACAGCAAAGTGATTCAGTTATTATACATACATGTATATATATATATATATATATTCTTTTCCATTACATTTTATTATATGATACTGAATACAGTTCTCTATCCTTTACAGTAGGACCTTGTTGTTTATCTGTTTTATATATAGTAGTTTGTATCTGCTAATCCCAAACCTCTAATTTATCCCTCCCTCCCTTCCCCTTTGGTAACCATAAGTTTGTTTTCTATGTCTGTGAGTCTGTTTCTCTTTTGTAAAAAAGTTCATTTGTATCATATTTTAGATTCCACATATAAGTGATATCATATGATATTAGTCTTTGTCTGACTTACTTCACTTGATATGATAACCTCTAGGTCCATCCATGTTACTGCAAATGGCATTATTTCATTCTTTTTTATGGCTACTAGTATTCCACTGTGTACATATATATATTTACACACACACATTGTATATATATATATATATATATATATATACACACACACACACAGATAGATAGATATATATACACACAGATATATATATATATATATATATATATATATATATATATATATATATATATATACATACCACTTCTTCTTTATCCATTCATCTGTCAATGGACATGTAGGTTGCTTCAATGTCTTGGCAATTGTAAATAGTGCTGCTATGAACATTGGGGTGCATGTATCTTTTTGAATGAGTTTTCTCCAGATATATGTCCAGGAATGGGATTGCTGGATCATATGGTAACTCTATTTTTAGTTTTTTAAGGAACCTCTATATTGTTATCCATAGTGGTTGCACCAATTTACATTCCCACCAACAGTGCAAGAGGGTTCCCTTTTTTCCTCACCCTCTCCAGCATTTATTGTTTGCAGATTTTTTGATGATGGCCATTCTGACGGGTGTGAGGTGGTACCTCATGGTAGTTTTGATTTGCATTTCTCTAATAATGAGCAATGTTGAACATTTTTTCGGGTGCTTATTGGCCATCTGTATGTCTTCTTTGGAGAAATGTCTATTTAGGTCTTCTGCCCAATTTTTAAATTTTTTTTTTACTTTTATTGAGTTGTATGAGCTGTTTGTATTTTTTGGAAATTAAGCCCTTGTCAGTTGCATCATTTGCAAATATACTCTCCCATTCTGTAGGTTGTCTTTTCATTTTGTTTCCTCTGCTGTGCAAAAGCTTATAAGTTTGATTAGGTCCCATTTATTTATTTTTGCTTTTATTTCTATTACCCTGGGAGACTGACCTAAGAAAACTTTGGTAGGATTTATATTAGAGAATGTTTTACCTATGTTCTCTTCTAGGAGTCTTATGGTGTCATGTCTTATATTTAAGTCTTTAAGCCATTTGGAGTTTATTTTTGTGTATGGTGTGAGGGACTGAAGAACTTTTTATTTTTTTAACATATCCTGTAAATCAGGTCTACTGGCAACTGATTACAGATTTTCTTTGTCTGAGAGAGTTTATTGTTCCTTCACTTTTGAAGGATTATTTCACAGGATACACAATTCCAGGTTCCTGGGTTTTTTGTTTGTTTTTTTTCTCTCAACACAACATATTTCATTCTACTCTTTCTTGTTTGTATGGTTTCTGAAGAATTGAATGTAACTCTTATCTTTGGCTTCTTTCAGAGGAGAAAGAATCTCTGGATTTTTTCTTTATCTTTGATTTTCTGTAGTTTGAAGATCAGATGCCTGGGTACAGTTTTTCTAGCATGTGTCCTGCTTGATGTTCTCTAAGCTTCCTGGATATGTAGTTTGGTGTCTAATGTTAATATGGGGAAATTCTCAGTTATTATTGCTTCAAATATTCTTCTGTTCCTTTCTCTCTTTCTTCTCCTTTTTATATTCATATTATATATATTTTACACCTTCTGTAGTTCTCCCACAGTCCTTGGATATCCTATTGTGTTTTTTTTTCTTTCTTTTATTTTTATTTTTATTTTTAAGGATTCTATTGATATATCCTCTAGGTCAGACGTTCTTTCCTGAGTCATGTCCAGTTTACTGATAAGCCCATCAAAGTCATTCTTCACTTCTATTTCAGTGCTTTTGATCTCTAGCATTTTGTTTTGGTTCTTTCTTAGGATTTCCATCTTTCTGCTTACATTGTCCATCTGTTCTTGCATGGAGTCTGCTTTATCCATTAGAGCCCTTAGCATACTAATCCTACTTGTTTTAAATTTGCTGGTATGATAATTCTAATATTCTGTCATGTGTAGTTCTGATCCTTGTTATGTCTCTTCAAGTTGTGTTTTTTGCCTCTTGGTGTGCCTTGTAAGTTTTTCCTGACAGCCAGATTTGTACTGGGTAAAAGGAACTGCTGTAAATAGGTCTTTGTTAATGTGGTGGTGAGGTGTTGGGTTGGAAGTATTGTACAGTCTTATGATTAGGGCTGAGTCTTTTAGTGAACCTATGCTTGTAGATTGTGAATTTCACAAGTGTTTCTCAGCTCTTTTCTCTCCACTTGGGTGGGACAGGATGGCTTGAGTAGCTGAAGTTGTGCGTTTCCCTTCTCCCATGTGGAAGGCGAGAGCTGGCTGGAATTGAGTGTTTCCCTCTCAAAGGTCAGTGAGGCTCTCCTTAACTAGTTTCCCCTAAGGGCCAGCATGGTTAAGACAAGCAGAATACTCTGACATTTCAAAATGGTCCCCTTTCCCTTTCCTCTGGTTGAAGGCTGAGGAGATTTTTCTCCTATATTTACTGTGGGAATCTGGTTGAGCTCCTGGAGGTGAATCTTACGATATTGCTGGGGGTCCACGTATGACAAGGTCCCTCTGGAGTGTTTCACTCTCAGAGTTGCCCACACTGAGCCTCCAGCAAATTTGTCAATTGCAGTTCGGGTTTTCCTACCAGAGCACTGGTTCTCTGAGCAGTTTCCACGCATGAGTCTCTGCTCCAAAAAGCCATGTACCTCTCTGTTTGCCTGTCTGTCTCTCCAGGGGGCAGCTGTTTGCCCTGTGTCCTCCCTGATATTACAGGTCCAAGAATAGTTGTTGACTTTTCAGTCTGTTTAGCTTTCTACTTGTTTTAGGACTGCTGGAGATTTCCAAGCTCCTTACACACAACTGAAATTTGGAAGTCCCACTCATTTATAAAACTTATTTAAAAACAAGAAAAGATAGGAAAACAGGTAACAATAAATGAAGTCAAGGAACGATAAATTAAATGTATTGAAAATGCATTACTGAGTGAGTTCGATAGCTAATTCTTTAAAAAGCTTTTAAAGGAATACATTTTTAAAGTAGTTCACTGCCATATTTATTAGTCTAACCCATTGTATCAACAAGAAAAAGCAGCAAACAAATGTACTATAACAAAAACTGAAAGGTATTCAATAAGACCCAGTTGCTATTTCTAATAGAAATATTAAATGACAAAATAATTAAACATTCTAAGTATAATAATCTCTGAAAATATCCTGATGAAATATTGAAACCATTTTTAATTAAAAGCAGGGCTAGACAGGATACTTGTACTAAGATTGTTTCATATTACATTAGAATGTCTAACAAATTGAATAGCACACATACACAAAATAAGAACAAAATCATAGCTTTCAGGTATTCTATATTTTTATTCTAATTTTTCTGGAATGGCAAAGTTTGACTCCTTCATCGCTCCTGGCACTTATCTTTCTCTGATTGAACTGGAAGTATCTATTTTTATAACTTTTATAACATTAAAATTCTACTTATAGATAAGTTAGGAGCCAAGTTACCATAGTCAAGAAGCCCTTTTAGCTACCTCATATCTCAAGCTTCCGAATATCATGTTTCAGGAAAAAGTTATTACTTTTCTTTGATGGTGTTATACTTTTTCTCACCATATTTAGAAAGACAACACTTCTCCACAATTTTGGAGGAATTCACTAGGATTGACAAGATCAGTAACTATTAAATAATCAAATTGGAATAATGTGACAATACTAACATTTATTCCAATTTTATGTTAGTCCTACTTTGCATCCTATAAAATGAAAAGGTCCTGAATGTACTTCAACCTTGTTTACACTCTATGGAAATTTGATATATGTTGTGTACTGATGATGCTATAAACATTTTATGCTATGAACTAATATAAAAATTTAAAACATTGCAGTTGTGTCAGGTTTGCTCCTTGAGTGTAGCAAATATTTTATTATGTCTCTATGGTTTTTCAGTTAGTTTTCTCTTAGATGTCTAAATAAAACTGTACCTTTAAAGGAAATGATTTGGAAAAAGGTTTTAATTGGTTTCTCTATGGTTCTGAACCAAAGTTTTAATACCAAGCAATTTACATTATAATTTAGAGAAATTCTTATTTATTTAAATCTTTCTTAAAACAGTGCCTTTTTTTTTTTTTTTTTTTTTTTTGCGGTACGCGGGCCTCTCACCGTTGCGGCCTCTCCCGTTGCGGAGCACGGGCTCCGGACGCGCAGGCTCAGTGGCCATGGCTCACAGGCCCAGCCGCTCCGCGGCATGTGGGATCTTCCTGGACCTGGGCACAAACCCGTGTCCCCTGCATCGGCAGGCGGACTGTCAACCACTGCGCCACCAGGGAAGCCCCAAAACAGTGCCTTTTTAATTTGGGGTTTATACCTTTGTTCTTTTTATTTTGGGTTGGTTCATCTTTGTTTTCTAACTTGCAAATTTTTACTAGGCCAGACTATTTATTTAAAATAAACATTTGAAGATTTGTAGTCTCTCTTTTAATAATATACATGTCGATAGATAGATAGAAGGATAGACAGATTAAAAAAATACAGGGTTTAGCCATTACTGCATAGAATTTGATATAAAACTCAAACAATTTAGAAAGATATGCTGTGGAAATTTAGCCTATGTTCAGTTCTGGTCTCCAGCAATAGTTCACAGTCCCAAAGAATACGTACATTTAAAAAACTGTTTCACGTCAGGGGTATTAGATATACCATTTCATTTAATTCTTCATCAAAGAAGCTGGAAATTAATTTTTATTATTCTTATTTTAAAGACTGATAGGGTTTAAATTGTTCAGTAAGGTATAGTTAGTACTACAGAGTGAGTAATAGAATAGAGATTCAAAAGCTCATCTGCCTGGTTGCAAATCCTCTTCTCATTTAAGCTCACTAACTTCTAGTCATTGGTTTCTAGACTCAGAGGTCATTATTGCTTCTCTTCTTCCTCAAGCAGAAAGCAGAAAACACACTGAGGTATTTCCCTTTGTGTAAACTTGGTGTTTTTTGAGGGAAAATCAAGTGTCACATGGTTTATTTCCTTCCTCCCTTCCTTCCTTCCTTCCTCCCCTCCTCTCTTTTATGTCTTTCTTTCTTGGGCTTAATCCATTCTGTTTGATTCTGTTTGATCAATGTTTAATAATTAAGTACTTATTATACATACAAAATGTATTTCCCATTTCTACCTTGGGCATAGGGCACACCAATGTCTTAACATTTTAGCTAGCAAAAGTATAATGACAATAAGAGTATTTGAGCTAAATTAGAAGAAAATACTCTGGTAAATATTGTTCCAGATTACACAGGCTTGAAAATTCCTGCACCCATTTAGTCTTAAAACTCATGTCCTCTGATTTTGAAAAAAAATCCGTTTTTTCCCCCAAATCTCTCAGATCATTTAGGAAGAAATATAAAGTTTATAGTTTATACACAGAATGGAGATAATCCCTTTGGAGGCTCTGCAGAGTCTGTGTAGGGTTGTAAAGCAAGAAGCAATCCAGTAGGAATGTGTATGTATGTGTATACTTATATATATAGTTATATCTAATTATATGAATATATAATGCTCTTCCTGTCAAGTATCTGTATGATATGACTGGATATTTTTCCACAGCCACAAGCTCTGTCCTTATCAAGTAGAAATAGGAATGGGGAGGAAATAGAGTGGACCTTTTGTTCTCATTCTCTCTTTTGAGTGTTAAACACCATACAACACACTTGACTGATGGCCACTTTGCCTACATCTCTGGCTGTGTATGGTAACTAGTCAGCATGAGATAGATAATTTTAAACAAATGTTACAAAAATGTGATGTTACTTTTTGCAAATTGACTTGCTTGGCAGGAACAATTTTACAATGTCACCTAAATGGTTATTTTTTCCTGTAAATTCCACCTTAGCAACAAGAAGCAAGTATCCGGCACATGTAGTTCAATGTTTTGCACATTAAGCTTCATGAAAGTGTGTTCTTCATGTTGGTGATTAACCAACTCAAGAATAAAACCAATGATAGCACAATAGCCTTTACTACTTTCTCCTATATAATGTATTCCAGTGTTCTCCTTAGTTTATTATATTAATATAATAATATAATTGAAAATCCCATTGTCATTTTCTTCCAAATATTAAAACTATTGATAATTTATGTTGAACTAATACAGAATAGCTCAATTTAGAAAGCAGCATCTCTATTAAATTACTACATAATTAACCACCTTAAGCAATAATTTTTTATTTTGTTTACTTAGGGATGATTGATTCAAAAATTAACCTGGATTACTGAAGTAAAAATTTTCAAAGTTTCAAAACAGAGTTCAGTTAGTGAATTTTGTCCTTATTTGTTCTTTAGGAGTATGACTTTTTCACCATATATATGAGAAATAGCTCAGCTTGAAAAGGAAGAATTATTTAAGGAACAATCAGTCATTTGGGGAGTTGGAAGGCAGACACAAGTTATACAAAGTGAAAGCTTCTAATAGTCATAGTGTTAATGCATAAGTATTCCCAATATACAGTAGCTTAAAGGAACAATAAAATGACAAAACCAAAGAGATAAACCCTGACGCTAGTCCTAGGATTTGCTCTCAACAACAAATAAAATATACAATAGATGAAAAAATGTTTTATTTATGAGAGTAAAATGAATAGCACCATAGGAAGTAAGTTGTTTGCTGTAGTAAACATCAAAAGGGCAAGAATTGCAATTTGATGTCTCCCAAGGAGTGTGAAGCTCAGATAAAGATGTGAGTCTAAAATTGGAGATGTACATATTTAATACTAATAGAAGTCTCCACTTTGTATAAAGACCTTGAAGTGATATATATCTTCCATGCTATGCCTTGGGATGACTATTTCATCTGTTAGAAACTATCACTGCCTATCTTTATAAAGCTTGGTTTGTTTACAGCAAGAGTACAAAATGCACTATGATTCTGTGAAACAAGAAAAAAGTGGAACTGGAAGCAAGTTCTAGAAATATTCTATGAGAAAAAAATAGTAACAGTATTATTTTGGAAAACAAAGCCTGGAGTATTAGAATTCAGTCAAATGTGATATGTCGTATAGTCAAACTTAAACAACTAGCCCTTTCTCAAAAATGACTTTTTGTAGAGGTTAGGTGTTTACTATGTACCAGGTACTTTTTTAGTCACTATATGTATGTTATTTAATTTAAATTTCACACACCCCAACAATGTAATAACTATGCTATTTTATAGGTTAGGGAAATGAACATATGAAAATAAGCAACTCGCCCAAGGTCACAGAGTAAGTGGCAATTCAGCCTTCAAGTAAAACTTTAAACAAAAACTTTGTTTAGAGTTTGCCTTAGTTATTTATTGCTGTAATAAAAATTGTCTTAAAATATAGTTAAAATAACAAGAAAGTGTAATTTCTCACAATTTGGGCAGATCAGAAATTGGGGGCCACTTAGCGAAGCAGTTCTTCCTTGGGGAACTTTCATGAGATTTCAGTCACAATGTCAGCCAGGGCTGCAATCATCTGAAGGCTTGACTAGGACTGGAAGATACAGTTCCAGAGTGGGTTGCTCCATGGCCAGCTTGTTGTGGACAGGAGGCCTCTGTCCTCCACCTTATTCTCTATATTTCTTTCCACAGGACTGCTTGTGTTCTCATGACAAGGCAGATGGCTTCCCCAAATGTGAGCGAGCCAAGAGACAAAAGCAGAAGTCAGTATGCCTTTTCTTATCTAGGCTCAGAAATTATATACTTTCACCTCCCTAATATCCTCTGATCATACAAGTCTACCCTATTCAACGTGAGAGGAGACCACACAAGTTCATGAGTACTCGGAAGTCTGGGTCACTGAGGGTCATCTTGGAGACTGGCTTCCATAAAGCTATAGGGCAAACAAGAATACACTGTTCTCCAGTGGAGGTTAATTCTACTTTATTTTTACTATATTAGATATAATTCTGTTTCATCACCAACAAGATATTGGATATAGTTTTCTTTAGATAAGAATAGATAATGTGGGCATTGGAAGCTTCTCCCTAGTGAAGGGTTCATATCTTCCTGATTTTACTGTAATGTTTTGAATAATTACTGAAATACACACACATTCTAAAAGCAATCAATTTTGCAATCAATTATGCAAAAATTATAGGCTGTGTTGTTATGTAGTTTAACTTCCAAGGTATTTCAGGTAACAGCTTTACAGATGTTTTGTCATTCCCTAACTTACATCCTTAGCTTTCTAGCCTGTTCTAATTTTATCCTTGCTGCCTGCTCTGAATGTAGGTAATTTCTATGACAGCAACCCATTTCTTGGTACCACTTTTCTGTAATAGTTAGGACATAGGCTAAAATGGTTGCATCAGTAACATTTTGCCTCATAACAAGCCACCCTGAAACTCAGCAGCTTGAAAAACAAGCATTCTGTTTAGTTCACTGGTCTGCTGAGTAGTTCTCTGAGTCTGGACTGGCTCCGCTCATCTCAGTGTGTGCTCTCTCATCTGGCTATGTTATTTCTGGAGTTTGATGGTGGCTAAATGATCGAGGTTAGAGGATCCCCAGAGAAAGGGAACCAGGCATGCCTTTCTTCACATAAGAGAAGCCATTTTGGCTGAAGCTATTTTGTGATCTAAGCCTGGCCACAGTGCTTGTCTTTGAGCAGGTGTCAGTAATTTATAATCTTAAGTAAGAAAAGAATGCAGGATAAAGGACTGTTATCAGGCAAGAGAAGTAGCCATAGCAAAGATAATATGTCAGTTGTAGACTCCCAGTTCTGTTTTTATGGTAAAGATTAGCCTGAAGTGCTCAACCACCAAATCAGCTGGAACCTAAGAGATAATGATGTTAACTTTTTCTGACCCTCATGACTTCAATCAACTAAAGCTTGGACTTGGCCAAAATTTGTCCCAATTCTATGTTGAATTCGCCCCTGCTCAAGCCTCTTCATGAATATGCACATACCCTTAGCTTTAAACTTTCCCAATTTTGCTGTTGGGGAAACAATGCTTTGGGCAAGATCCCGGCTGTTCTTGCTGCATTAATAAATACTTTCTTCTCCCACTCTTTGGTTTGGTTGTGTCTTTTGACTCAACAACCACCAGGAGGCAAATCCAGTTTTTCAGGTAACACTGCCAGCTTCCACTAAAAGTAAGGTCCTTTCAAATTCTAACCTGGTTTCAAAGCCAGTACCACATGTTCTGGATTTTTATTATGGTAGCAAACAACTACCAGTTACCAAATTTTATTCTGGTATCTACTGCTGCCTAACAGACTACTTCAAAGCTTAGTAACTTTAAACAACCACAATTTAATCATATTTCATAACTTTGGAATCAGTGATTCAGGTGCAACTTGCTGTTGGATACTTCTGCTCCATGTGGCATCAACTGGAGTCACTAGGTGGTATTCAACTGGCAGCTCTAGTCTGGAGAACTGGTGGTGACACCTGGAAGAAAGGAATCACCTGGTCCCCTTTCTCTCTCCAGGTAGCCTTAGGGCTACCCTATGTGGTCTCTTCAGCGTATAGTTAAGTTCATACATGGCAGCTCAGGGTTCCTCAGGAATGCTAAGAGCCTAAAAAGGCTAGAGGCAGGTGTCATGTCCTCCATGCTTCAAGCAGTCACAGGTCAGCTCATATTCAAAGGGATTGAAAAAAGACCTGCCTTTCAATAAGAGGAGTGTCAAAGATTCTACAGCTACCTTTAATCTGCAAAGAGGTTAAATTACATGGAACACTTGAAATTCCCTTGCTTCATAACATTAGTTTAGAAATCCTGCCTGCTTATTCTTTTGTCATTTACGCCCTTATAAGTAAACTGGGAGAAAGCATATTCCTTTGCATAAAGTAAAACAAAATTGTAGAGATGTTAACGTGAGTCCACAAATTATGTCCAAGGAAAGAAACTGTAGCCTAGTTGTTTACAATGTTTGGAGATGGGCTTTGGGAGAAATTTCTCTGTTCTACATTTATAATTATAATGATAAAATAACTAATTGTCAATGCTTCGTGAGGCCTGTCTGGTCTTAGGTCCAGAAATTTTATATCAAAGAAGCCTATCTTGTTTAATGCAAAACCAGAGTGAGTAATGCTTGGAATTTTATAGAATAAGAAATAAGATAATAACGAATCATTCGAATTAACCTGTATGTTTTTTTTTATTGTCCTCAATTTTCTTCCCATTCAGGTCAAAATGATTATAGCAAGGACTGTGCCGAAGAGAGAAGGCATTGCTAAATTTGCAAGACTTACAACCAGGACACTCTGACATCTGGAAACATAAACAAGCAAAGGAAAGCAAGAAAGGTTGCCCTGTCTGACTAAAAAAAGAGCTAGATAATTTTATTTCAATGAGAAAACGGTGCACATTTATAATATTTCAGAAAAATTTAGTAAGATTAACAGTGTCTATTGTATTTTTGAGTGTGGAATTTATTGGTAACCTTTACAAAACCAGTTTAAATATCGTGATAATGCAGGAAGCCAAATTGGAAAGGCTTGAAGAGTGAATAGTAATGGGAGGAGAGAATCAGAAGAGAGTACTTAATCAAGCTTTATACTTGACTATACCGAAGGAGAGTCAAGAAAATTGTTTGGAGTATGAGGAGCATGAGAATCAGAGGAGGTTCTTAAATTATTTTACGGCAATCTTCTTTGGAAAACTACCATGATACAAATTAATTCAGTAAAATGATGTATTTGGGGGGGAGGGGCAAATAGTATTTATAAAAATTATTGCTTGCCAATCTTTTTATAGAAACATATCTTATAGAAAGTCAAATTTCTGAAAAATCAGAAGATCTGCACCCACCACCCTCTGTATGACCCCACTGGCCTCAGCCCAACTTCCTTCTCTTCGTTATTCCCTGCTTTCTTGGTGGGGTTGGGTTCATTCAACTGACAGTAAGAAATCTATCTTATGTCAGAGCTAGGTGCACACATATGCATGTATGTCTCAAAGTATATATTATAAAACAATACACATCCTTGTATATATAATAAATTTGAGTATTTTACTTTTAGTCCTGTAGTAGTAAAGGAAGAATCTGTAACCCGCTCTGGGAGTTGGTAAGATCAAACTGCATTCATAATACTACTAAATCATTATTGTTCTTGTTCACTCTCAATCTCTCATGAGTGTGCAGAGAAGTATTTGTTTCTGCTTTTCCAGAAGCTACATGCTGCATAATGATGTCAGCACTCTTTTGAATAATTGAGAGTATAGCTGTGTATTGGTTTTCTAGAACTTTCTAAGTGAGTAGATTTAATATATAAATATGTACATGTTCAAACATTAAATCATACTCTTCTGGATACGTCTGTGTTCTTACTGCTATCTTCAGTTACATCTGTTATAATCTTCCCAATTTCACATTTATCCGATAAATGTTAGAACATAGTGTTAGGGCTTCCCTGGTGGCACGGTGGTTAAGAATCCGCCTGCCAATGCAGGGAACACGGGTTCGAGCCCTGGTCCGGGAAGATCCCACATGCCGTGGAGCAACTAAGCCCGTGCGCCACAACTACTGAGGCTGCACTGTAGAGCACTAGAGCCACAACTACTGAGCCCTCGAGCCACAACTACTGATCCCACGTGCCACAACTGCTAAAGTCCATGCACTTAGAGCCCGTGCTCCGCAACAAGAGAAGCCACCACAATCAGAAGCCTGCACACAGCAACAAAGAGGAGCCCCCCCGCTTGCTGCAACTAGAGAAAGCCCGCAAGCAGCAGCAGAGACCCAACGCAGCCAAAAATAAATAAATAAAATCTATTAAAAAAAGAATATAGTGTTAGTCTATTATAAAATAAAGTGTATTTGTTATGTATTTTTCTAATATTTCAAAGTGGACTATGAGTTTAAAAGGCAGAGATGGAAGACTTGCCTTTCAGCCCACATAATCTATGTCTAGTGATGCTGAAAAAACATGAAACAGACGTATCATAGTTTTCTGATGCATGAAAAGGAATCTACTCCAAAGAAAATGGACAAAATGTATAAGTGGTGAGCACAGATATGGCAAACTTTATCTTTCTTTAGGTTTTATAGATGTTAATAATTTAATTTATGTCTTATGTAGCAAGAGATTTTCCCATAATTTTATGCTGCCAGCTAAGTTGTAGCATCATTTTAAGACTAACTGCCTAGATATTAAAAGAAAACTGAATTAAATATTGTAAACGTAGACTTGATGAGCTCTTCAGGAGCCCTGCATTTTTTTAAAAATAATTTTTCAAACTGAAAATGAAATAGCCACTGGAGCAGCTTATTAGGGTATGCCATCATACTATGTTGGTTTGAGAAATGCACATAGTAACTAAATGATTAATAAAACTTTATGACATTGACATTGCTGAATACCTGCTTGATGAAAAGTCAGTAATAGACATCACAATATTGCCATTTTCCAAAAATACAGTAGCTTGCCAAATTAAAGATTTATCTGCAAACATGAATTGATACTGTATGTTATCGGCAGAATTGTAACTATGCTTTACAAAGAGATGAATCTATAAATAATAGGTAGGCTTGTTCTGTGCTTTTTTGTTGGATCAGTACCACTTATCATCAAAGAAAATATTCTGTTATAGGAATGCTTGGAAATGAATAGAAATGGTGCTAAAATATTCAGAGTTGAATAACCAATTTAAATCTCAGGGTTTATTCAGAAACATTTTTGTTGTCATTTCCATGATGATTTAAATTCCCATTGCCTTAATACAAATCAAGTCAGTGGTACCAAGCTGTATGAATAGTTATGCTATTTTTTCCACCATGCACTCAGAAGAGAAAAACAAGTTGCAGTGAAGATTGTCTTTCTGATATCAGTAAAAAGTATCAATTTTATGAAAGCTCGTTCTTTACATGTTTTAAAAATATTCTGTGTGATGAAACCAGAACATACAAAGCCTTGCTGCTGCATACTGACATATGATGGTTATCTAAAAGCACGTATGCAATTCTTTTGAGTTGATGGTAAAGTAACTTTTTCACCATGAAAGAGTATTTTTACTTGATGAAACAACTGACAGACAAATTATGCTTATTCAGACTTGAGTATTTAACAAATATTTTCTTGAACATAGATAAAGTAAGTCAGTCATTTCAAAGAAAACAAATAACAGAATTTGTTGCCAATAATAAAAATTGAACTTTTAACTTATATAAACTGTACATCAACCATATCTCAATTAAAAATAGAAATAAAAAAATTGTTTTTGAATAAAAACTAAAATTTTAGAAAACTCATATCTGCCACCATGAGCTTGACAGCTTCTCAAAACTTAAAGGCTTTTCTGATAAAACTGTTGATTATATTAATAAATGTGCCTCTTTGAATGATGTGTAAAAATGTACTAATATTTGGAAGAATCTGATTCTAGAATTTGGAAGAATCATCCAACTCAAAAAATATTTCCTCAGATAATGGAAAATAACTTAAATACTTACTTTCTATGTCTGGAATGTTTGCGAAGTTTTAAAAAAAAAGGAATTTCAGATATCTAAGAAACTAAGAAGAAACAAAACTCTAGCTACTTAGAATGTATGAGGCAACTGGAAAATTTTAAAATAAATAAATAAAAACTTTGGGGATAAAAGGAAGGAAACTACTACACAGAACATCAGGGCACTCAACATGTAAAATAAAATTTTATCACTTAAACTTGGCTCGAATATCCTAAATCACTATTCCTGGAACCCTTTATTATTAAATAATTATACAACTGGATTACAGCACTGAATATTCTTTCAAGAATTACTTACAGTCGATGTCTATTTGCTTCAACCAACTAAGAATCATGGAAAAAAGAGGAGTTAGATTTTATGTCCTTTTTTTTGTTCTTGAGCTTATATTGCTGATTATTTTCTAAAAAACCTGTAAGTTTTGTGAAGCACTATTCATAGTTTCCATGGAGTCTCAATGTCACTGATAAGGCAAGTATTAGGATCTAATTAAGAGACATTTTCCTGAGTGAAAGAAGATTCAATACTAGACTGTCAAGTTTATTTTCTCTCCATGCTCACAAAGGATACTTGTTAAAACTGCTAAAAAAGCATTTGTGACTGCCAGCTTAGATATTATCAGGGGAGGCCCTCTGCTGCTCTGTTGTTGAGTTCCAAAATAATAGTCCATAGAAATAAACCAAATATAGGAAGAGATTAAATATTATAGTTGATCACCTATCTAGGTAGATCATTGAGGTCTCTATTTTGAGTTGTGTAGAATCTGGCACCCAGTGGCTGCATAATGGTAGTTAGTTCCATGTGCTATGCTTAGAAATCCTTGAACATACTGAATGTCCAGGAGTAACAGACACAATTTTCTTCTCATTTCTCATTTAAGTATGACTTGAATATTAAAAGATAAGGAATTATCAAATTCAAAAGTGGCTTTAAGAGAAATTCCAGAACAGAAGCAATTTACTTATGCTAATGTCAGCTAACATATACGTAAGAAATTTCAAATAACTTTATTACCATAAATCCTTCCTAAGGCATTTATGCTGCTTAGAAATGTTTAAACTTACTATATTAACTCTATTTAGTTAAAAATGGATTAACATATAAATATTTAATGCAACTCATATCTATATTTATTGCTTTAAGAATTTTTTATATCACTCTCATCTTCCAACTTCTCTTTTCCCATTCTGTATCTTCACTGTCACCATATACACATGATCTTAAACGTAATGTGGGAGGTTTTTCACCCCAACTTGAAATAAATGTGAAAACACTACTAAGACATCTGACATATCTGTCCTAATTCATGAACTGTTTTCTGGTTCTTCCACTGAATAAATGTTTAACTTGAGTCAATTCCTATTTTCCATAAATATCTAGTTTTCTTATGATTAATTAGGATTAGTTCATGGGATAGATTAAAACATTGCTAATGTCAAATATTAATTATGGGTATATCTATGAATACTGTGTCTAATTGCTTTTTAATATTTACATTCTTCAGTGCCAATGTCTGCATATGCTTTAAATAAAGCAACAGAGAGAGGAATTAAAAGCACATGACAGGATAAGAGTCAGAGACATCAATATAAATTTATACTTAGCCTAAGATATATTCAGATGACTAGACACAGAAACAATGATAAATGTGTTTATGCATATGTATACATACATATATTACACAACTCTGTCCATGAGAAGGCCTCAAAGCAATGACACCTCAAGAGCAGTGAGCATACCCTCCATCAGATCTTGGTTTCTAAATATCATTGTCCAAGAAAATTGCTCAGAGAAATCACTGATTCTAGCCCTTGGAAAGGAAAATACAGGATGAGCCTGGAGTACTTTGTAGTACCAGAAAGTTAAGAAGAACTCAAAAAACAAGAGGACGGGGGCATGTGGGACCAAAGCTAAAAAACTTAAAAACAATGTAAATAACATAAACCCAAATTATAAAATAAATACCCTTGAGTCTATACATATATAAATTTAAAAACTGCATAAATGAAGATTGAAAAAAGAACAAAACTTCATTACAGAAGATTTCCAAATGATATATGTAGATTCCTCTCCAGTGGATGAAGTTTGATCCTCCCATCCCTTGAAGTGGGCTAGACTTAGTGACTTGTTTACAAAGAATAGAGTAAGGAAAGAGAAAATTAATAACTTTACACCAGAGAAACTGCCAAATGCTACCTCAAACAAGTGATAAAATTTACAAACATGAGTGCTGTCCTGTGGCTATTATGTTCTTCTTGATATGATGTGATACAAAGGACATTTCACTCTGTTGAATCTTTTTGAAAACCCATCGGTCCAGTATAATCATGAGAAAAAACACCAGACAGACCTAAATTGAGAATATTGCAAAATACCTGTCTAGTATGTCTCAAAAGTATCAAGGCCATGAAAAATAAGGAATGACTGAGAAACTTTCATAGACCAGAGGAGACTAAGAGACATAACAACAAAGTGATATGTGATATCACGGATGGATCTTGGAACAGAAAAAGGACATAAATGGAAGAACTGGTGAAATCCAAATCAAGTGCAGAATTTAGTTAATAGTTATGTACCAATGTTTGGTTTCTTAGTTTTGAAAAATGTATCTTAGTCATTAACATTAGAGGGAATTGGTGAAGTGTACATGGGAATTTTCTTTACTATCTCTGCAACTTTTCTACAATTCTAAAATTTCCCCCAAAGAAAACAATATTTTTAAAAGGGTATATGACAGAACACTTAAGGGTTCTTGTTAGAAAAATCATTCCTGAATGGACCTATACACATGATTGATAATCGCTACCAAAGGATTTTCATCATCAATTTCCTTACGTACGTTACTCACCTTCCATGACATGTTGTGGTATGGTAATTATTCACAAAGCTTACAACTTTTGGGGAGTTAGTGAGTTAAAATATAAATATAGTGACTATGAAGAGCAATTTATCTGTGACTTATAAAACTGAAATTTTCTACTTTGACCCAGATATGACACTTTGGGGATTTATTCTAAAGAAAATCTTTATATGTTCACAAGGAGACATCTATGCATGGCTGAATCACACTGAGTCCACTTTTGTCAGCTCCATCTTAGTCCCAAAGTCCTACCCTTCCCTTTTCTGCATGACTGAGCTTTAGCCTGCTCACAATGAATGCACCCAAGTCAGAAAAGTTTCCTCTCAACTTTTACCCTTGCTTATATCTGATATTAAAAACTGGAAGAGGGTCTTATTCTGATGCATATAGTTTATGGTCATGAGACCCCTGTGGGGAGGAAAAAACCCCAGTACTGGTCTGTGAGAAATTGCTTCTCCCTTAGTAGTCAGATTCTGTCTTCAGCTCTGTCTCCTTTAAGCGCCCCTGTACCCCTTTTGGTGGTACAGAGTGCAGCTGCTAATGCCTCTGGATCTTCTTCTGCTCAATTCTCCCTGTATGTAAGTTACCACAATAAACTTTATAATTGCACTTCATGGAGTTGCCTGCTTTGTTTTCCAATCTTAAAGTTCCTTCTCAGATGAGAGGATATTATTCAATATCCACCTTCCAGCACATCTGTAATGATGATTTGTTGCACAATTTTTAATTTTGAAAAAATAAATGCCTATCAATAAGGGAATTGGTAAATAAAATATATGTTGAACACCAAAATAAATTCAGAAATTTCCTGTAATAGCATTTATCACTCACTAACTTTAGCAATACCTTTGTTGGAAATTGAGCTTTTATTTATTACTTTTTAAAATTATTAAAAATGTAAGTAATAGGAAAAGAAGATATGCTTATGGCAAAGGAGAAACAACTGATTTACAAAAAAACTCAAAATTTTAATTTTTAATATTAAATTAAATATAATATCAAATATTAATAAAATATAAACATAAATATATAAAATATAATATTAAATATCAAATATAAATTAAATTTTTAAAATTAAAAAATTTGATCTTTAGTTATTCAAACAGGCAGAAAGATACAAAGCATTTTTATGTAAATAATTATATTACTGCAATTGTATTTTTTTCTGTTAACTGTTAATAAAATTATATAAAGTAAGTTTTATTGTTTGGTTTCACCCTTAGCAGGTTTTAGAGCCACAGGTGAACTCTGACCTATCATTGCTGAAACCCAAGAGGAAGTGGCATTGGTTGGAGACAGCACTTTGATACTAAAACTCTAGAATGCATAATACTAAATAAAGCAGAGAGGAGAAAGTAAAAGATTACTGTTTATTTCACCACAGGTGGTACAATCCTACTGAACTGATGGTTAACGTCTTTTGATATTCCTTTCAAGCTAAGTAAATATGCATTTACTACTAGTGGTTCTTTAATTTCTTGATATATCAGACATCAAACAGAGATCAAATCATGATCAAAAAAAAGTACTGGAGAAATAAGCACGTGGCTGAAATAGGGGTATAAACATATAATCCTTTTTAATTAAACACACATACATACACATGCACACTTCTTACAGGAAGAAGATACATTTTTGGAAGCTAGGTATAATTCATTTCATAAACATTTCAATTAATAAAACTTGAAAATCTAAGAGAATATGATTAGCAGTTATAAAAACAAAATGTATATAAATAATTTTTTAAAAGTTGTAAGCATAACGGAATATATATAATTTATCATAAAATACTGCTCATCTTTTATTTTGAATTGGATACATTTCTAAATTCAAAAGTAAAACCAAAGATTATCAGTAATTAGTTGTTAATTTTGTGGAGGAAGAAATTTTCCTCTATCCCCCTAGTTTCTTCTGGCTGGTCTAAGAATTAAATTGACAGAAGATATGTTAAAAGGAGAAAATAAAACAAAAATATAATAACGTGTGCATAGGGGAGACCCAGAAATACTGAGTAACTCACTGAAATGGCCAAAACTCTCACCTTAAATACCATCTTAAAGACAAAAGAGGATGTTGGGTGACGTTGTTTGGTACTTCAAAAGGGAAGAGGGCAATTCATATGGAGATGGAAAAGCAAATGTTTGGTAAACAAATGTTTCCTGGGCCCTGCAGAGACAGTGGGACACAGAGTCTGATCTCTAGGCCCTGCTGAGTTTCCCCAACCACACCTAGCCCATAGTCTTTGCAGAGATCTCTAGTAATAGCTCTATTCTGGGAGCAGGCCCGTTATCTAAATTCTTTTATGCAGTTAGGGGGAAAGTCGAAGTTTCTTCCTGGGTCTTTTGGACCTTGATCTTTTTCAGGTTGAAACAATACACGTGTCAAAGAAACATTTGGAGATGGCAAGTTTTGCTCTCCTACAGAAGCTTCGTCTGCAATATACAATCGCATGAAAAGTTTATTTGGCTCATCACAAGTTATCTGCCAAACTGAAGACAGATCCAAACAACTTATGCAATTAGTAAAGTTAAAAAAAAAAAAAAAAAAAAAAAGGAGTCATTAAATCCCAGAGAAGAAATATACTAAGAAAATTATATGAGTATATTTATATTTCCTGGGACATAGATACCAGGAATATCAAAATGTCCCTATGGGAACCAAAATTACTTAATCAGCAGCTATAACTTTAATATTATTTCATGATTAAGTAACATAAAAAAAAAAAAGATCAGTATTAACCTTTAGCATTTTGTTTTATCATAGTATTGAAACCAAGCAGAATCCTGTGGACCTCCTGGGTATGGAAGCCTCTTTGTGTTCCCCACTCCTTGTTTGTAGGGAATAGACTCCAGCCTCCATGACCTTCCCTGAGCTCCAAAGGGC
Source organism: Phocoena phocoena (assembly GCF_963924675.1). Lineage (NCBI taxonomy): Eukaryota > Metazoa > Chordata > Mammalia > Artiodactyla > Phocoenidae > Phocoena > Phocoena phocoena. Next base: position 27,532,936 of record NC_089222.1, on the reverse strand, counting down.
AGATTTGAACAGCTGCTAGTCAGGGAAGGGAGGGGATGCAGAGACAAGACAGGAACAGCCAAGAAACAATAGTGCAGCCTTGGGACAGGATCTTGGTTCCACTTCAAGGGATACATATAGCAACATCTTTGAGTTCTTTACAGATCTAAAACCCAACAAATGGAAGACATTGCCATTCTTCGTTCCAGAGAACACCACCTGAAGCCAGGTTAAAGGAACCAGAGAAGCACATCAAGAGATTACTTGAGACCAGATTAAAGGAGTGAAGGCCCTGCACACACCCTAATCTTGTCAGCAACGCCACCCTTGAACTATTGCTATAAAACTCCTCACCAGACCCTCCTGGGTGGGGACACAAAGTTTTTGAGGGGCATGAACCCGCTGTGTTCCCCTCTGCCTGGCAAAGCAATAAAGCTCTTCTTTTCTACCTCACCCAAAACTCTGTCTCTGAGATTCGATTTGGCACTGATGCACAGAGGCTGAGTTTTCAGCATCACTATCAGAGTTTCTGCCTATGAAAATAGGAACAAGCTATCCTAACGGGTAGTGGCAAAAGCAACTCAAAGAGTTCTTCAATTTAGATATAACTAAATAAACCAGAACTTGAATTGAGATAGCAAATGCTCCATTTCAGCAGCATGATAAATAATGAATAGGTTATTAAAGTAGCACTGATCATATCTCTTCATCTGGCTCCATAACACAAGAGCGAAGGGACACATAATGCTAACAACTTATAGGAAATTTAAAACTCCTAAAAGGAAATAGAGCGTATGAATGAGCACAGTGTTATAAGTCTGTAGAGCTTACAGCCATGTAGGAAATCACTGAGATCAGTTGTTTAGAGAGATTTAAAGGGGGCTTGCAAGGTCTCTGTGAGCAGCTAGAGTTAATGAGGGATTCGAGTAAAGGTATCACAAAACTAACTCCTGTCCTCAAGCTTCAGTATATCACCTGATAAGAAGAAGAGGGCAAGGGGAGGGTGAATCCCCTACTCAACTGGAAATGAGAAGAGTTAAAAGTGAGAAGACAATGAGTTCTTGAAAGCTTCATATTTAATTCAAAACTGAATGTATTGATTTTTTTCTCCAGTAAGTTCTTTAAATTTCTAATTTATTCTTTATGGGGCCCACAAGAGATGTTACTTTGGCCTAAAGGTACTTTCTGTGGAATTTGCTTTAATCTTTTATTTAAATCCAAAATACAAAGTACAATCCAGCAGATATAAACATCTAAAATAGAAAAAAAAATATTTTGTGTCAAAGGAATAATGAAAGAAATTTAGTTTCATGAAGTTTTGTTTTGCCTTAAAGTTTGACCAATAGAAAGCAAGGGTTTAAAGACAATTATCAGGAGGGATTTACAAATAAGTCTGGATTTTAAATGCCTGGGAAAAGGATGATGTGGGAGTAAAAACTGCATTTTGAACAAAAAGATAAAATAACATGATTGTATTTGAAACATTTGAGAAAATATTAATAAAATACATGAATAGGGTACATTTAAATTTTACAGACAAGAAATAAGCATCTACGTAATTTTTTTAATTTTTATTTTTCTAGGCTAGAACTCATTAATTAATTAATCTTCTCATTTTATTGAGATAATTGTCACACAGCACTGTATAAGTTTAAGGTATAAAGTATCCATGTAATTTAAAATAATTATCTGGTTTCTCTTGTGTTTTCTTTATTTTAATTAAATAGTTATGGTTAGAATATTTCCTTATTATAGTATGCATCTGCACAGATACAATTGTATATTTGTGGAATATGAATCTTTTATCCAAAAAGTTTCACGAGTCCTATTTTTGTCACCAGATGTAAACTATTTTCCTTAGCTTGGGACAGTCTCTTCCACACAAACTCTTACAAAATGGAAGATTAAAACTGTGAAAGCTGTGTTACTAGGCAATTATTTCAAAACAGAAATACACATATTTGTTTTATAAATCTCAAATAGAAAATGTATAACTTTGAATATGCTAAAAATAAAAGTCTCCTTTAAGGTAAGGAGTTTAGGTAATAGATTAATGTAGGGGAACAAAATTTGCCACCTCAAAAATGTGTCTCTTTGTCATGAAGATTAATTTTGGCTGATTATTTTTAAGAAACAGAAGAATTGGGAAGTTCCTGTTACCACCCATTCTTGAGTCTCTCCCATGTGTACAGGTTATTAAATTGTTGTTTGATTTTCTCCTATTAATCTATCTCATGTCAATTTAATTCTTAATCCAGCCAGAAGAACCTAGAAGGGTAGAGGAAAATTTCTTCCTCCCTGACACTGCCGATATTAAAGATAGCTGACTGAAGTTTACTTACACTGTCACAGATGCTTTGGAAATTAAAACATCTAATCCTTCATTATTGCTTTTGTGAGGGAGGAAAACTAGGAATTTCTAGAGTTAGTCATCCTTCTCTTCTTGTTACAGAAAGACACTTACAAATGGAGATTTTCTTATAAATGTAAGGCTACTTCTACTTCGTTTTCAGAGATTCCTCTGTTTGTGGCCTCTCAAAAATAAACAGCCCCAAATAATCCTTATGCCAAAAAGGCATATTTGGGGGTGGCATATCCAGCTCCTCTTCATTTTATAAAGAAAGCACTCCCAAAACAATCTGGAGTATTTTACAGTGAGATAGATACAAAGATCTGAGTTAAAATATTTAAGGCTGGAAAAATTTATCATCATCTCCATTGACTATATTTGTATCACCCACAATCCTGATGCCCATGTTTTTTATTACACTTTGGTAATCTATCCATATTACTGATTTTTCACTCGACTGCAGAGTCAGGAGTATAACTGACTCCCCTTTTCTGACACTAGTAATGGCCACACCATCATTTCAAACTAACAGTTACTAATTAATACTCTATATGGCACAAAGTACTTAAAAGCACATGTGAATCATCCTGAATCAGACAGAAATTTATCAATAAGTGTCTAGAGGAACAAATTTACAAGATTGTATACAATGAGAAAATTGAGTATTATATTAGAATGTAGGCTTTCAGAACAAGCCTCCCCAAAATGTGTCACTTTTGCTGCAGGATTATTTTGAGCTAAAGTCAAGACAAAGTATCCCCCCTCCCTTAACTACCTAGAAGAATTTAAATTGGGAATTTTTCCCAGAAAAAGAGTCCTTATGGTTACCAGAGATAGATTTTATCTAAGCAGCCCCATCTGTAAGGCAGGGAAAATATCTAATTACCAAACATCTGCTCTTCTCACCATCCTGTGAATGACCCTCTAGTTCTTGGAAGCTCCAGGTCCCCTGTCCCATTTCTTAGCTCAGAATGGCATATACTTTTCATTTTACTTTTCTCTCTTTGAACCTCTCAGATATGTGGGTGATCTCTGATCCTCATTCCTTTGCATACAAAATTAAATTTGATTTTCTCCTGTTAATCTGCCTCCTATCAATTTAATTCTTTGACCAGCCAGAAGGACAAAGAAGGACAGAGGGAAGCTTTCTTCCTCCCCAACAAGAGCAAATTAAGAATTTCAAAATCACATCATATTTAGTTTTTAATCAGGCTACTGATAATTAATGAGATTACTATAGACTTAGTTTTAATTCTTCTAAAATATGAAGTCATGTAACATGTCCCTTTTATGTCTGGTCTGTAAAATGGAAGAAGGCAGAATTTCTTCAAAAATCAACCACAAGCAACCAGAATATTGTATCCTTAGTCTGAAGAGAATAATTTAAGACCTATGCTGTGAAACGTTGTTCTTAGAAAGCATTAATCATAAGTATTGATGCCTTATGTTCAAAATTGCCGTTGGTTACTCATTTAAGTATATTTTACATAGCCGTAGGAAAATTTGAAACATAACATAAGCATAACAGCTGATAATTATACTGTGAAAAAATACATTAGTCCTCTCATGTGGCAAATAGGTTTAAATATTTGAGCACAATTGACAGAAAAACTGAGAACCCTCAAAATTAATATTAAATAAGATATAATACTGCCGTGATTTAGAGATCACTACCCTTTTAACTGGAATAGTTAAGAGTAAAGATTGTTGAATTAATTAAACAAGGAGACCATTGGACTGAGGTGACTCTAATGCCGTGGTGGCCCACGTAAGCCAACTATCGTCTAAACCTGTAAATGCCTCAAAGCTACGAGATCAGAATGCTAAGGACAGCCAGTCACAAACAGCCAACCAAGCTTTAAGCCAGAGCCAGTCGATAATCTCTTTTCTTTGCTCCTGCTCTTTCTCTATGTCTTTCCTCTGATGCCATTCCCCCAGCAGAATGGTCCGAACAACTTCTGGTTTGGCACTGCGCCGTTTGATGAATAAATGAGCTCTTAAAATGTTGAGTATGCCTCAGTTTATCTTTTAACACTAGTTAGCTACCCTTCTTCACATGAGAAGGGGATGAGTAGGAGATATGAAGTAGAAAGTAAAATACTCGTGCTTTGTTTAGATCTTAAAAGTTCTACACTTTTTCACAAGAAAAAAAGATGGCAACTATGTGAAGTGATGGATGTTAACTAAATTTATTGGGGTAATAATTTCACAATATATACATAACAAATTATTATGTTGTACTCCTTAGCTAATACAATATTATATGTCAATTATATTGCAAGAAAACTGGAAAACTTACTTTCACTCAATAGGATGCTCATACAATTAACTAGAGATACTTATCTACATTTTCTCTATGTATAGTTCTAGAAAATAAATTTTAATAGTCTGAACTAAATTAATTTTATAGTCAATTTATTCAAGAGTAACTAATGCTATTGGATTCCTGATTTAATTTTTGCAGTGGCTTTTCTCTTTGAGGTACACATTTGTTCAATTTGCATACCCAGTTGTTATTTCTACTGCCCCACATCCAATAAATTAGTGAGAGAAATCATGTTCCATGTGTTTAGTTAAATGTAAACACTGTGACTGATGTCTGCTTAGATCGAATGAAGAATATTTCTTCTTATTTGTATCTTCCTCAAGAAAACAAATTAATATACTTGTCTATGTTCTGAGAAGTGTATTATGTAAAACGTGCTCTTCCATGTTATATAACCTCATTTGTCTTTTTTCGTGTTTTACTTGTGGGTCACAGCATAGATAAAGATCCTTTATGTGATTAACCTTCAAACTGACAGATTCATAATAAATCAGTATTCTTTTTAAAACATTCTGGATTAGGAGTCCAAACAATAAAAGGGAGTTAATGATTTACACTAAATAATTCCTTGAATAACTGAATTGATTTTGTTTCTTCTTTTCGTCTGAGAATGGTATGAAACATTGGGTTCAATGATCAATTCATGTAGTTAGGGAAAAACGTAAGGGAACCTAGCGTATAAGACAGACAAACAGGATGCTGAGTACTCTGGAACTTCTTCACTTAGCATGACTTTTGAGGCATCCAATCAAAACTTTAGAATGTATTTCTCAGTATCATGGATGGTCAACCTACTGCTGAATGCCCAAGATCTCCTATTTAAAATTCATACAACTGTGCATATTTTTAGAACTATTCAGTCAGAATGTTGGGATTGGGAAGAAGAGTTCCAGGAATCCACACGTATAACATGCTTTCCAGATGATGCTTATGTACACTCAAGCCAGTGCCTTGGTGGCTTCATGGAAATACATTTGGAGACACAGATTTAAATTTAACTCCTGATTTAACAATATTGGGGAAACTGTGGCCAAGAAATGTTATACAATTTCTTCAAAGCTAAATAGTCAGTCAATGGTAGAGACAGAATTTTAAAAATTGAGCATTCTTGCTTGTATTCTAGTGCTCTACCTCTTATACCACACATTCAAAATTTTCCCATTAGATTTCATTAGTATTCCCACTAGAACTCACATATAAGTTTGCCAAATTCAATTTGTAATGTAAGATACATCAATATTAAAAAACAAGAATTGCATACATAATAAGTTTAAAAAAGAAACAGGAATAATGTAGAAAGAAATAACCTAATTTAAAATTAATTTTCAATGGACTATTCCTAGTACAGCATTGGTGGTATAGTGGTGAGCATAGCTGCCTTCCAATGGAATACTCTGTGCTTGATCTGACAATTCTGGAAACCATAACAAGACTATGACTTTCAAAGAGTGTGCAACCAGTCCATACATTTGTCTATACTAAACAGTACCTGAGAACTCCACATAGGTCACAAAATTATAAATCGAAAAGGACTAATCTGTTTTTGTTTTATAAAAATAAGAACTACTGCATTTTAACATAAAGTTACTATGGGACTTTTTTGTTTTTGGGGTTTTTTTTGGCCTCTGCTCTCATATCCTTTTTAAAAAAAATTAATCATGTCTCTGTTCCACTATTTTTGAGAAAAGAATTGTAATTAGTGTAATTAGTGTGAGTAGTGTAGTTCAACTGAGCAAAAGGTGACTTTGATGTTGTAGTGCAAAAGGCTACGAAAGGAGGTCCAGTTGGAAATTCTGAAAATCACAAATATTATTCTAAGGCCTTTGACTTTCCTCTGAAAGTGGTAGGTCAAAGCTGTTATTTTCTCCCCCATCCCAGCCTTCTCCTTCTCAGAGATCACTCTATTATTCTAGTAGCAATATATAGAGTAGATTTGGAAACACAGATTGTGAAAATTTAAATACATTAGTAGAAATTATATATAAATAAATGTTATTCTCACATTCCCATCAGAATTATGGTCAAGATTCCCTATGAGAAAATGAAGAATTTAAAAGATATAAATTGTGAAGAATTTGAAGAAGGTCGGAATAGCAAACTCATTCTTACAAGTCATAGAAAGTCATAGCAAAATACTTAAATTTTCACTTGTCTTCCACTGGAGATTGTGCTCTTCAACAATACTTAAATACATGTGGTCACCAAAAATATTTAATCTGACTATTTAAAAACACATGAAACAGAAATGAACTCTCTATGATGATTGTCTTTATACTCCACAGTTGTTAATATTTAATCTATAAGTCACATTTTCAGTAAAATGTGTTTAAAGTCTATTTTTAAAAGCATAAAATCTGTTTTCCCATAAATGTATTTCCTCCTGCCCATTCTCGCCTTATTCTCCTATCTCTTGGCAGCTGTCTTTGGCTTACATTGGAACACTGTTACTATATTATATGTAAGTTAAATTATAAAGTATATGACTATGTCTGACAAAAGAAAAATACTAATACCGAAAATAATGTCCAAAACAAACTTTTATGGAAAACTTTAAATATCAGGCAATATACTACCCAATTTACCTGCATTCTTTCATCCAGTGTATTAGCAGAGTAGAACAGAACAGATATTTTAATTTCAAAAATTAAGCATGAAAGTTGGTGCCATTGCTTGAAATCAATGCTATAACAATTGTGACAGTTGACTGAAATGTTTAACATTTACTACAAGGAAATATTCAAAAGTCTTCAATTTTTCTTTATAATTAAGAGTTTATTTTTTATTACAAGTGAAAGTTTTTAAAAGCTGTGCCATTTAGATCCTTTGTCATCTATAAGTGACTATAATTACTTACGTATTACTGTCATATTACATTTATATGATGACTTAAGTGCCATTTTATTTAGGTACCTTAAGGAGAAGCATTCATGAATAAAAGGTAAGTTTGAACACACATTCACTTGAAAACCAATAATTAGGACACTAGATGTTTTCTTCCATGCTATTCCTTTCCGGAGTGGAGAGTTCACTGCACGCCACTAACACTTGCTTGAAGCAAGCAGATATTCTAGAGCCTGGTGCCTCAATTACTTCCCTCTCGGGCTATGTCTGGTTCACTTTCCCTTTATGCCTGCGGAATGACAAGTGACTACCAGAAAGTTTAATTAACAAACGCAAAGACACAATAATGTGAAAAGGTGCCAGAGTCGAACATTAGACTCCATAAGGAAAGAGATCAAGGACAAAGGCTGTTAATGTTTTGTATTTGCAGCTAACTCTTAATTACCTCTGCTAATGAATGGGAACACAGTGGTAAGAAGCATATCAAAAATCGTTCATAATTGGCTTTGGAATGCCATTTCTTATAGCAAGTTAGCATTCCTAATTATGTTTCAGTAAGTATGACTTAAGAATTCATTGGTAATCTGTGACATTACAAATCAGTTTGTAGTGTAAGGAGACAGAGGCTGAGAAACATCTTGAAGGACAGGAAGTTGATAACCTAAACTCCAACTTCTGCTGTGAGCAGTTCACATAGGGAAAGATTGTCTGACTGTTATCTCTGGGCCACACAGATTCCCATGATGATCAGTAATAGGGTGTGTAAGCATATGGAGTTTTATTTTATTTTAAAAAATACTCTGCACAATTATTGTTAAATTTATTCCTAAGTACTATAGCTTTTATGCTGCTATTTTAAATGGGGTCTCTTCTTTCATTACACTTTTTAAAATTTGTAATTTTTATGCAGAAAGTTCTTTATTATTTACTAATTTTGTCCTCAGCCTGATTACTGCATGATTTTTATTACTCCCAGTGGTTTTTCCAATGAATTTTCTGTTTCTGAGGATAAAATAACATCAATTACAAATCATGATCCTGTTGTCTTCTCCCTTCTAATATTTCACATTATTGATTCTCTAATTGTATGACTGCTATTTCCATAAAATTATAATATGATGTGGATAAGAGAAGCCATTATTTAATTGCTTCAAAGTCAATGGGAATATTTCATTATAAAACTTTAATTCAAGTAAACTTTTTATTAAATTACAACCTACATACAGAAAGGTGCAGGAATCAAAAGTGATGGATTTTCCAGACAAGTCCCACGTCAAGGAATCACTATCCTAACGTTACTGGCAAAGAGTAGAGTCTTGTTTTTCACTTTTCTGTAAATGAGACATGTTGCTTATCGTGTCTGGCTTCTTTTGCCAAACATTATAAATTTCTTAAATGTTTTTTTTGAACAAGTATAGTTTTTAAAAATGTTCCTTGTTTAGTATTCCAATATGTGGATATAGCCACTTGGTTTGTTGAGCTATTATGAATAAAGAATTTAGGGACATTCCAGCATTATCTTTCTGATAAATATATATGCATGTACATGATCATATAGTGTGAATAGTGAGTGTTATTTCATCCTTTTCTTTTTTTATCCTTTTAAAAAAATTTAACCTCTTCTTTCCTTGCTGATTTGCCTTCCATTACTATGTTGCATATTACTATGTGATAGTGGGTACTGTTGAGTCATTCATGTTTTCAGGATGGAAACTTTCAGCAATTCCCCATTTTGCATGATGCTTGATGAAGGACTTCATTAGATACACTTTATCAGTGTAAAGAAGTTGCCTTCCATCCCTAATTCGCTAACTGTTTTATCATGAAATGATATGGAAGTTATGAAATATTTTCTGCAGCTATCAATATGATATGATTTTCCAACTCTTTTTGCTAATGCAGTAAATTAAATCACCCTTTCATTCCTAGAATAAACCACATTTTAAAAATACATTGCTGAATTCAATTTGCTAATATTTGTTTAGGATTTTTGCAGCTTTATGAGAGAGACTGTTGTCATATTTTGTTGTTATAATATTCTCATCAGGTTTTGGTACCAAGTGTATGCTGGCCTCATAAAATGAGTAGAACTTCCTATTATTCTATTCTCCAGAAGAATTTGTGTGAGAATGGTTTTATATCTTTCTTAAATATATGAAAAAGATCACCCATCAATCCATCTGGACTTCCAATTTTCATTGGTGTAATTTTTAAATAACAGATTCAGTTACTTTAATAGATAAAGGATTATTTAGATACTCTAGATCTTTTTGTGACAAAATTGTAAGTTTTTTTGTTTTTTGTGGTACGCGGGCCTCTCACTGTTGTGGCCTCTCCCGTTGCAGAGCACAGGCTCCGGACGCTCAGGCTCAGCAGCCATGGATCACGGGCCCAGCGGCTCCGCGGCATGTGGGATCTTCCCGGACCGGGGCACGAACCCGTGTGCCCTGCATCAGCAGGCGGACTCTCAACCACTGTGCCACCAGGGAAGCCCAATTGTAAGTTTTATGAATAAAGAAATTGGTCTGTTCATATTGTCAAATTTACTACTGCTTGATATTTCATAACTTTTGTAATCTTTGAATTGTATTGAGGATCTGTAGTTATGTCTCCGTTTTAATTCCTAATATTGGTAGCTTGATTTTTATTTCCTTATTGTCTTGAACAACCTTGCTGAATACTTAATCACATTTATTACTTTCACAATTTTTGGCTTTCTCATTTTACTCTATTGTATATTCATTTTCTATTTATTATTATTATTTACTTTCTTCCATATCTTGAATGAGATTTACTGTTCTTTTTCTAGAACTCTTTTAGATCAAGTATTAGACTATTGATTCTTTTACTTTCTCCTTATCTAAAAGTTATTTAATGATATTCATTCCCTCTAAGCACTTCTCTAGTTGCTTTGCATAGAATGTGATATGCTATATCATCTAAATTTCAGACAAAAATATTTTTAAAATTCTGTTATGTTGTCTTTTTAAAATATGAATTATTTAAAAGTTAATATACTTAATTTCTAATACTATTAATCAGCTCTTATTTGAAAGTCAATTGTGATAAATGTCCTATGGCACATAAAGTGCATTTTGCCATCATTTTATAAGGTGCAATGCTCTCTCTCTAGATATATATATATATATATATATATATATAAATTGAGTCAAGTTTTTATTTGTATTTTTCAATTATTTTATATGTATTTTTTTCTCTTTGTGGCTTATTTTTTCAGTTTTCACGAAAGTAGTGTTAAAAGCTCCCCTATAATTGTGAGTTTAATTTTTTATTTTAGTCTTGTCCATTTTTGTTTTTATATATATTTGAAGCCATATAGTATACCTGTAATAAGTTAGCATTGTAATATCTTCCTGTTGGACAGACCTCTTTCATAATAATGAAATGTGTCTCCAATAAGTTGCTTTTTTTACTTTGCCTGTTATTAGCATAAACACATTGGCTTTTTTGGGTTAATGTTATATTTTTTTTTTTCCAAAATTTTAGTTTCAAACTTTTGATGTCTCCTTGTTTAAGGTTTATATCTTGGAAGCAGAATGAATTTTTAAAAATTCATATGTAGGGCTTCCCTGGTGACACAGTGGTTGAGAGTCCGTCTGCCGATGCAGGGGACACGGGTTTGTGCCCCGGTCCGGGAAGATCCCACATGCCACGGAGCGGCTGGGCCCGTGAGCCATGGCCGCTGAGCCGGCACGTCCGGAGCCTGTGCTCCGCAACGGGAGAGGCCACAACAGTGAGAGGCCCGGGTACCGCAAAAAAAAAAAAAAAAAAAAAATTCATATGTAAATTCTTATCCCTTAATTAATGTGTTTCATTCATTTACATTTAATATAATGATTGACATAATTAGAATTATATCTGCCATCTAATTTTTTTCCCTTTTTCATCTTTATTTTTAATCCTTATTGTTTTCCTTTTTCTTTTATTCCAGTTTTCCTTCCATTAAGTACTTAGTTAATCATTTTTATGATTATGTTTGTGGTTAATCTTGAGAGTATAATATTTATTTTTGAATTTAATATTTTCAAACATAAACATTTCCTTTTACCATTTCAGTAATTTTTCCAGAAATTTTGAATTATAATTTTCTATATTTTAATTCAACATATATTTTAAAACTCAAGATGTCAATTTAATTGCATTTATAGTCAATATTTATTTATATCACCCTCATCTTTACCCTTTCATTACTGTTCTTTCTTTCCTTCATTTCCATGATTTCCTTATTGGGTTATCTTCCTCCCATTGAGGCACTTCCTTTACTATTTTCTTTTAGTACAAGATTCCTGGTGAAATATTCTCAGTTTTTATTTATCATCCTTATTTTTTTCATATTTGAAATATGTGTATATTTCTTACATAGTGAATTTTATTTTGGTGATTAATGTATTTCACAGATTACATACATCATTTTATTTTCTTCTGGCTTCCCTTGTTTCTGCTGGAAACTTAACTGTCATTCTCATTGTTGTATAACAAAACAACTCTTGAAAGCATCAATTTTGTTTTGTTTTGTTTATTTCTATGTATATCTTAATTCCTACATTCTACTTCCTCTACTTTTATTTTGATATTTTAATAATTTATTTTAAGCTCATGGATTGACTTTTTATTATAACAGTTTTTTCTTTAAAAATGTTGATATTGGGCTTCCCTGGTGGTGCAGTGGTTGAGAGTCCACCTGCCAATGCAGGGGACACGGGTTCGTGCCCTGGTCCCGGAAGATCCCACATGCCACGGAGCAGCTGGGCCCGTGAGCCATGGCTGCTGAGCCTGCACGTCCGGAGCCTGTTCTCCGCAACGGGAGAGGCCACGACAGTGAGAGGCCCGCGTACCACAAAAAAAAAAAAAAAAAAAAAAAATGATATTTATTAAAATTTCTTCTGCTCACAAATTTACTTCTGTATACCAAAGTAGAAGGTAGGAATTAGGATAATATAGAAACAACTCATAAGGTATGCCTATAAGGTATGTATTGGTTTCTTTATTTTGAGAAAATAAAACTTTAGAGTTTCTCTTTAGGCAATAAAGAAATCTCCAACAAATTGAAAAGCCACTACTACAATTATTTTATGCCTTAGGTATTTTAACATTATATTTATCACTAAATTTTTTTCTTTTTTTTTTTGCAGTACGCGGGCCTCACCGCTGTGGCATCCCCCATCGCGGAGCACAGGCCCCGGACGCGCAGGCTCAGCGGCCATGGCCCACGGGTCCAGCCGCTCCGCGGCATGTGGGATCCTCCCGGACCGGGGCACGAACCCGCGTCCCCTGCATCGGCAGGCGGACTCTCAACCACTGCGCCACCAGGGAAGCCCTATCACTAAATTATTTATGACTTCTGCTGACTTATTTAGACTCTGAATTTATTATTATAAAATGCTCCTTTTGGTCAGTGTTTTTACAGTTCACTCATTACTTTAGATGTGCCTTTTGGATAAGACAAAGACAGAATCCTATTTCCTTTTATTTATATAACTGATATGTGAAGTTTTTTTCTGTAATTTCATTTCATTTTATTTTAAATTATCCTATGTTTAATACATGTTTATTGGAGTACAACTGCTTTACAATGGTGTGTTCGTTTCTGCATTATAGCAAAGTGAATCAGCTATACATATACATATGTCCCCATATCTCTTCCCTCTTGTGTCTCCCTCCCTCCCATCCTCCCTATCCCACCCCTCTAGGTGGTCACAAAGCACTGAGCTGATCTCCCTGTTGGATGCAGCTGCTTCCTACTAGTTATCTATTTTACATTTGGCAGTGTATATATGTCAGGGCTACTCTCCCACTGCATCCCAGCCTCCGCTTCCCCGCTGTGTCCTCAATAATTTATTCTTAATGCTTCCACTATTTTCTCTCATGTCATACTGATGATCTCTTTGCTGTGTATGTGTGTGTGTATGCATGTGTGTGAGGCATTTCTCCTAGAGACTGGAAATTTAATAGTCAAAATAGTTGTAATTCTGTTGCTTTCTATGTTTTATATGCAAAATTAAGTTGATTTATCAACTTCAAACAGTGTAAGAATAGCAAACATTCATCGTATAATGGGACTTTTTCTATGTGCTTTGCATAAATTAATTAAACCATGTGAAGCAGGCGTTGCTATTACTCTTATTTTATAGATGAAGAAAGTGAGATATGTAGAAATTTAGTAACTTTGCATTCCCAATAAGTAGTAGAGCTGGGTTTTCAACCAAGGTGGCTGATTCTAGAAAACTGTGTGTTAGTATAAGTTACTTTGCCTCTGGAATTTTACTGAGAAAGAAGATGAAATAACTAGAGATATTGTATTTCCTTCTGCCCATCTTATACTTCCTGAAGTCTCCTTCCCTTCCAACTTTTCATACATACATTGTTATATTTAGATGTGCTGGGAGTAAATGTCATAACTTTCTGTAACTAAGCTTTCAAATCTAGATTGATCATTTGCAGTCTTTTCTGATAATGCCCTTTAAAAGATGAAATTCAGTCATTTACATTTCCCACCATGTACCTCTACCCACGACAGCATAATATTTGTTTAATGTCTACTCTTGTGGTTATCCTACTATAATATTTCTTGAAGTTTCCTTAACTGAGTGTACTTCTCAGTGATTAGCCACCTGACCATTTTCTACTGTTTTAGGCATTCTGTTCTCTTGGCTTTCATTTTGGTACTTCCTCAAAGTTTTCCCATCATGTAATTTCTTGGTTTTTATGCTTCACTCTTGCTATTTCTTCCATTTAAATCAAATCCTTTTCCTTGTCTCTTGATATTCTTTTCCTTGTTATTCTTAGACTAAACCTTGGATTTTAGTGTCATTTTTATGTCAGATATGTCAATTATATCTTTATCCCCAAACTATCGTCCAAACAGAGACTGGTATATTGAGCTGCCTTTATAATAGCTCTTAATTATCTACAGTGAACTGCCTTTTCAATCTCCCCTTAAATGTTCCAAAATTAACTCGAGTCTCCTCACCTCAAAACTGCCATCTAAAAAATAAAAAAACAAAACTGCCCTCTACTCCACTCCAATTTCCCTCATCTGAGTCAAATGAAATTTCCTCAGTACAGACACTGCTCAGGCCAGAAACTTAAATGTGCTGTTCAGATCCTCCTTTTTTCTCATTATTCACTTCAAATCCTTCAACACACTTGAGTATTTTGTGTCCAAAATAAAACAGAAATGTTAACTTCTGTTAACAAATTCTAACATCATCAAAGTGAAGTGTCATTATCATATGAAACATGCAAATGTCACCTAACTATTCTACCCACTTCTATGCTAGACACTTCTGATTCAATGAACACATAATATAAACATGCGATTTCCTTAAATAAAAGGAATCGTGTCGGTTGCTACTTAAAACATTTAATGATTTTCAATTTCAAGTAGAAAAGAATCCTATTCAATAATTCCAGTCTTTTTTCACTGAACATTTTCCTATTCCACACTAATCTGCCTACCTTTTGAAAAAGTGAATCCTTTATTTTTCCAGTCTGTGAAGACATAGCAAAAGATGACTGTCTATGAACCAGGAAGTGGGACCTCATCAGACACTGAAGACGTCGCTGCCTTGATCTTGGACTTTCCAGCCTTCAGAATTGTTCAATGTGTGCTCACTGTTTCCTTCAGTGCTTAGTAGGCCACTGTGAAGGTGGCCTTCTTCCTTTTCTGACATGGCCCAAGATTCAGTAGGCCTTGCTTCTGATTATCTGTTTTGGTAAGGAAGTTTTCTGTATGGGAACAGGAAACTCGGCAAGATACCTGCATTTACTTGCCTTGGTTCCAGCAGTTCCTGAGGCAGATGTGTGAAGCCTTGAAAGAGATTGATTCTAATACAGTCATTGAAAGATTCCCCACAATTGGTCAACTGTTGGCAAAAACTTGCCGATATCCTTTTATCTTAGCATACGATGAAAGCCAAAACTTTCTAATATGATGTTTATGTTGTCTTAATAAAAAGAACTGCAGAATTCTGGAGAATTGAAACTTAACTCCTGGACATAGGGGTTTTATCTTATATACTTTGGGCATTTAGAATTGATATAAAAGAAGTCAGTCCTTTTACTAAAGGTCTTGAGTATGCACCTGCAGATTACTATTCTGGTTTGCTTAAAAATACGGTTTGTCCTTAGTGTCTGAACTCAGAGAGAATTATGTTAATGGATTTGACACTTCGAGGATGGAAAACACAAACTACGACATCAGTGAGACACTCATCTGATTATGAGGAAAAGAGAACTCCTGGATGTTGCAGATGGGAATATAAGAAGGCACAACTACTTTGAAGTACTATTTGGTAACATCCTGCTACTATTTCTTCTTATAGGTTAAGGAGACTGCAACAGAACCGTCTGTAAAAGGTAGATTCAATCTTGCTGTACATTTATACAGAAATAAAAAATAAAGTAATCATAATTTATTTACAGGTTGGACTGCAAAAAAAGCCAAGTCCTTTCTGCTTAAGGAACTTTGTACCTTTTGTTTCTTCCCTAGAAACATTTCTCTTCCCATAGATGGATCATTCTTATATTTTTAATAGTTTTACTTTCTACTCTTTCTAAAGTCACTCTGCAATAACTCTGTTTATTATCCCAGCAGCTTATGTTTTCTTACTCACATTTACCAAAGTTTATAGTTATTTGAGTTACTTCTTAATGCTTGGTTTTCAGCAGGGTACCATATTGGAAGGTAAACTCCATTAAACCAGAATCCATGTATGTCTTCTGCATTTTATTCCAGTGTCATGGAGAAGAAACTCCATAATTATTATTCAGTGAACATATAGATGACTATTTATTTTTCCTAAAATATGATTTAAATATTTATCAGCATTTACTTCATTTCTGGAACCTATTTATTCAGTGGTAATTTGAATGTATTTTCTTTAATATTTGTTGTATATTCTACTTTAAATGCATCAGTCCTCCTGAAATAAGTTCTATTTTCAGTAGCCATCATCTCACTACTTCTTTAAAAATTTGTTTTTTTCTTCTGCAGTCATTTTAATCATTTGTAGCTTTTTGTCCATGTTAAAAAATGTTGGCAACAGCTATATCCTATTCTTTGTTTTTCACAGCTATGATATATTTATCTTCAATCTGTTTCACTCCATCTTAAGTCTCCCATTTTATCTCATTTTTTTGTTATATCAATTTGGCTCCATTATATTGAATTTATGAAAAATTCTGAATTTTCCTATAGCTTGAAACATTTGCGGACTTTTTTTTTCCACATCTCATTTCAAAATGGGTCTTAAACATTCTTTTACTATGTCCTTCTCTTTTGACTTGCTTATGATATCTTTGTGTAGGTGTCTTGTGATTTCTGTAACTTACTTGCATCTGATATGAGTAACTCAAAGACCTTTAATCAGTTTCCTATGTAATGTGGAGGAAACCATTTTGCTCCTTTTGACAGCAAAGGAAACTTGTTTTTATCATGTTTCTTTTCTTTTTTGGACTCCATATTTTATGTTCTATTTATTTTTCTTTTTCCTGAAGAAGGTGTGGTTGAATATGGGAACGTTTGAAGGGCTATCTCAGATTGCATTCTGGTAAGTTTCAGCTGTCAAACAGGATTCTTTTCTTGTGCTCTTTGATGAAGTCCTTTAGAGTGCTTGAGGGTACCTGAGGGCTTAAGAATATTTGAGCAATTTTGAATGATACCCTTTCATATCAATAAGCCCTGAATATTCAAATGTTTTAATTTACTCTAATTCTCAGAGTCTTGTCCATTTTCATCCCAGCTTGCAAAGAAAAACAATCAGAGGAATAATATCTTCATTGCTATTAGCATCAGAGAACAGAATTCCCTCTGGGGCTCTTTCTCTGTATATTTCCCCATCTGGCCGCTACTTTAAGGGATTTATTACCTCTAGATCTGTCTTTTCTTTTGCTAAAACCTGGCTAAGCATGTCGTTAGTTCTGAGTAATTTTTATTACCCTACCCTTACTTTACAGATTTGATTTCACTCAAAACATAAAAATCTGTAAGGCTTGCCTGAGACAAGGTAGACCAAGGGTAGACTCATGTAGACAAGTAAAGATGTAACAACCAGCCTGTCTGACTCCACAATCCAATTCTACAAATTATTAACTATTCAAATAAAATAACTAGCCCTCTCATTGTTAATAAGGTACTGGCAGAAGACCTACCCACACATATTTTCGAGCATGTCATGAATAAATATGTATACAGTGAGTATACTTGGATTTGTGACAATGTCATGCTCCTAAAAACCATGTTGAAGAAACTGATTACAGCAACTATTTATCTTAAGGACAGAAACAGAAGAAACTAGGAGTGTTCCTAGGAAGTCAATTATGTAACTTCAATGGTGGAGGAGGTGGTTCTGCAGAAGAAAACTCTATATTCTAGACTTTACTTCCTCACACCTAGGAAATGTTGCAATAGTGTGTGAAGAATAGACAACTAGATGAACCCAAGATTTGAACGCCAAAAACTTAAAAGAGAAGTGTGACCGAGCAAAGGAAATAACCAAATTGATGAAAGGTTTCTGGACATGATAAACCTTCAGAAGATTGCACACTGTTTCCATCATACTCCAAAGCACATGCCTAGAAATTTTAGTTGGTTCTTTCCAAACATATGAGCAACAATCAGAAATAAACACAAATGGACATTAGGTAAAAAGAAGCAAACACAGAAAATAAATAAATAAAAGATGAAAAATGAAAACAACGAAGAGATGACCAGACAACAAAAGGTGATGGCTAGACGGTAGAGTAAGAAGTTAAACCAGAACTGACAGAATTCAGGAAGGAAATAAAAAAGAGGCTTTCAGGAAAAGTGAAGGCTAAATTAGTTGCAGTACTATGGAGAATAAACTGTGTGAAAAGCACAATACAGTACATAAAGAAGAGACATATGACAGCTATCACTCAAACTAAAAGGAAACAGAAACAAAGAAATTAAACGTACTAGGGAGAAAGTGATAGGTGTAGATTACAAGAAAATCCATCAAATACTTATTTGGAGTGCCTAAAAAGAAAACTAAAACAATGGATTTAAACATTTTAAGATACAATTCAAACAAAACTTTTCTCAAAAAAAGAACATTTAAAACTACATATTTATGTGGCAGAGATGTACCAGGGAAAATTAAAATAGAATAGTAAGAATAAGACAAGATTAATAATG
This sequence comes from Phocoena phocoena, assembly GCF_963924675.1. Lineage (NCBI taxonomy): Eukaryota > Metazoa > Chordata > Mammalia > Artiodactyla > Phocoenidae > Phocoena > Phocoena phocoena. The sequence continues at coordinate 27,514,261 of NC_089222.1, read as the reverse complement.
AATAAATTTGTTAATCTATTTAAACATTAAAAACAAAAAAATCTTTGGGGCAACAAAGTTAAAAAAAAAAAAAAAAAAGAAGTCCCTCTAACTAGAAGGATAATCAAGATGCTATAGATTTCTTCCTAGTACCATTCAGTGCAAAAAGGCAATGGAGCCAAACCTAGTAGCACTCAAGGAAACAAAGTCTGAGACAGAGAATTTACATCAGTAAGTACAACTGTAGTAAACACACTTAACTTTATATTTTTACAACATTTGTTTTAGAATACAAATGTAAGGATAAGAGAGACAAAAGAGAATGTAAATAAAAAGAGGAGGAAAGAAGGTGGAAAGTGGAATAAGGTCACTGATTGTCCTATATAAGCCTAAATTTTACAAGACTCTACTAAGGTACACAGGAAAAATATAGTAGTATTATTTTCCAGATTGCATAAGGAGAAGAAGGAATAGGGAAGGAAGATTACTCAAGTTCTTTATATCATAGTTCAGAGTATATATCTAATGAATACTAACAAAAACAAACAACAATAAAGAGGACTTATAGAGTAATAAATATAAAGGCATATTTAGAATTAAAATATAAGCCTACTTAAATTTCAGAAAAGATACAAACAAATGCAAAGAAAATAGACCACATAGTAAAGGACATGGAAGTGAGAAAATAAAATAGCTCTTAACTTGAACTTTTAAGGAAATATCCTATAAATATCAATACAACAGGTATTTTTCAACTAAAAATATAAACTTTAGTTTCCTTTTAATGCTCAAGTTAAGTTCTGACTAATATATGAATACATATTTGATAATTGTACTGTCTCATATTCTATTTATGAAGCACTCTGATTAACTGATGGTCTGTTTTTCAGCAGAAGAATATATTCAGCTATTTTATTGGCCTTTAACTTAAACAACAGATGTCCAGCTAATATGACTTGTTTTCTCAATGATTTATGCACTATCATTCACATCTTTAAAAAAAGACTTGGGAAAAAAAGAATACAAAATTTCGGACCATAAAAATGAGTCGGCCCATACTTATAAATATGATTTGCTGGAAACAAATATCTCTCCTCCAGGCTTTGGATTCTAAAAGGCATGAAAAGACCTCCTTTTCTTCTATAATTAAAAAAAGTAATAAAGTCAGAAGAGAGTGGAGACTTATGAAGAGGGGGCTGCAATGAAGTGTGGTAATTATCACTAGAAAATTTTTTCTCTGCACTGTTTAATTTTTAATAAATATTTATTTATGTATCATAATGCAATTAATTACCATTAGTATTTTAAAGAGTTATGTAAAAATACATGAAAGTTTGAAGGAAAATCTTATTTCTGAAACACAGTGTCACAAAAGTCAGCAGCCTATTCAAATAGACATAAGATAATGAGATGGTTTAATTTAGAACTGTGCTATATTTTTTCTATTCCTGAAAAAGATTTTAGGGATATAATGCATTCCTTCCTGTTATCAACATGATAGCCATTTCTCTTTTTTCTTTTGATTTTTACATTTTTCTTTAACCATACTTATGTGTTTTAGTTTCCCCAAATTATCTTCAAAAGCACTTGGAGAAAATTTTTATCTTTGTGTATATCTACATATCTATCTACATCTTTTTCTCATTCTTTGTCATCATGTGTACTTTATCTAGCTGGAGTGTACACATGTCTGTTCCTTTTAAAAGAATGATTGTAATAGACTAATATTAGAGATATTGAATTTTTAAAAATGGTATTAGAATTGGATAGACATCTATTATGATGATGAAAGTAGAATTTCAGCAGCAAATGTAATCTTCACCTATAAAGAATCACTGGGAGTGGATAGAAAGGATTACTATGTAAGAGAAATGAAAAGAAAATTCTTTCAGAAGAGCGATGGTCAATCTGAAATATTACCTCAATTATGTAGCACATTTTTCTGGTAAATCTCAGCTCTTAGACTCCCAGTTCTGCTTTTTACCCACTTTACTTAATTAAACATAATGACATGATTTTCTATTTCAGGTTTCAGGTACTATTACCAAATTGTGTAGAAGAGGAAATTGAGGGGTACAGGGTTATATAACTTAACCAAGCTCCAGCCATTTCAGTGGCAGGGCATGAAACTTTAGGTCCATGATTCCAAATTCCTTTTAGAAACCTAGAAGACTAATAGATACTTTTTAAATAATTTGGCTAACTTGAATTTTATGAAGCTTAAAACAAAATAATAGATTGTAACTTTCTAATTATAAGTGGAACATATGGCAATATTTTTTTGAAACACAAAAAGAAAATGAGAAATTTTAAAATAAACCACTAATTGCATGTTATTCATGTCACCATGTTCTTTATATTCAAGGTGAACAAAGAAAAAAATCAATAAAACACTTTAAATAAACCTTCTATTCTTTAACTCATACCAATGCTTTAAATTAATTATGTGCCCCATATTAGCCAAGATTTGTATTCCATAGCTTTATCCTAGGGGATTCTATCTTCATTTAGATTCAAGATGGCTCAAACAAAAATAAGTATTGAGCACACAATGTGGTTCTCTGCACCAAAGAAATAGTTCTCAAACTTCAGCATGAATGATAATGAATTGGAAGCCCCACCTCCAAGGTTTCTGATTTTTAGGTCTGGGGTAGGGCAAGAAATTTGCATTTCTAACAATTTCCCAGATGATGCTAATGCCAAGTGCCATAATTTGAATACTACTATATGAAATGTTAACAAAGTTCCCCCAAACCCCAACCAGTTTTCATGCCCACTGACCCACTCAACCTAGTTGAAAGCAGATTAAACCAAAGCAGAACAGGGCATATTTCATCATATGATGGAAAATATCACCCCCACTGTGGGCGCCAGTGCTCAGCCCATACTCTGCTCTACAAATCATGCACTCTAGCTGGGCTGTGTCCATCCTGGAAAGGAGTGCATTTTATTTTTATATAAACAGGAACCTTATATTACATTGGTAGCACCGAATTTATCACTTTCTTCTTACATCTGTAACCTTGTGTTCTTTTTGTAGACTGATCACCTAAATGGGGAGGGACATGGACTTTAGGGCTAAGCCAAACTCTGTCCAAGGGAAAAGTTTTCCTAATAAGATGGAGGTGATCTCTGTGAAAAAGTGAATAAGGAAGACTCTGGGTCTAGATCTCTAGTGCTCTAGATGGAGGAGAAATGCCAGGAACACCGATATGCCTAGGAGATGAACCCATTTAAGCATCTGACTTTTACTGACATTCTTTTCTGTTCAGTATGAGGTCATGCATTATTAGAATGAATATAAATTATCTTAGCTTAACAAAAATTAAATTCATGTTTTAAAATTGATTATTTTTTTATATACCTCAACACCCAAATTGTAACCCAGCTCTTTGTCTCATGCTCTCACAAAGTAATAGCTATCTGTTCCGATACTGAGGGAAAATTGATTAGGTTGGCTTCGCTGAGAGAAAGTACACAACCTGTTTGCCTCTTGAAGATGTTTTTCAAGGGAGATGTTGGCTTTACTCAACTTTGCATTATACGCTGGTTTCAAACTAAATTCTTGTTTACAAGTTTACAATGAAATTCTACTCTATTTAGGGTACTATTTACAACAATTGCAATTTGCCTTAGTTATTTGGAACTCTTCAATAAACTTTGTTATAGGAAGCCTCAGTGTAGGTTTTTTCTTCTTTTTTTTTTTTTTTTTTTTTTTTTTGTGTGTGTGTGTATGTGTAGTGAGTAGTTGTCAAGTGGAGAAGAAAAAGCAAGTAAACTCCCTGATTTCCAAATATTTTTTAAAAAGTAAAGTTTAAAGTGGGGAAGCCAGCATGCCAATGACTTAAAGTCCCAATATTTATTTTATGAGGAAGGATTGTGTAGAAATAGAAAGCATGGACTTTTTGAAATCAAATTGATTCAGATATGATCTGTGATAATTTAGTTCTGTGAAATTGCCCAACTTTTCAATGAATGTTTTAGCATCCATTGATAATTCTTGCCCAAATATATTCTTTCATTGATAAGTTGTGAAGTGATCATTTTTCTAAATAGATAATTAGGTTATTACCAGGCTTTCTCTTATCTTCTTATAAAGACATCTTAGATTTTATCCTACAAAATGTCCAAAATAGTTTGAAATTATAATACTGCTCTTTTTGCTAGTATTAAAATTATTGGAAGAAGTTTAAACATATTTTGTAGGTCTTCTAAAAATGTTTGTTTATAGTCAGCATAAAGTGTACATTTGGATTGTTTTCAATTTTTAATAATGAATATGCAGAATGGTGCATATTTAGTTTCTTAATTTTGAAAGGGAATCTTCAGAGTTGAGTCTCAGAAGTTTAACTGACAGGCAAAAGGTAACATATAATATAATATAACATAATATAAAAAATTAATAAAATTTCCCTTTCACTCTCCAGTGTTGAAAACAAAACATCTCTGGAAGTGAAATTTTATTGAAATTATCTGCATTCATCCAATATCAGGACCTCACTACACTCCTCTTTTTGCACAGTCCTTGCTTTTTTTGCTATAATGTATTCCCTGCATGTCAATTATTTATCTCCTCACTTCCATAAATTAAAATGTACAGTCTATGCTCTCATAGGCTGTTGGTGTGGACTCGATGATTTTTCTTTCTATATTTATCTGTATGTTTTTTGGAAAGATTTAAATTGTTAGATGCTATTAAACTGGAAGTTGTCCTCATTTTAAACATCAATATTTTTAAACACAACTGTGAACTAAAACTCACACTTGGTATATTGTCCTTAACTTGTTTGTCAATATGTCTGTGTACCCTGATTCAACTCTGCTTTCCTTTTGTCACTAATCTTTCATGTAGTTCTAGTTCCTTGACCCAATGTTAGATATATTTATTTGAAAAATTTGAAATAATAAAATCAATTAAATTTCCTTTCAAATATACTTTCAGCTGACCCATTTTCTAGCCTTGATCTATGTGAGTTTAGTCATAAAATAGTAGTTAGGCCTTCCTGGCCTATAAGTCATAAATGTTAGTTTATTGGGCCATGAATATACTTTTTTTGCAGTATCCTCTTAGATAATCCTTCAAAGTCTGTTGTTTATAATATTGCCTGTGGACAGTGGATAATAGATAAGATACTTAGGATTTAGGAATGGTAAGCATACTTGCTGCTTTAGAAGTTAATTAGAAAAGATAACAAAGATTGTGGGATTGATCAGATTACTTTCTATCCATTAATACTACCTACAATAACATTTTGAAAGTCAGGAGAGAGAAGGAAAAAAAAGCAAAGATTATTAAAGAATATAGAAAATTATGACAGACATTCAAAACAATACAAAGCTTTCATAGAATTCAGTGTTACAAACAAATGCAATGCAAAGACTACTGAGAGAACACTTGAAAACAAATGAAGGTTAAGGAAATGGATGAAAGGTACAAAGTATGAATGCCACAGAATATTTTTAAGATAAATATCTATGTTAGTCTCATGTTTAGACAGTTAGTTTTATCTTACCTTAGATGGAATTCAAGTAAATATTGATAGCTATTTGGTTGATGCTGAGTTTCAATAATTATAAAACTGTGTAACTCAGACTGGGACTTGAACCCATGGTCTTTTACCTGAGATCACACACCTCGTCTCAGGACTTAATGAAGCTCAGGTTCTTGATGTCTCATCAAAGAAAGAATTTAGTGAGAGACAAAGTGATAGGTAAGAAGTGGATTTATTTATAGAGAAACACACTCCTCAGACAGAGTGTGGGCCATCACAGAAGGTGAGAGCAGCACCAGGGTATGGAGTTGTCAGTTTTTAGAGGGGTGGGCAATTTCATAGGCTAATGAGTGGGAGGAGTATTCCAGGTATTTGAGGAAGGGGTGTCGATTTCCAGGAATTGGGCCACCGCCCACTTTTTGACCTTTTGTGGTCAGCCTTGGAACTGTCATCGTGCCTGTGAGTGTGTCATTTAACAGGCTCAAAGTCTAGTGACAGTCAATCATGCGCCATCTTGGGCCCAGTTGGTTCTAACCAGTTTATGTAGTGTTCTCGGGCTATGTCATTCTTTTAAAGGTTGTGCCCTGCCCCCTTCCCTCCTATTTAAATTACATGAACTTTGCCAATTTTTGATTTTAACACAGAGTGGTAAATAGATAACCAAAATTCAAACAGTTTGTCTTATAAGTTTATCTAATATTGTTACAATTTAAATTAAAAGACAAGGTAGAGGGCTTGATTCTTTTTCTAGCAAGTGACTAATAATTATAGCATCATATGACTCACATAACAGCTTTGCCAAATGATTTATTTTTGTTAAGGTTTTCTGCAATGATATTTTTATAGTTACGTGTAAAGTATTCTGGCTACTAACCTTGTGTGATGTGAATCAGCAGAAATTTGAGTCATGCATGAAACACAGTGTTATTAGTCATATATTATTAAATAAAAGACTGCCATTTCATGTATTTCCAGCATATACACATTATCAACTACTGAAGAGAAGATGTGAAGTATACAGATATGATTGTATATATATATATATATATATATAAAATCATTTAAAGAGAAAGGTTTCAGGCTATTACAAGTGGTAAGTTAATGGGTAGATGATTCACTCTGAGGATAAAACTATTTATAGGTGAATTATTATTCAAATGCTAAACTCTATGTCATGATACTTATCCTGAATAGCACAAATTGAACTTTCAAAATATTTAAAAATCTTCTTAACAGTTTCTGCTCAAAGCAGATTAGATGATCTACTATCTGAACATCGATGACTTAATATCCTCCTTGACATCTCAGTAGCAGTTTATATTGATGTACATTTAATGCTCTTTGATATTTTCTGATTCTTGATTTCTGTTACATCAAAAATCTCTCTTGATTTTTTTGTTTTTCACTACTGTTTACTCCTTTTTTTGGTTACCCCTTTTTGAATTAATTACCTCCAGTTAGCAAACCGATGTCAAAGTAGCTTGCAGTGCAGTCCTGAGTCTACTTGTATTAAAAGAGATTTATTGGCTCTGGGAAGGCAGTTGAAACCAAGGCATGGATACAATTTTTCCAAGAACAAATGACTCAAAAATGGTTCTCTAACTGTTAAGGACTAAATGTTTGTGTCCCTCCAGAATTCTTATGTTGAAGCCTTAACCCCAGTGTGGCTATATTTGGAAATATATTTTCCCTTAAGAAAATAATTAAGATTAAATGAAGTCATATGAGTGGGGTCCTGAACCAATAGGGTTGATGGCCTTATAAGAAGAGACATAAGAAAACCTGCTCTTTTTCTCTCTCCAAGAACATACTGAGGAAAGGCCATGTGAGGACATACAAGAGAAGGCCATGTGAGGACATACTGAGGAAAGGCCATGTAAGGACATACAGAGAAGGCAGCAAGGAAGAGAGTTCCCGCTAAAAACTGAATCAGGTGAAACCTTGATCTTGAACTTCTAGCCAGAACTGTCAGAAAATAAATTTTTGTTATTTAAGTTGCCCAATCTATGGTATTTTGTTTTGTTAGACAGAGCAGACTAATACACCAACCATGGCCTCACTTCTGAGTATTCATACATTTGTACTCTTGCTGTCCAAACTTCATTTACATCAGGTTTTTTCCATCATCCTCTTCCCATCACATACACACACACACACACACACACACACACACACACACACAAAGAGAATGTATCCATTCATGCAGAGACTATATCTGTCTTATTCCCTTTAGTATCACAATCATATAATAGAGTGACATAGAGCAGTGGTTCACAGTATGTGTTTTTTATTATCAGACATCCTAAGCAAAGTTGGAATTTATGCCCCTTTTTTTGCAGTTTTACTCAGAAGGGATGTTTGAGGTCATTGTGTACATTGGGTTTTTATGGTATATCCCCCTAGAATTTGGGTAGGTCAACAATGTATAACCTGCCTACAATTTTCTAGGTACAACAAACAGACAATGCTGTTATATTAGAAAATACATACTTGCTAAATTCACTCTTTTCTAAAAGAGGAAATATTAATGTGCATATGTAGTCATTTAATATGCTTGTCTTCACCTACACAAATACTCTCATATTAAAGTGATAAGAATCTGATACCTACATTCTACAAATAATAAGTAAATTAATATAATATTGTTATTTTGTTTATTTGAGTAGCATGGCTAAATAGAATCTATAAACATCATTCAGACATTTATTTACTAAATCCAGTGCTAATATCAGTCTTTGTATATCTAAAATTAGGAGCAACTGACTGGAATCTAGTATATTTAACTCTCAGCAGTATAGTCTTGAGAATCTTTTGAACTCTTGCAAGTCTCCTTCTCACAAAATGAAAGAATGTACTATATTAATTGTAAGAACATTTGTAATCTGAGAGAGTTAAAGGCATAGTGCCCACTACTCTTAACCCTTCCTATGCCTTTCTAAGCCACGTTAGCCTCAATTTCTGGTTACTTGAAGTATAACATAACATCTCTCACATTATTTTTAGTTTTTACCTCCCTTTATTTATCTGTTTACCTCTCTAGATTTTTTCCCTCTGATTCTTTCTCTGAGCCTCATGAAAGCATTTGCTATTGGTTGACTATATCTTTATTATTCATGTTCATATTTTAAAAGCAGGAATGAAGAAGCATTAATATTTCTATTAAAACTATCATTAATCTTATTTTTTCATTTATTGATTTCTCAGTTTATACTTTTGGTGATTTAAAAATATGCCATCAAATAATTTGACATTTTTCCCATTAAAAGATGGAGTCTTTGTCTCCTTTCCTGAATCTGGGTGGACTTATGACTGACAAGTGGAGTCATGCTATGTGACTGGGGAAGATAAGTCATAAAGTCCATGCAGCTTCTGGCCTGTTCATTGGAACATTCACTCTTAGAGGCTGAGTTTCCATGTAGGGGATCTGACCATCCTAGTGCTGTCGTGTCAGAGCGGGCAAGGGTAAGTGCTAATGTTAAGAGTCCCACTGAACCCATCTTTTAGTTATGCCAAACCAAGTGTCAGGCACTGAAATAAGAAACTATTTTGGAAATGTTTCCTCTAGTTATTGCTGTTCTGGTGCCCAGTTGTTCAAGATGCCCAACTGAGTCATCTGAGCTGAGACCCCAGATATGAAGGAAAGAGAAGCCCTGAATTTGAAAGCCCTGAGAAGTGCTTTGTGCCCTGAATTCCTGACTCACAGAATCTGTGAACATAATAAAATAGTCATTTTACTCCCTTGTGTTATGGATGGTTTGTTTTACAGCGATAGATATTCAGACAACTTTGAAGGATCAGTGACAATTATTAACAAAAGAAAAATATATTCTTCTTCTAAAAAGTGATTTAAATATCCTCAGATACACAGTCCAATCAAATAAAAAAATGTTTAAATGTATACAGGTGTAATAGGAGGTAACAGAACAATGCCAAAGTGCAGCTTCCCAGTATTTAAAGCCATCAACCTTGTAATAATTGAGTAAAATCAGTCTTTTTGAGAGAGGCCAGGTAAAGACACATGTTCGCAGTTATAAATGTGTTTACAATGAATTGTTTCTTATTTTAACCAATAAGAGGGCAGCATGATTATTAATTGTAATGACTATCACCCTTATAATCTGGGAAAATTACAAAGTTTCTATTTCAGGAAAGAATTTACTCAATTTGCTATAAAAATTTGGAAGCCACTCTACTATCATCATAAAATATTATCTCAGAAAATTATGCTATGAAGTGTCTGACAAAAATTAGATTCAAAATATGGAATAGTTAATATGTTTGAAATCTTATGTTCTCCTGAAAAGAGAAAGCCAAATGCCATAATTTTAAGCCTTTGGATATTTTCTGATTAAAATTATGCAGAAAATATTGTTGATATTCTACATTTCATAGATAAGCACTTTAACATTGTTCCCTATAGTTCAAAATCATTCCCTTAAAATGAGTATCAGAAATTGAATAAATGATTCATAATGGTATAGACACTTTTAAAACTTGTAACTGTTGTGGCCCCTATGGTCAGATTAATTCTACAAATTCTCACCAGTAATATAGTTGCATTATTTGCTCACAAGACTCTTACAAGTCTTGAGAATTAGAAAGTTTTGTGGGGTTTTTTGCCATGTTAAAATATGAAAAAATATATTAATGATTGATTCATTTTCATCCATTAATTAATTGAATGGATGCCTATCATAAACCAGGCATTGGTCTAAGAGCAGACGTCATGGAAAGGAATCAAATAGACAGATAAAATTGCCCTTATAGAATTAATATTCTACTGGGGAAAATTAAATAAATTATATGAAATAAAAGTCAAGTGTTTTATAGGAAGAGTAGAAAAGTGTTAATGTTGGTGGTAGAGGTATACAGGATTTAATATTAAATGGAATGACAAGGGTAGGTGGGCTTTTAAAGAGTGACATTTGAGCAAAGACTTGAATTAACTGTGGGAATATTTGAAGAACATTCCAGATTGAGCCAAGAGACAAGGAGCAAGAGTGAGGAGGCCAGTGTGCACTAGTAGAGTAACAGAATAAGGAGTCAAGAGAAAATGTCAGAAAAGGAATGGGGGCCGAAGCGGGTGATGCAGCTGTTTTAAGTACTGTAGGCCACTGTAAGAATTTTGGCTTGTATTCTCAGGGAAATACATGGGATGCCCTTTACAGAGAAGACATTATCTGACACACTGATGGAGCTACCTCTGACTGTTGTTTTGATTTTAATGGATCAATTATTAACACCTCTGCTTTTAATAGGGTTCATATTTTTGGTACATGTTGCATGGGAAATTGCATTAATGCAATGACAGTCTTAATATAATGCTAGTCTCCAAGTACGTTACCAGGCTACCAATTTCAGAAGTGACAAAAGAATAAAGCTCATGAAACAAATTGTAATGTTCAAATCATACAGTTAATTAAATCAATTTAAAACACACAGTAATAAGTAGGGGGAAATAGATGAAGTAGTTTACCATACTTAGGATAAGGAGCCAGCATGGAAGAAGGGTTACAGTACCTGAAATAGGGAGTCCTCAGGTCCTGTCTCACTCTCTCCTGCATCAGACTTCCCCTTCTAAAGGTATGGTTTTGAGGACCAGAGCTGAGGTTTGATCGAAGGATCTCAGCAAACAGAAGGTGCCTGAAACCAACATATACTTGTTACATTGGGTCAACATAGCAGCAAGTGTGCCTGGTCAATAGCTCTAGCTCACCAGGAGCCTTAGGAGCAGCTATAGACTTTATTTGCATTTCTTAGTGGAGTACTCATGGGAACACAGTGGCTTTCACCATGGGATGGCCAATTTATCACTTCATAAATATTAAATGCCTCATCTATAGTAAGTGTGTCATGAATATTTGGTACTTCTGGTCCTTCCATCCCTTTTATATCTTTGTTCAGCAAAGATATTATTTACTTAATTTATCTTTGCTTAACATGTCCCACAAATGACCAATTTCCTTTAATTCATGCCTAAATGTCTTGCAGGTTATTAATTTACATTATCTTTGCCTAACATGTCTGGATGGTTTACTAACTTAACTTATCTGCCCTGACATGTTTAATGATTCTTCCCACATCTTTTAAGTTACTGGCTTACTCTTTACAGTGATTTTTTTCTCATTTAATGTGACATTTAATCACTGTTTTGAATAATTTTACAAACAAGACCAATCAATAGATAGATAGATAGAGATATACATATACATAGATGGAATCTTTAACTTTAATTTTATGAAAAAATTTCTACTTTATATCCATACCTAGAGCCTTCATAGAATTTTTTTTTCTTTCTAAATTCTAAGGGGTTCCTTGAAACTAGACACCAATCACCAGTATGTTAAACTTAGGTCTAATGATATATTGAGAAGCCATGATTAAATCAGCTCACTTTGTCTTAGGGAATTGATTCTTGTCTATGGGTCTTGAGTTATGCAGTTTTTTCTACAAAGTTGCTGGCTCCTGGACTGAGAGCATGCTGGAAATCTTAAGCCAGCCACTTGATAGATCTGCCTGCTGGCTGTTTGCGGAAATGAGGTACAGATTTTTATTGCAGCTCTTCTGCTGTTTCTTTCACAAAACTGAAAATTCTGATCTGCACTCTTTAGCAAAGGCCTTTATTTATGGGTAGGATAAAAGCAAAACCCAATTTGTTGGTGACAAATATGAATAGATCTGGTTGGTTAATCATATCAACCCACATTATCATAATGAAGGAGAGTAAAATCCTCTATTTGTGAATATTTAGTCAATGATTATTCTGAGGGCAGGAACAGTATGATAAGGAGGCTGCTGACTGACCTCAAGGGCATTTTTATTTGTACCATAAAGAAAAGTTATAATCACCAAGAGTGACAAAAGCATTTATAGCTGGGAAAAAAATCAGCTTGTTTACAGTGTGTAAACAAACTTTGAACATGAATCGAAGTGTCTATCCAACCTGACAAGAACTCAGTTGCTAAAATATTTATGGTGGTAACATTTATCTCTAAATAATTAACCTCAGGAGAATTAATGTGTCTTTTTGGTGTTCCAGGGTTTTTTTGGGGTTTTTTTGGTTATTTTTAACTGGTAACTGGGCAGAAAAATAGTTGTGTAGAACTAATCAAAATATAGAATATTCTTCCTTTAGTAAAGTAAGAACACATCTTTTGTTTGGCCCAGTGACTGCATGGGAAACTCCAAAGCTACTTTATGTATACATAATATCTTTAAAATGTTATTCTTTAGGATTTACGACCTGGATTTAGAAAAAGACTGTATCAAAAAAGAGTTGCTAAACATATTCTTACATTAAAATTTAAACAGATATTGTGGATGTTTGAAGACAAGCCATTATTGAAGTATTAGCTATAGAATAATTTTAAGTATTTTTAAATTAAAGATATATGCAAACAACAATTCAAGATCAGTGCCCAGCCACAGTTATAGAATAGTCTTTCAGAAAACTAACCTTTGATGTGATAGGGAATTCTCCCTTCAAAGACAAAGAACAATTTATTTATTTATTTATTTATGTAAGAGCAAACTATATGTCAAGGATGAGTTATTTTTCTGAATACTGATTTTTCTTTTTCTTTTTTAAAACTCTCAATTACCACATCAAATTTGCTATCTTAGTGGGAGCTTTCAAAGAGCAAATACATTTTCATAGAATATTTGCTATTTTAAAAATTTATGGTTTTAGAAATTGATCGGGTAAAAAAAGATAAATGGTAATCAAAGAACACCCATTATTTAATTTAAAAATATTTAAAGTATTCAAAATCATTAAGGATTTATATTGTAACATGGTCATTTATTATATTACAGTCAGAAAGATGACATTTGATACTTTGTTTTTTAGAAAGTGTAAGAGAAAAACTAAGTTTAAATCATTTGCAACAATGTTCAGAGTTTACAGGGCAAATTCTCTTAAAATAGTTATTTCATATAGTTAAACCCATATGTTTACAGTTTCAAAATTAAAATATTTTGTGGAAAGAATGTTAACTTATTTGCCATATAAAACCAGCATATTAAATTTAGAAAGTTTAAGTAACTTAGAAGACATACAGATCTGAACACAAAAATTTTCAGCCAATCTAATTTGTTCAAATATTCATGTCAAATGGAAACACTGGTAGACTTTTTCCTAATCCAATATAAAATTCTATGTATTTAAATCTCTAAATTGTATCAAAAATCTAGGCTAAGAGTATTACTTTCCCTTTGAAATGACCCATTGTTTTTTGTCTTGTTATTTAATTAGTTAATGATTTTTCACAACTTTTGCTTTTCTTTGTGTTGTCTTTCTTTTTTTGTTTTAGTTGGCTACTTTTATGACAGAAAGGCTTTTCTTTCTAGCTTTATTGAGGTATAATTGACAAAAATACATAGGAAATATTTAAGGTCTACAACTTGATGTTTTGATAGATGTATACACTGTGAAATGATTACCATGATCAAGCTAACTTACATATCCATCCCCTCACATAGTTTTGTGTGTGTGTGTTGTAAGAACACTTAATGTTTATCCAATTAGCAAATTTCAAGTATATAATATAGTACTGTAACCACAGTCACTATACTGTACATTAGATTTCCTGAATGCATTCCTCTTGAATGAGTAAAATCTTACAGCTTTTGACCAACATTTCCCCATTTCCTCCAACCCTCAACCTCTGGCAACCACTATTCTCCTTTTCGCTTCTATGAATTTGATTATTTGAGATTTCACATAAAAGTGAGGTCAAACAGTATTTGTCAGTGTCCAGAGTTTTTCACATTGTATAATGTCTTCCAGATTCATCCACATTGTTACAAATGGCATAATTTCAAGAAAGGCTCCTCTGGGCTTCCCTGGTGGCGCAGTGGTTGAGAGTCCTCCTGCCGATGCAGGGGACACGGGTTCATGCCCTGGTCCAGGAAGATCCCACATGCCGTGGAGCGGCTGGGTCCGTGAGCCATGGCCACTGAGCCTGCGCATCCGGAGCCTGTGCTCCGCAATGGGAGAGCCCACAACAGTGAGAGGCCCACAAACCGCAAAAAAAAAAAAGGCTCTTCTGAAAATGTCAGTGCATTTAAACCATTAGAAGTTTACCCCTTCTTATTATTTTTTTAAAATTCAGCTTATTTTAAATCAATGCTTCTTAGTTTCTGTAGATCAAATCATTAAAAATGAATTTAATTATTATTTTTTATGGAGGCCATTAAATCTTTCATTTATTTTCTTTAACAAATGGGGAGAATGATTTTTTTTTCCGAATTCACAAAAAAAAAAATCAAATTTTTTTTTTAGCCAAAGTGAAATTTGGCCATATGAGATTACCCCAGGAACCAAAAAAATGAGTGATTGGGTTTCAATAGTCATTGATGCGCATGTTTTAAGCAGCACGGTTTAATTGGCTCCAGTAGGTAAATTCATCTAAGCATATCTGCAGAGATTCATCTGGTCTTCAGCTGAGATCAAAGGTCCTTTCACTGAAGCTCAGAAAAGTGTTTGTTTGTTTGTTTTCTTACCCCAATTAAGCTAATATTTTTCTTTCTTGCTAGAAAATTGTGTTTTTTGTCTTTATGAATGTCTTCAAATATCGTTAGAGCTTTCAGAACTCAAAATACATCTGGGCTTCAAGCAAAATACTAATTAAACAAGTTTTAGATGCCAGAGGAATGGCTTGGCAAATTTTTTCATTTATTCTGTTAGTTTATCAGTTTCTCCTAGCTTTTGAATACATTCTTTGAAATTCTCTTCAAAAATCTCACTATGCTGAGGAGAAAAGGGTTAGAGTTCAGACCCTACTAGGGGAAGGATCCCTGGTGAAGTCAGCAAGCAATCATGTCAAAATATTTGGAGGGTTGTGTTCTAGAAAAAGGTGGAAGCCAGAGGTGGAATAAGCCCTGACAAACTAAAACCCGGACATAATTCCGCTTGGTAGCTAACTGGATTAAGACAACCAGCCCCAAGTCTAGCTGCCTAGCAAAGACCAATAATCCACCCTATTAGAAAACAGCAACATCTGGAACCTCTACAATTTTAACTCGACAACTGGTGTTCCTTTTCTGTACGTGATGGAGTAGTTAGTATCAGATTTCACTCCCATGATAAACACATATAAAAATGGAGAGTATGTATAAAATAACTATTGGGGGGATTTGGCAGTAAAAAAAACACAGGGCCGTGATTATTGAGAGAAGAAAAACACTTGAGGTAAGTCTCATTTTCACCAGTTTACCCTGGAGACTCTTCCCTAAGTGCACACAGAAAAGTGGAGTCCAAGTAGAAAGCAGCAGTGGAGACAGTGGAGGAAAAAGAGATTGCAGTTCAGGGCTGCCAAGGTTCCTAAGAGGAGGGCAGCACAGAGAAAAAGCCCTAAACTCTCTGTATCATTTTTCCTTTGGTCCCTGCTGGCTTCCTAAGATGCACACACAGAAAGTGAGGGTCTTGGAGGCTTGGTAGAGAACACTGGGCTCATATATACTGGGAAACACTGGAGGTCTGAGATAGCCAAAGAGAAAAGACCATGGTAAATACCAGGCATTCATTTGAGACCACATAAAGCCCATGCTCTGAGATTTAGGACCAAACCTTCAGAAAACAGCTAAACCTTAAGACTAAGTGGAGAACTGAACTACATCTACCCTAATAGAGCCTAAAACCAAACCATGACAATAATAAAATTATTCACTTGAAAGTTAACTGATTGCTAGAAAGAAACTCAACATACATTAGACCATAGTTTGGCAAACTATGACCTGTGGGCAACCTCCTATTTTGGTAATTAACTTTTACAGGAACACAGTCACAGCCATGTGTTTACATAGTTTTGTAGCTACTTGCACCCTACAAGAGCAGAGATAAATAGTTGTGAAGCAGTATGGTCCCCAAGCCCGAAATATTTACTGTCTGGCTCATTAAGAAAAATTGCCAACATCTGCTTTAGAGGAAGATAATATAATTCAGAGTCTATAGAACAGTGCTACAAAATCAAATAAAATTAAAAATTACCAGGTATAGTCTGGAAACTTGACAAATAAGAGATAAGTAAATATTAGCCAATTTAGAGGTGATCCAGATTTTGGAGTTAACAGACAAGAATCTCAAAATAACTATAATTAATATATTAATACACAGTAAGAAAAGAGACACAGGGGAAGAAAAAAAGTAATTCAATTGAAAGTTGGAATCAGAGAAAAGGGAATCAAATGGACACTACAGAATTAAAGAATAAACTATCTCATGTGTCATTAAGAAAACAGTGATTAGCCTTTATACCTGACTGGATGCGCCAAGAAGCAGAATGTGTGAATTCAGTGGTGAGTATGAATGTTCTACCTAAATAAAAATTTTACTAAATTAAAAATTATAAAGTAGTGGGCACCTTGCTCGATGTTAAGGAATCATATCTAGTAAAACTGTGGTAGACCGAGATAGGATTTCCTTTTCCTCCTTTGCACTGTTTCTACTTCTATTGAACAGTAGTGAAACAATATAATTTCAAATTTCAGGTCTGATACTAGATTAATTTTTATTTTCAAAATAAAATCTCCCTTTTTTTTCAAGTTTTCAGAGGCATTTCAGGAGGATATTTGGAGAGGAAACATATGGCCATACACTTTATTTAAGAAGAGCAATATTTGTCTCAATAGGGTGGTATACATTATGGTTTTATTATAATAACTGGTATATTGGTCTTACTCATGGCATGATTAAAGATGTTTTATATTTCTTAGCTATTGTCTTTGACTTCTTCTTGGAATATAGGAAAAAAGATTTGCTTGATTTTATCTTTGTACTGATCTGGGAGGTATGCCATGTTTATTCTGGTTAACATTCAAAATGGTATTTAACTCTTTGCTATATGATTCTTCTTTTTTTAATTGAGGTATAATTGACATACAATGTTATATTTGTTTAAGGTTTACAACATAATGATTAAATATGTGTATATATTGTGAAATGATCACCACAGTGTCTAATTAACATCCATCACCATACATATTTACAAAATATTTTTCTATATAATTCTTTTAGAAAATTTTTCTATGTATGTATTTTATAACCCCTTTAGAAATGCTCTTCAACTTCTGTTTGACATTCGGAAGGTATCATACTGTCAATATGCCAAAAGGGTGTGTTCCCTCAGAGGATCCACATGGTTCACATGTTTAAATACACCATTTTTTCACCTTTCCTCATGTATGGCTAATCAACTTGCTAGGAACCCCCAACTATTTAATCAGCATTAACCAGTTGATATGGTAGCATTGTTATGTTTTAGACTCTCAATTACCTAAAGGATCATCAAGCACTAGCCATGAACTTAGATATTTTGGAAGACGAAAAAACAAACCAAATTAAAAGAAATAATACACACTTATCACATCTCCCTGCTTTACTCCAAGATTTTTGGGATTCTCTCACACTCACCTCTTAAAATAAAAAAAGATTCTTAGAGAAACATAAAATCATTTGGTAAGGAGAAAGAAATGAGAAAAGAACTCTGGAGACTTTCAATATCCATATTAGAATTTGTAATAAACAATCAGAAAGTTAGTAGCAAAATGCTTAATATTAATGTCATTTTAAAATTCAAATTGCATAATAGTTCAGCTGATAACCCAATTTTGGAGTGTAGAGCCAGAGCCTGTGACCTGTCAGAACAAGGAAGATTACACTTTACCAAAGTTTGCTTAGTTGAGAGTGCAGGATTGGCAAATGGAGAGCTAAAGCCATAATGATCACTATCTTCAAACAAGAAAACTTTATGAGTAAAGAAAGAGCAAGCAGCTCTTCGAAGAGACTTAACATGGTGATGCTATGATGCTCCAATAAACATAGCCATCAATAATTGTGTGCCTGGGTGCACAGAAGACTTGCATGCCTCTTCTTTTCTTTAGTTATCTCTTTTATACCAGAAGATTAAAAAATGGTGATGGAAAAAAAAATGGTGATGGAAATATATATCCTGAGTACAGGAAATGGTCAAAGGCATAGATGCTCTAGACAGCTTCAGATTGGTCAAATCCTGGCCCTACCATTTCTTAGTTGTATAAACTAGGGCCACCAGCTTAATTGTAAAAATTATGTAAATGTAAAATTATGTAAATTATGTAAAAAAAGTAACCACTTTGTTACTGTGAGAGTTAAGGGAGTAATTGTGTAAACCGTGTAGAAGATGGTGATAGCACGTAGCTTTTAAAGGAAAGTGAGAATGGAGGCAGGAAGTCTTGTTACAAAGTGGCTATAACAGGATTTCTTCGCTGTTGTTGTGAACCTTAAAGCCAAAAATGAGGCAAACAAAGTGATGATGTTAAAAAAGCAGTGATTTTTAAAAACGTTTTTAAGAAAGAATCATCAAGACTGAGTGGTTGAGAGAGAATGAAATATATGCCTTGAAATGCTAATTAGAAGGAGGAGTTGACCATGTAATTGAAATTCTTATTCCCATATAGGGAGAAGTATAGCATCCCTAATTAAAATCTTAATTATGTTTTGTGGGCTAAAGTATGAGACTATCATTTTTGCTGCAAGGCCAAGCACCATGTCTGCCATAATGTATATGAGTAAATAATGAATTCATCAGGAATAAGAAATTAATTAGAGAGTACTTTTGAAGGTGGGCTATAAGCACTCTTTGTAGACATTTTTTCTGCCGCAGTTGCAGTGAATATGTGCATCAATCCAGCAAAGCTGGATTTGGGAGAGATGTAAATTGAAGAGTCAGTCATTCATGGTGTAAAATGGGAAGTTGGGGATACAGTTCTATCCTGGAATAAGAAATAAAATATCAAGACCCTGAGGTTTAAAACAGTATGGAATTTTGGATATCTTGTCAGTAATTTTACTGGATATCCTATCTAAAATAGCATTGTCCCCGACCCATACACATGTCTATCACAACGTATCTCTTCATCTAGCCAATTCTTGTCCTTAGCACGTAGCATTGACTAAAACTAGGCCACACACTTCATGAAATCAGAAATGTTTACTGTTTTGTTTCTGTACTTCAAATAGTGCATGACATGTATTTTTCTCAATAATATATTTTGAATGAATGAATGCTTTGATCAATTAATTACAAGAGCAACTTAGACTTAAAGTTTGAGAAAAGAGGTCTCCAAGAGTCATCTGTATAAAATAATAAGTAAAATAAAAGTAATACAATTCATGGGAAGAGAGTTGCCCAGGGTAAGAACAGAGAATTAGGGTCACCCATATTTAGGAAGAGAGGGCAGTAAGAAAAGATGATGAACCCTTACATTGCAATATAAGTATTGATAGTTGGAGAACTAGGTCAGTAAAATACTACAAAAGCAATGGAAAGAAAGAATATAAAAAGGCAAGGTTGATTAAATTATTCAAAACTGGAATAAAGTTTCTTAAAAAAGAAGATATTTATACAGTTTCTATATCTTGTGTTTTGGAGGCCAATTAAGAGTGCAGTTAAAATCCATGTTAGGATAAAACATTTCCGTAAATAAAGTATAAAAGGATGACAAGGAATTGAAGAGAATGTATGGATAACTCAGTTGAATACTTAGGTTTCCTTGAAAATTTAGTAAATCTGTAACAAGTATTTTAATAGTGAATCATTTATTTTAATGCTCTCAATCAGGATTCTTAAATTTTCAAGGTGCAATAAAAGGCATTTTGATAATTAACACTTTTGTCAATGTATATGTTTTATTATCATTTTGACATACTCCTTGAATTCTGTCATAATATATTTCTATCTCCATAAGCAGGCAACTAAGATTGTTGCCTTGAATTGAATTTCATGTGATGTTAAGAATGTGTGTCATTCTACCCTGCTAAACACAGAAAACATCGCAGAAAACTAGATATAATTGCTCTGTCAGCACAAGAAAATTACACAACTGCAAACCAGCCTTGCTTAAAGTGATTTTTGACAGGCTTGTTTATGTACTATTTACATCCAGAGGCTATAGAAAATTGGTAAGCCTGTCAATGTCTTCTCAGCCTGGTCTGTTCTTAGTTCTTTATTACTATTGAAATGTGTTATGTAAATGAGCAGTATATCTATCAAGGGATAATTACAGGTAAGACAGAGATGTAAATAATTGTGAATAAAATAATTTGAAATATTCATTAACAACTAAAGTCTACACATGGTGAATATAGCAGAATCCACACAACATTGAAATAACCAGTAGTTTAACTGGCAATCCCTACAAAGGTACACTTAAGGAGCTGGAGGACATATGTATGTTATCTACTTTAATTCTGAGTTATGTTCCACAATTATGTTTTATAAATGAAGAAATTGTGGCTTGCCCATGGTTGTGTAGCTATCAAGAGGTAGAGTTGTGACTCAATCATAGGCCAGTATCGCTGCAAAATCATTTCTTTTTTTCTAATACCCAATCAGTTTTGACACACAGGAAAAATACTATCAACCTCAGTGTGTAGTCTAAAGTTTATATATTTATTTAGTAATAGAGTATCAAGACTTAATGCCCTGTTTTACATTATTGCTGGGAAAAACAAGTTTAATTTTTTTTTGATTTGTGTTATTTTGCCCAGCACAACAAATTGTTTGACAAAACTATAAAAATGATTTAACATTAATTTATCCCCAAATGCCCATTTTATTTATTTTTTCCTAGTTATTTTACCAGAACCTCACCATCCTTGAATATTTTGCATTGTTTAATCACTTAGTTGATGAATTTCATTAATTAATTTATTATTAATTTATTCAAGAGGGGTTCTTGATTGCTATATTTCCTTAATACTTGGAGGTTGGATAAAATGTCTATTGCATTTATACTTTAAAAATATTTGCATTATGAAACTACTACATTCAAATGTGAAATATTCAAGCAGTACAAATAGATAAAAAGGAGTTTATGGAGTTTCCTTAAAAAAATAAAAATAGAACTACCATATGACCCAGCAATCCCATTACTGGGCATATACCCTGAGAAAACCATAATTCAAAAAGAGCCATGTACCACATTGTTCATTGCAGCACTATTTACAATAGCCAGGACATGGAAGTAAACTAAGTGTCCATTGACAGATGAATGGATAAAGAAGATGTGGCAATATATACAATGGATTATTACTCAGCCATAGAAAGAAATGAAATTGAGTTATTTGTAGTGAGGTGGATGGACCTAGAGTCTGTCATACAGAGTGAAGTAAGTCAGAAAAACAAATACTGTATGCCAACTGATATATATGGAATTAAAAAAAAATTTGTTCTGATGAACCTAGGGGCAGGACAGGAATAAAGATGCAGATGTAGAGAATGGACTTGAGGATATGGCCAGCGGGAAGGATAAGCTGGGACAAAGTGAAAGAGTGTCATGGACATATATACACTACCAAACGTAAAATAGATAGCTAGCGGGAAGCAGTTGCATAGCACAGGGAGATCAGCTTGGTGCTTTGTGACCACCTAGATGGATGGGATAGGGAGGGGATATGGGGATATATGTATCCATGTATGCATATAGCTGATTCACCTTGTTATACAGCAGAAACTAACATAACATTGTAAAGCAATTATACTCCAATAAAGATGTTAAATAAAAAAAAATTTAATCTGAAAAAATCACTGTTCACATACTATATTAAATGAACATAGCACAATTTATTTATACATTCTATGATTAATGCATATTTGGATTATGTCCAATTTGGCCTACTTGTATTATATCTTCTGAGAACAATCTTCTCTGTCTTTTTGTTATGTACCTAGGGGTAAAATTGATAGGTCACAAGGTTGATTTATGTTTAGCTTTTGTGGGTAATAGCAAACAATTTCCAAAAATCTTGTACCAATTTATAAATGAAATATCAATTTATGAAAGTTTTACTTTTTTACACATTCTAACCAATTCTTGATATTTTTTTGCTTTTATTATTGTCATTGATATGTATTGGTATGCCATTATTTTTATAATTGGCATTTCCCTGATGAGAAGGATAATGGTAAGCATTTTTTCCTCCCAAAGGCTCATTGGCCATTAGTCTATCCTCTTAGACTTCATTTCAGAAAGGATTTTACTCCATTTCAAAAAGATTTTTTAATATTTCTCTCATTGATTCATAGAATATTCTAGGTATGATTATATAACAAGATAAATATCTTCTCCCATTCTGTAGCTTAACTTCTCATTTTCTTAATATCATCTTTCAATGAACAGAAGATTTTAATTTTAATTAGCTCCAATGAATCATTTTTTTCTTTTATGATGATTAATACTTTTAAGAAAAAATTTAGTGTTTACATTTCTTCTAAAGGCCTTATTTCCTATTATAAGGTCTGTGATACCTTTTTATTTATATATGTGTTTGTAATATATTAGTGATCTGGTTCAACTTTTTCCATATGGCTATCTATTTGATTTTGCAGTGGTCTCCTTACTGTAAATTAGGTTATTGAATATGAGTTTCTCAACTCTATTCTGTATGCCTGGAACATATCTCTATAGTTATACCAATACTATCTCATGTTCAGTACTGGAATTTTTAAATAGGTTCGATATATTTTAGTGTAAATTTACATTGTTCATTTCTGAAGATTGTTTGACTGTCCTAGATCACCACATTTCTATACAGATTTTAAAATTTGATCGACAATTTCCAGGAAAGATGTCTGTTAGGATTTTGTTTAACATGGCACTAAAGCTATATTCCGATTTTGAGAAAATGAACTTGTTGGTAATATTGTCTTTAAGACATTCAATACAGTATATTTATTAATTTTAACTTTCTCTTATTGGTATTTTCTAGTTTTAAATGAAATGATCTTACACATATTTCCACAGATTTATTACTAGGTATGTGATATTGCTTATACTATTATAAAGGCTATTTAAAAGAATCATATCCTAAATATTTGTTTCTGGTATATAGAGACAGTTTAAAAAATTGTATTTTTACCAAGTGTCCAGAATCTTGCTAAATTCAATTATTTTTATAGTTTTTAAAAAAGATTATTTTAGAATTTCCTGGCTACACAATCATGTGTTCTGTAGACTATGAGGTTTGCTTCTTCCTTTCTAACTTTCATACATTATTATGGGCCTCCATGTTGAATAACTTTTTATCAAAATGAAATGTCCTTTTTTCTCTTAATACTAATTGGTCAAAGTCCTGTTTTGCCTAATATTAACACAGTGGCACAGCATTTTAGGAAATTATTATTGCATGACACACCTTTTCTATCCCTTTACTTTCAATTTATCCATGTCCTTATTTAGACTATTTTCCTTGTACAACAGCTTATATTTGTTAGTTATATGAATCCAGTCTGTTGATATTCCTCTAACTGGTGTGTTTGGTTCTTTTACATTCAAGGTGATTGCTGATACCTTTAAAAGAGATTCTCTGTTCATTATGTTGGTCTTTCTCTATCATTAATCTGCTAATAAATGATTTTCCATTCCCATTTATGAAAGTCCTATAAAAGCTCTTCATATTTGTCTGGAGCATTTCCACTAGAAGGGCTGGCAAGAGAACAAACCAGTAGGGCTTCCCTGGTGGCGCAGTGGTTGAGAGTCTGCCTGCCGATGCATCGGACACGAGTTCGTGCGCCTGTCCGGGAAGATCCCACATGCCCTGGAGCGGCTGGGCCCGTGAGCCATGACCGCTGAGCCTGCGCGTCGGGAGCCTGTGCTCCGCAACGGGAGAGGCCACAACAGTGAGAGGCCCGCGTACTGCACACACACAAAAACAACAACAACAAAAAACACCCCAGTAGCCCAAGGGCTACAAAATAATGAAATGCAAATGGCTTTACACTGAGACACCAAGCCCTATGTCATCTAGTTAAACTCCAGACTGTGTGTTCCATCTTTGAGGAGAGAAGGTCATTTTCTTTCTTTTTTGTTCTGGTGATAAATATTTTTATGCAAACTATTTCCCCTAAGGGAGAAGTAGAGAAGGGAGAGTATATTAGCTGTCTTATATATAGACTTTCAAATGATGCCAGCGATCTCTGCCCCTTTTCTCACTCTCTAATGACCTAAGTATTCCAATCTCGAGTTCTCCTAGGTAGGAGACTTCAGTGCAAGTGCATCAGTATAAGTGGCTTTTCTCAGTCTTATTCATTTATCAGACCTCTGATTAACGAATATCTTCTTTTTGATTTGTATGTTTTACTTAAAACACACCTACGATAAGGTACATAGTTATTTGACATTCAAATATATTCATTTTGACAACAAATATTTATTGAGTGCCTTCAGTGAGCCAGATATTGAAGACATTGAAGAGAAACTAATAAACACTCTCTGACTCTTTGAGCTTACATTATAATGAAGGATGTAGATGACAACTTAGTAAAAAAATAAATATTTGAAAATTGAATTATATATAAGAAAACATGAGGATGTGTAATGAGTACTATGAAGAAAAGTAAAGCTGGTTGTGACAGGAGGTCCATTTTTGATAGTCATCAGAGAAGATATCTTAAGGAAATTAACTGTTGAACACAGACTAAAATGAAATAGAGATGCAAGAAACCTCAGACTCATATGGATTTAGATGTTGTGTAAGTCCATAAGCCATCCTCCATTAGAAAACCAACGACAGTGGAGATATGCCAAGAGGTTTCTTGAAAGAACTTTGTCCCTGTAAATAACTGTTCTTCTTAATGACTTTGTGAAATAGGTCTTTCATACCCACACTAATATACAAAGTTACATTTTTTAATGTTCAGATCAAATGATTTAGGTAATTTTAGATGTGTTTAATAAAACTTAAATGTGTAATTAATATAACAGATTATTCACCCTTAGTTTCCATATTGTCTCATTTAATATTTTTAAATTAGTTATTTTAGGGGACTTTATTTCTTTAGAAAATTTTAATGATTGTTTCCAAAGACATTGTAGATATTCCTTCCATACCTCAACATAATTTATTTTAATTTGAAGGTATTATAAGAAGTATTTGATTCATTAATAATAAAATGACGTGAAGAAAGTAACATAGAAGATAAATAACTGTAGAAAATATTACACAAAAGTGGTCAATTCGTGTATTATTTTAAAAATCAGTAATTGGTAGATGGTTGCTACATCAAAGGAGGATTTTATTATCATCCAAATCAGTCTGACAGCAATTTGATGTATTCTTTATTAAGTCATCATATTCTTGCCACAAAGCAATATTTTAAAAATATTTCCCTACTTCACTTAGCAGAATTTGAGACCATTGTATATTTCATAGGCTGTGTCAAAGGTCATTTTAGTCTTTAGTAGTTGTTTTAACATTCTCGTCTATTTTGCATTTCAGAATCTTTGGAGACAATCCTTGTAGTCTGTAGCATGTATCATATCATATCAAATTGTAAAACTCATCATGGTCTAGTAAAATGTTAATAAAGTGTGTTTTTTATAATTATGTAAAATTCATTTGGAATATTCCATCTGATAATTTAAGCTGATTGTTTTGAGCAAAAAATGCTGTGTATTTGCAGATTATGTAATACACCAACATTTGTTTTCTAAAATTAAAATAATCAATGTAAGTTAATTTTAATTCTATCACTTCCATGTCTAGAAGTAATGTTGGAATAAACAATGAAAACAGTATCAGTACTATCTATTTCCCAATAATATAAATTATCATCATTAATTTGCCTTTTTCTGAGATCCTTCCTTTGTAATAAAGAGTGCTTCAGAAACTAGGAGTTTTATAAGTGAATGAGTTTATGTGTTAAAAAATAATTCATATAGTATATTATGAAGATTCTTTCATAGAAATTAAAACAAAATAAAACACTAATTCACTGACTTTGGAGGTTAGTAGGAGGAAAAGAGAACCCAAAATATTTTATGAAGTAACAAGGTAGAATTGGTAGGTGTTTAAGTGAAATAAACTGTAGAATGAAGGAATGAAAATCCATTTTCACAAAGATGATGAGGTTCTTTTCAAAGCACTGAAGATTTCTTTACGGATGATATGTATTGCAAAGGAAGACACAGTTTTGTGCTTAATTTATAATGGAACTAATCAGCCACTGGACCTAAAATCTCAGGAGATCTAATAAAAAACAAAATCATGTTTCAAGCACAGCCCAAAGCATTGGAGATAGATCAGTAAGATTTAGTAACTTTCTTCGGTGAGCTCTCAGTTGAGGGGAGGAGAAAGAAAGGAAAAAAGATAAATATTATGTAATGCTGTAATTTTCCCAATAAAAATATAAATTGACTTCTTCAAGAGAAGAAATGTAGAGACACCGCTTCTATGAATTTCTGCACAAACTTCGCAAGTTATTTGGGTCCGGGGCTAAAAGGAATGGCAAATATGGCACTAATTCCTTTGATCTACCAGGATTGACACATATTCTCCACTTTTCTACATCAATTTTCTAGTCATCACTTTGAATTAAAAACTCATGGTCTATAGATTCAGAAGTACATGGATTTGAATGTCAGCTTTACCACTTATTACTATGAAAATTACTTAACTTTTCTAAGACATTTTTCTCAATACTACTATGGGCAGAGGCCATCTTACCATGAAGCTATAGAATATTAAACTTCAGTTTCTCTCTCTTGCATGAGATCTTTCCTGTATACAAAAAAAAAAAAAAAAAAAAAAAAAAAAAATCAGAGAGGAGAAGATGGAGGAAGAGAAGGACTCGGAGATCACCTTCCTCCCCACAGATACATCAGAAATACATCAACACGTGGAACTGCTCTTATAGAACACCCACTGAACGGTGGCAGACCTCCCAAAAGGCAAGAAACTCCCCACGTACCTGGGTAGGGCAAAAGAAAAAAGAGTAAACAGAGACAAAAGAATAGGGACGGGACCTGCACCAGTGGGAGGAAGCTGTGAAGGAGGAAATGTTTCCACACACTAGGAAGCCCCTTCGCGGGCGGAGACTGCGGGTGGCGGAGGGGGAAGCTTTGGAGGCGTGGAGGAGAGCACAGCCACAGGCGCGCGGAGGGAAAAGCGGAGAGATTCCCGCACAGAGGATCGGTGCCGACCGGCACTCACCAGCCCGAGAGGCTTGTCTGCTCACCCACCGGGACGGGCGGGGCTGGGAGCTGAGGCTCGGGCTTCGGTCGGAGCTCCGGAAGAGGACTGGGGTTGGCGGCGTGAACACAGCCGGAAGCGAGCTAGTGCGCCACGGCTAGCCGGGAGGGAGTCTGGGAAAAAGTCTGGAGCTGCCTAAGAGATAAAAGACTTTTTCTTCTCTGTTTCCTGGTGCGCGAGGAGAGGGGATTAAGAGTGGCGTTTAAAGGAGCTCCAGAGACAGGCGCGAGCCGCGGCTAAAAGCGCGGACCCCAGAGATGGGCATGAGACGCTAAGGCTGCTGCTGCCGCCACCAAGAAGCCTGTGTGCGAGCACAGGTCACTATACACACCCACCTTCCGGGGAGCCTGTGCAGCCCGCCACTGCCAGGCTCCCGGGATCCAGGGACAACTTACCCAGGTGAATGCACGGCGGGCCTCAGGCTGCTGCAACGTCCTGCCGGCCTCTGCCGCCGCAGACCCGCCCCACATCCGTGCCCCTCCCTCCAGCCGGCCGGAGTGAGCCGGAGCCTCCGAATCAGCTGATCCTTTTAACCCCGTCCTGTCTGAGCGGAAAAACACACGCCCTCAGGCGACCTACACACAAAGGCAGGGCCAAATCCAAAGCTGAACTCCAGGAGCTGTGCGAACAAAGAAGAGAAAGGGAAATCCCTCCCAGCAGCTTCAGAAGCAGTGGATTAAAGCTCCACAATCAACTTGATGTACCCTGCGTCTGTGGAATACCTGAATAGACAACGAATCATCCCAAATTGAGGGGGTAGACTTTGGGAGCAACATATATTATTTTTTCCCCTTTTCCTCTTTTTGTGAGTGTGTATGTGTATCTTCTGTGGAAGATTTTGTCTGTATAGCTTTGCTTTCACCATTTGTCCTAGGATTCTGTCCGTTTTTTTTTTTTTTTTTTTACTTTTTAACATTTTTTTTCATAATAATTATCTTTTATTTTAATAAATTTATTTTATTTTGTCCTCTTTCTTTCGTTCTATTTTTTCTCCCTTTTATTCTGAGCCATGTGAATGAAAGGCTCTTGGTGCTCCAGCTAGGAGTCAGTGTTGTGCCTCTGAGGTGGGAGAGCCAACTTCAGGACACTGGTCCACAAGAGACCTCCCAGCTCCACGTAATATCAAACGGTGAAAATCTCCCAGAGATCTCCATCTCGACGCCAACACCCAGTGTCACTCAACAACCACCAAGCTATAGTGCTGGACACCCTATGCCAAACAACTAGCAAGACAGGAACACAATCCCACCCATTAGCAGAGAGGCTGCCTAAAATCATAATAAGGCCACAAACACCCCAAAACACACCACCACACGTGGACCTGCCCACCAGAAAGACAAGATCCAGCCTCATCCACCAGAACACAGGCAATAGTCCCCTCGACCAGAAAGCCTACATAACCCACTGAACCAACCTTAGCCACTGGGGACAGACACCAAACACAACGGGAACTACGAACCTGCAACCTGCAAAAAGGAGACCCCAAACAGAGTAAGATAAGCAAAATGAGAAGACAGAAAAACACACAGCAGATGAAGGAGCAAGATAAAAACCCACCAGACCTAACAAATGAAGAGGAAATAGGCAATCCACCTGAAAAAGAATTCAGAATAATGATAGTAAGGATGATCCGAAATCTTGGAAGTAGAATGGACAAAATGCAAGAAACAGTTAACAAGGACCTAGAAGAACAAAAGAGGAAACAAGCAGTGATGAACAACACAACAAATGAAATTAAAAATTCTCTAGAAGGGATCAATAGCAGAATAACTGAGGCAGCAGAACGGATAAGTGACCTGGAAGATAAAATAGTGGAAATAACTACTGCAGAGCAGAATAAAGAAAAAAGAATGAAAAGAACTGAGGACAGTCTCAGAGACCTCTGGGACAACATTAAACTCTCCAGCATTCGAATTATAGGGGTTCCAGAAGAAGAAGAGAAAAAGAAAGGGACTGAGAAATATTCAAAGGGATTATAGTTGAAAACTTCCCTAATATGGGAAAGGAAATAATTAATCAAGTCCAGGATCCCATACAGGATAAATCCAAGGAGAAATGCGCCAAGACACATATTAATAAAACTATCAAAATTAGATACAAAGAAAACATATTAAAAGCAGCAAGGGAAAAACAACAAATAACACACAAGGGAATCCCCATAAGGTTAACAGCTGATCTTTCTGCAGAAACTCTGCAAGCCAGAAGGGAGTGCAGGACATATTTAAAGTGATGAAGGAGAAAAACCTACAACCAAGATTACTCTACCCAGCAAGGATCTCATTCAGACTTGAAGGAGAAATTAAAACCTTTACAGACAAGTAAAAGCTGAGAGAGTTCAACACAACCAAGCCAGCTTTACAACAAATGCTAAAGGAACTTCTCTAGGCAAGAAACACAAGAGAAGGAAAAGACCTACAATAACAAACCCAAAACAATATAGAAAATGGGAATAGGAACATACATATCGTTAATTACCTGAAATGTAAATGGATTAAATGCTCCCACCAGAAGACACAGACTGGCTGAATGGATACAGAAATAAGACCCATATATATGCCGTCTACAAGAGACACACTTCACACCTAGGGACACATACAGACTGAAAGTGAGGGGATTGAAAAAGATATTCCATGCCATGGCAATCAAAAGAAAGCTGGAATAGCAATTCTCATATCAGACAAAATAGACTTTAAAGTAAAGACTGTTACAAGAGACAAAGAAGGACTCTACATAATGATCAAGGGATCGATCCAAGAAGAAGATATAACAATTGTAAATATTTATGCACCCAACATAGGAGAACCTAAATACATAAGGCAAATACTAATAGCCATAAAAGGGGAAATCGACAGTTACACAGTCATAGTAGGGGACTTTAACACCCCACTTTCACCAATGGACAGATCATCCAAAATGAAAATAAATAAGGAAACACAAGCTTTAAATGATACATTAAACAAGATGGATTTAATTGATATTCATAGGACATTCCATCCAAAAACAACAGAATACACATTCTTCCTAACACCATACACAAAAATAAACTCAAAATAGACTAAAGACCTAAATGTAAGGACAGACACTATCAAACTCTTAGGGGAAAACAGAGGCAGAACACTCTATGACATAAATCACAGCAAGATCCTTTTTGACCCACCTCCTAGAGATATGGAAATAAAAATAAACAAATGGGACCTAATGAAACTTAAAAGCTTTTGCACAGCAAAGGAAACCATAAACAAGATCAAAAGACAACCCTCAGAATGGAAGAAAATATTTGCAAATGAAGCAACTGACAAGGATTAATCTCCAAAATTTACAAGCAGCTCATGCAGCTCAATAACAAAAACACAATCCAATCCAAAAATGGGCAGGAGACCTAAATAGACATTTCTCCAAAGAAGATATACAGATTGCTAACAAACACATGAAAGAATGCTCAACATCATTAATCATTAGAGAAATGCAAATCAAAACTACAATGAGATATCATTTCACACAAGTCAGAATGACCATCGTCAAAAAATCTAGAAATAATAAATGCTGGAGAGGGTGTGGAGAAAAGGGAACCCTCTTGCACTGTTGTTGGGAATGTAAATTGATACAGCTACTATGGAGAACAGTAAGGAGGTTCCTTAAAAAACTAAAAATAGAATTACCATATGACCCAGCAAACCCACTACTGGGCATATACCCTGAGAAAACCATAATTCAAAAAGAGTCATGTACCACATTGTTCATTGCAGCTCTATTTACAATAGCCAGGACATGGAAGCAACCTAAGTGTCCATCAAAAAATGAATGGATAAAGAAGACGTGGCACATATATACAATGGAATATTACTCAGCCATAAAAAGAAATGAAATTGAGTTATTTGTAGTGAGGTGGATGGACCTAGAGTCTGTCATACAGAGTGAAGTCAGAAAGAGAAAAACAAATACCGTATGCTAACACATATATATGGAATATAAGAAAAAAAAAAAGGTCATGAAGAACCTAGGGGTAAGATGGGAATAACGACACAGACCTACTAGAGAATGGACTTGAGGATATGGGGAGGGGGAAGGGTAAGCTGTGACAAAGTGAGAGAGTGGCATGGACATATATGCACTACCAAACATAAAATAGGTAGCTAGTGGGAAGCAGCCACATAGCACAGGGAGATCAGCTTGGTGGTTTGTGACCACCTAGAGGGGTGGGATAGGGAGGGTGGGAGGGAGGGAGACGCAAGAGGGAAGAGATATGGGAACATATGTATATGTATAACTGATTCACTTTGTTATAAAGCAGAAACTAAGACACCATTGTAAAGCAATTATACTCCAATAAAGATGTTAAAAAAAGATAAAAGAATACTAAATTAATAAAATAAAATAGGAGAAATACTAGCGTTTTTTATGCTGTTGGAAAGATAACTGATTACAGTGAAATAAACATAATGAAATCATAAAAATAAAAAGAAAAATCAAACTGCAAAATGTGTGCCCACACAAATTTTTTTAACTTCAGGTTCCAAAACACCTGGATCCTCGGGTTAAATATAATAATTAAATATAACAATTGTATTTACTCTGAGGATTAAATGGAAGATACAAGAAATGTCTCTAACACAGGACTTGATGAACATTAAGTAGTTAACATGAACATATTCTACTCTCCATTTTAATGTAGATCTATTCCTTGGTGGTTGTAAATATCTATCAACAGGGTAATAAAAATGAGATGAATATGTTTTCCGAAGCTGTCTAGACAAACAACTTAAAATAACTAATCTTAATTTTTTTTTTTTTTTTTTGCGGTACGCGGGCCTCTCACTGTTGTGCCCTCTCCCGTTGTGGAGCAGAGACTCGGGATGCACAGGCTCAGCGGCCATGGCTCACGGGCCCAGCCGCTCTGCGGCATGTGGGATCTTCCCGTACCGGGGCACGAACCCGTGTCCCCTGCATCAGCAGGCGGACTCTCAACCACTGCGCCACCAGCGAATCCCTAATCTTAATTTTTAAGACTCTTTCTCTCACAGAGAGATGATTTGACTCAATCCTTTTCCGAATTTATGTGAAACATGCTCCATAACAAACATTCACCTTGTTGCTCAGAATCTCTGAAAACGTTCTTAATGCTAATGCTCTAACTCACTATTACCTTCACGTCAGTTGTAAATTGTCTTCCAAATCCATTTTTCCTTGTGTTTATGAAGTACTCTGTTGGCCTTAGAATTTGTTACACTTAAACTGTGGGGTGACATAACAAATAATGCTCATTAAATTTCAGGTGGTTGCAATTTTATGCATTTGATACACGTTTCTAAAACACAAAAGGACATGGTCAGCAAATCTAATGCCTGAAAACTAGAATTATGATGACATTTCTTACATGCATTGATGAACAGAAAAAGGAAATTATGCCTTTCCTGTAAGGCATCTTTAATATTAATTTAAACACTGTGTGTTTCCACCATATTTTGTATTTACATTTTTCAGAACTCTACTACAACATCCATGTGTTAAATTGGGACAGTGTCTCTGCTTTTAATCTGCACCCTAGGGAAGAAACAGGTACACATAACTACATTTTTTGTGTGTGTGTGTGTTACGCGGGCGTCTCACTGTTATGGCCTCTCCCGTTGCGGAGCACAGGCTCTGGACGCTCAGGCTCAGCTGCCATGGCTCACGGGCTCACCCGCTCCACGGCATGTGGGATCTTCCCGGACTGGGGCACGAACCCGTGTCCCCTGCATCGGCAGGCGGACTCTCAACCACTGCGCCACCAGGGAAGCCCCATAACTACATTTTTAATGTTGGAGTCTGCATTCTCTACCTTGTAGCTTTTGTTACTTTCCCCAAATTTCTTATTTATTACTTGTTCTCCCCCAAGTTCCACCTACTAGCTACAATTTTGATTCTAATCTGGACAGAAATCAGAAACTATTATAATTTTGATAAATTTACTGGAAATTTATCCAAAGCAAATGTGAACAAAGATCACTTATCACTCAGGAAGTGGAACTCTTGCATATGTCAAAACTGAGGATTTATTAGGACTAGTTTGCTGATATTGATTTTGGTTGCTGGTACTTCACAGATTTGAGGATTGAACTGGAAAGGAGTGTTTCTTAAGAGATCTAATGCAAACGCTGAGTCAGATGCATTGACTGGATAGAACCATGGATTGCTCTTTTGGAGAGCTAATGAGAATGTGCTTAGTGGGGAAATGGATATTGGTGACTAGAAGATCAGTCTGTTGTAGAACTGAGTAGATGTTCTTCAGAGCTGTTTCTCCCTCATATTCCTAGCACACAGACTGTATTCTAGCCTCCTGCACAGATAGTTATGGTTATTTTACTGAGTTCTTTCCAACAGAAGGGAATAGAAATGATGTACATCCCTTTAGATCTTGTCCCATATGTGATTCTCCACCTTTCTTTTCTGCTAGCTGAAAGACTAGTGCCCAAGAAAATCCAGGAAGTTATACCATATTGCATGTGGCACAAACTCTATCAACCTGAGACCCCAAATGACTCAGGGCATAATCCTCTGCCTGAGTATCACCAAAAATCAACAGCTTGGAAGCTCTGTGGACTATCTCTGTGAGTTTGCAATAAAGTCACTTATTGACAGCCACTAAGTTTGGTGGTTATTTGCTACAGGAGCCAACATGATGCTCACATACACACTGTTTTGTTGTTTGTCTCATTACTTTTTTCAAATATTTTTAATGTTAGGGCCTCAGATTCTCAGAGCATAAACTAAAATTCTAGCATTATTATTAACTTCCTGTTATGTGTTTAAGAATTAGTAATTCTAATGTTGTTATGAGTATGGCCACATGCTATGTTGGGGAAAAATCAGCCTTTGGAATAAGACCTGAATTTAAATCCCAACTTGAGTTATTACTGAATAATCACTGCAATGATCCTTAATATGTCTTAATATCCCTAAACTTCTAAAAGACTGTTATGAGGATTAGAGTGATACATCTAAAACATAAGTAAAAAAAAAAAAAAATGCTGAAAAATGTTAACTATTCCAACTGTTATTTTTTGCACAGCAGTTAATTTTCTGGGGACCAGAGATATACTTAAGCTGAAAGACCCAATGTATTTATTAAAATATAATGGAATACATAATATAAAGATGTATGCACAATATGGCACAGGAACTCTGAAAATACAATAATTAATTATCCCACAGTAAAAGTTGAAAGGACATTTTATGGAAGAGGCAATGGTAGAGGTGGCTCCGAGTGATGCTTATGACCATAATAGGCAAGAAGGAAGAAAAAAAATTTCCTCTGCATTTTTTCTAAATATTTTCACAAACATTATCTCATTTGCTTTTATAATATCCCTTTCACTTTAAGACTTTAAAAAAACACAAATCTATATAATAGATAAATAAATAGATAAATAAATGTATATAAAAAAGAAAAATCTATATAATAATTCAGCACATCAGTGCACATTAAAAATTTCCATCTAAAGGTCAAAGTTCAATTCTAAGTCAAATCAAAATTTGCAAACTGCTAAAGGAAGCATCCCAGGGACAAATTGCCCTCCCAGTGATTAGAAAATTAAATGCAACTTTTAATCTTTAATATTCCCACACCACTGTTCATGTTAATGTTTTGTTCAGGCATTCCTGCTGAGCCATATCAGTGCACAAACACGCTGAAAAACTCCAGGTTGACAATTAATCAACCTGGCATTTTTGGAAACCCCAGGAAAAAGTCAGCTTTAGCAGAGAAGAAGGGATGGCTTTAATAGTAGGAGATTAAAGAATACCATAATCAACCAGATTTTCCTTAAATTGATTTCTTAATATAGCATGACTGGCTTAGTATTTTAAAAAATGATCAAACAACCACTTATGCAGACTTGTTCACAGCATTTTGAGACTTAGATTTCTAGTTATGAAAATACATGGAATTTTTTAAAGGTAATTACTCTCACCAATAATCTGATCAACCAAAGAAAAGTACCTTGCACATTCTGGAATATTTAATTTGTTTTAAAACTTTTATAGTGTTGTTGTCATATTTAACCATGAAAATTTAAAGAGAAATGTATCTATAAATTTAAAAAATAAGGTTAGAAGAAATAAAATTTTGGAATCATACTTTGTAATCTTTGTTCAAAAGGAAAATAAAAACACAAAATAGTGCTATTATAAGAGTAAAATTTATTTAAAGAATGACAGAAATCATGAAAATGAGCACCTAACCAGTGATCAAAGTGTTTAAGAGCCAGTGGAGGGGTTAAAGATTTTTTTTAACAGCCCACTCATAATTTAGAGGAGCGGAAGCAATTCAAATATGTCATAGAATATATCAACATACAGAAAGGAAGAACAATAGAGAAAAATTAATGAAGGAAAAGTTTTAAACATTTTTTTATCTTCCGACTTGATTTGATAGGTAACTATTTGTTCAAAGCAATGATAGCAACAATGTCTTGGGTGATTGTAGCATATGGATAAGTAAAATGAATGATGAAAATGTTATGTGAAATGAGAGGAAAGAATTGGGGATAGTCTGTTATAAGCTAAATGCACTACCCATGATAATGCAGTGTTACTTAAAAGTGGACTTAGATTAGTTGTAAATGTGTGTTGCAAACTAGAGTATCTACTAATTTTTTTTTTAAAGAAAGAAAATTGACATGATAAAAGAGGAAAGAAAATGAATGCTCATTTAAAACTAGAAAAGGAAGAAAAATAAAGATTAAAAAAATAAACAAAAATGCAGCAAATAGAGAATAGTTACAAATATGGTAAATATTAGTCCAACTATATCAATAATCAATTTTAATGAAAATAGTCTAAATATAGCACATAAGGACAGAGATGAGACAGTCACAGTAAATTAAAAAAAAAAGACCCAACTATATGTTGTCTAGAAGAAACCCTATTATATAAAGACAAAAATAGATTAAAAGTAAAGAAATGCAGAAAGATATACCATGCTAACACTAATCAGAAGAAAGCTGGAGTAACCATATTAATTTTCAACAAAGCAGACTTTAAAGCAAGGAAAAATATTGTGGATGAGAAGGAGCATTACATAATGGTAAAAGGGGTCAATTTTCCAAAATATATAATGTTATGTGTGTACACTTAACAACAGAGAATCAACATGAGATGAAAACTGACAGAACTGCAAGAAAAAAAAGATGAATCTATGATTATTTTTGGAAATTTCATCCTTCTATTAAATATCAACAGAGCCAGTAGGCAGAAAAATCAGTAAGTGGACTGAACAGCCTCATTAATCAACTGGACCTAATCGATATTTATGGAATACTTCACCTATCATTAGAATCACATTTTTCTCAAGTTCACCACAAAGATTCATCAAGATAGACCACATTCTAGGCCAGAAAACACATCTTAACCAATTGAAAATAATAAAAAAATGCATTTAGACCACAACAAAGTTAATTTAGATTCTTAAAGATTAAGTTAATTTAAACTCTTTAAACTAGAATTCAATAAGAGATATATCTGAAAAATCCCCAAATGCTTTCAGTTGAAGCAGCACATTTCTAAATATCCCATAGTTCAAAGAGAAGTCTCAAGAGAAATTTTAAAAATATTTTGAATTAAATGAAAACAAAAATACAACTTATCAAAAAGTTTGTGATACCTAGAGGGAAAGTTATAGTACTATATGCATATATTTAAAAATAAAAAGATATAAATCAATACCCTCAGCTTCCACCTTAGGCAACTAAAGAAAGGAGGGCAATATAAGTTTAAAACAAGCAGAAAAATAAATTAGAGCAGAAATTAATGAAATTTAAAACTAGAAGTCAATAGAGGAAATTGATGATACCAAAAGCTGTTCTTTGAAAAGATCAATAAAACTCTATGTTCACAAATTTTTATAACCTAAATAATAGATCAATTCCTTTAAAGGCACAAATTACCATACCCTCGCATAATGAGACATACATAAATAGGCATATATCTATTAATGAAATTGATAGAAATTAATGAAATTGATAATGAAACTTTCCACAAAAGAATCATTCCTATAGCTTCACTGGTAAATTCTAACAAACATTTGAGAAAGAAATTATTCCCCTTCTCTTCAATCTCTTCTAGTAAAGAGAAGCACAGAGAATATTTCTTAACTCATTCCATGAGGCAAAAATTACACTAATATCAAAGCAAAATAAAGCATTACAAGAAAAGAACACTACAGACCAATATCTCTCATTAACATAAATGCAAAAATCTAAACTAAAATGTTAGCAAATTGAATTGAAACATATATAAAAAAATTAAACACTACAAGCAAATGGGATTTATT
The DNA here is from genome assembly GCF_963924675.1 of Phocoena phocoena. Taxonomy (NCBI): domain Eukaryota; kingdom Metazoa; phylum Chordata; class Mammalia; order Artiodactyla; family Phocoenidae; genus Phocoena; species Phocoena phocoena. Next base: position 27,476,472 of record NC_089222.1, on the reverse strand, counting down.
CCAGGTATGCAAAGGTGATTCAACATTGAAATTCAGTTAATGTAATTCAGCACTTGATTAGCTTAAAGAAGAAATACTATATGATCACATCAATAAATACAGGAAAAACAACTGACAAAACCCTAACACTCATAAGACTCTCAGAAAACTAGAAATAGAGGGTAACTTCCTCAACTTGATAAAAGAACATCTACAAAAAAATCTATGGTTGACCTCATGGTAGTGGGGAGAAAACAGATCTTTCCCTTCAAGGTCAGACATAAGGCAAGATGCCTCCCTTTACCTCTCCCATTCAACATTGTCCTGGGAATTCTAGCTAATGAAATAGGGCCAGAAAAGGAAGTAAAGGTATATAGATTGAGAAGGAAAAATAAAAAGGTTTCTGTTAGTAAATGACATGATTGTCTATGCAGAAAATCTCAAATAATTGACAAACAATGAACAACAACAAAAATTTCTGGAACCAATAAACGACTATAGCAAGGTTACAGGATATAAGGTTAATATATAAAAGTCAATGTCTTTCCTATGTACCAGCAGTAAACAACTAGAACTTGAAATTAAAAACACTAAATAAGAGACAAATACATAGGCATAAATCTAATAAAATGAATACAATATATATATGCAGAAAACTGTAACACACCAATGAAAAAAATAAAACATATGCAAAATGGAGTGCTATCCCATGTTTATGGCCTATAGATTCAATGTAGTCCTGATCATAGTCCGAGAAAGGGACTATGGATAATAAATACCCATTATTTTATGGATATTGACACACTGATTCTAAAGTTTTTATGGAATAGAAAAATACCAAGTATAGTTGACAGGTACTGAGGAGGAAGAACAAAGTCTGACACTGAAACACTGACACTACTCAACTTTACAACTTATCTAAAACTACAGAAATCAAGAGCGTGCAGTGTTGGTAAAAGAACTGACAATTCAATTAATGGAACAGAATAGAAAGCACACATACAGACTTACACAAATAAAGTCAATTTATCTTTGACAAAGGAGTAAAGACAAGTCAATGGAGAAAGGACAGTCTTTTCAACAAATGCCAGACTAATTGAATAATCATATGAATAACACATAAATCTAGACACAGAACTTAAACCTTCCACAAAATGTAATTCAAATGGATTTATACCCAAAATGCAAAACTATAAAACTTCTAGAATAAAACATGGAATATAGAAAATTGATATGACCTTGGATGGTGATAATGAGTTTTAGACACAACACCAAAAGTATGATCCTGAAAGAAAAAAGACTGGTAAGTTAGACTTAATTACAATTTTAAAAAAAATTTCTGCACAGCAATAGACATTGTTGACTGAGTCAAAATATTGGGTTGGCCAAAAATTTCTTTCGGATTTTTGCATAAGATAGTAGGGAAAAACCCGAATGAACTTTTTGGTCAACCCAATACAGAAACAAAAACAAAACAAAAACAAAGTGGGAGAAACAAAAACACATATTAGCAAAACACATATTTGATAAAGAAAATGTATCCTTACATACACACAGAACTTAAAACTCAACAATAAAAACAGTCCACTTTAAAAAATGGACCAAACATCTGAACAGACATCTCACCAAAGATTGATATAAAGATGGCAAATAAACGTATGAAAAGTTACTTAACATCATATGTCATTAGGGATTTGAAAATTAATACAATGACATATGAATATGCACTTATTAGAATGACTAAAATCCAAAAAACTGACAATGCCAAATGCTAATGAGGTTGTGGAGTAGCAGGAACTGTGTTTGTTGCTGGTGGGAATGCAAAATAATACCATCACTTTGGAAGACAGGTTGGCAGTTTCTAACAAAGGTGATCTCAGCCTAACCATACAATACAGCAATAGTATTTACCCAATTGAACTAAAAAATTATGTTCACATAAAAACCTTCACGTGAATGTTTATGGCATTCATAACTGCTAAAAATTGGTGGCATCCAAGATGTCTTTCAATAGATGAATGGATAACCAAACTGTGTACAACCCTACAATGGAATTTTATTTGGTGATAAAAAGAAATAAAATATCAAGCTAGGAAAACATGTGCAGTAACTTTAAATGCATATTATTAAGTGAAAGAAGCTAGTCTTAAAAGGCTATATACTTAAAAGGCTATATACTAAAACATGTGCAGTAACTTTAAATGCATATTATTAAGTGAAAGAAGCTAGTCTTAAAAGGCTATATACCTGGTGGCACAGTGGTTGAGGGTCCGCCTGCCGATGCAGGGGACACGGGTTCGTGCCCCGGTCCGGGAAGATCCCACATGCCATGGAGCGGCTGGGCCCGTGAGCCATGGCCGCTGAGCCTGCGCGTCCAGAGCCTGTGCTCCGCAACGGAAGAGGCCACAACAGTGAGAGGCCCGCACACCTCAAAAAAAAAAGGCTATATACTGTATGATTCCAGTTGTGAAGTTTTAGAAAAGTCAAAGTTGTATGGCTAGTAAAAAGGTCAGTGGTTTTTATGGGATTAGGGAGAGGGAAAAGTGATTAATTGATAAAGTATAGGAAATCTTTAGAATGTTGTAAATATTCTGTATGATAATGTAATATTGCATCTATCAAAACACATAGAAGAACTGTACAACACAGAAAGTGAACCTTAATGTAAACTATAAACTTTAGTTATTACTAATGTATCAATATTGGTTCATTTATTGTAACAAATGTGCCACACTAACGAAAGGTAATAGAGAAAATTGCATGCTGGGGATGGGAGTGGAGTTAGGGTGGGGAGGACATATGGAACTCTGTAGTACCCAATTTTTCGGTAGGACTGTACTAAAAATAAAGTTTATTAATTATTTTAAAAAATAAGGTTAAAGTGAACAAAGTTTATATATACATTATGTATATATAAAATATGACTAAATGAATTATAAAAAGAAATATTTTATTAACATCTAATTATCTTCCTTCAGTAAGGACAATAGTAGTCACTTTTGAATCTATTACAGCCGTAAAAACGATGAATGAAAATGTATTTTAACACACACACACACACACACACACACATACACACAGCATCATTTTAGCACAGTCTGCCACTCCTTTCTTTAAACACTGTTTGTATCTGATTTCTTTTTGTGACACTGTTTTTTTTGTTTTCTGTACCTCACTTGACCACATCTTTTCTTTTGGTTTTCATGGTTGGCTTTTTTGTCTCTGTTTAAAAGGCACATCCTCAAATGCCTTATCTCCTTAATTAATGTTAAGCTCCTCCAGGAAAAAAAAAAGTCACTTACACATCCTTAGCTTCCATCCAAACAGTATAGAATAACCACTGAGCGCTGAGTATTCTAATAAGATCATCACTCCATTCAACTATTGACCAAACTGAAAAGTGGACACCATGTTTCTGGGAAGAATCTCCACCTCTTCTGCTCTACCAATCCTCACAGCCTTACCAAAACTATTCCCATTAGATTCTTTATCCTTGTTTAATTAGGTCACCCCAAAAATCCACAGGACTCCCAGGTCATCCATATTACTCCTCACTCTAGGCCTCATTGATTCTGTGTGTCTTCTCTTCTGATCCCATTGACCTTTGGCTGTGCCTTCAGTAACTCTTGGTCAGTCATTGTTAACATCCCCTATGTTCTCTATTTTATTTCTGAGAGATCCTTTCATTAATTGCTTCAAGTGAAAGCTGACTTTTGGTAAATTCTACTCAAGGGTCGATGCTCCATTTTCTCACTGATTCTTTACATTGGCTTACAGGAGGAACAGATGTTTACTTTGTACCTCATTGCTACTTTCTGATCATTCATTCTTCACCCCATATTTGATATTCATGCTATCAGACATTACTACACATCATTTCTACTTATTGAAGTTATAGAGTTGAAATCTCTATTCCTAATTCCTTGAGGGCCTTAACCCAGAAAATAGACTTTGGCACTCAAGTAGAAGTGGTAATAATATATTTTAGAAAGGCCTCAAACTGCTTGTTCATTAAGTCAACAAAGACTCACATTGTGTTCAGAATTTGATGTTCTTTTTCTAATTACTGGCATGTGTTCTGAATATTCATGGACATTTTCTGAGGAGTCTTAAAGTTGTACTTCTTTACAAAAGAAGTCATAATTTTGATATGCTAACTGAAACGATGAGAATAGACATTATTATTCACTAATTATCCTTGGACTCTTTTACATTTATCCCTTGTAGTTGATCAGAAACATGTGACTAGTTCTATCCTATGGATTGTGAGTAGAAATGGCATATGTCACTTCTAGACCAAAGCATTTAAGAACTAGAATGTAATTCTGCTCTCTGTCTCTTCCTCTGATACAATGACATAAGGATATATGTGTTTTATTGTCAAAGCATCTGTCAGCTTATCTTATAAAAGAATATGTGAAGAAAAACCCTTCATCAAATGTTTTTGTTTAGGAATAGTTAGATATAAAATATTGCTTTATTAAATAATTCAATTGTAGGGAGTCATTTGTACTCTGTTACAAATTACAAATTAAGATGGTACAATGATCTCCAGCCCTAGATGGTGATAATGCCTCTCCTTTCTCATGATGGTGAAATGACAACGTTTACTCTATTTTCTGAATCTATGGTCTCTTTTGAACAAAATTTTCAAGCAACTATTGCACTTCCTTAGAATATTCATGCTCGCAATTTCCTAAAATGCTAGTCTACACCTTCTCCTCTCCCCTCTCTCTCAGATATCTCTTTCTCAATGACACTTGTTAAAGATGGTAATGACACTTGTTAAAGACACTTGTTAAAGGCAGACTTTATTTAGGTGACTCACAATAAGATAGGGACTATCACAATGGGATTTTACAGTGGGGAAGAGAGATTGAGCTCAATTCAGAATACAGGATGGGCCAGTGGGAATTTATAGCTAAGAAGCAGCGTGGGGGGGGGTCACTGGATTGAAAATTATTAAGAAGAAACATCAAGGATAAGGGGGGTTCTGGCTAAACTGACCCAACTGGACTTTTGCTGAAGACAGACCAGAGTGATCAGATATCACCTGAGGGATGGTGAAAGTAAAGAAACCTCATCAGATTTTGAAGGTAAGTAATCTCATTAAACTGACTTAGCGGGGGTTTTGCAAAAACTAGATTTGTAAGGAAGTGCATGGGCCTAGGAGAAGATTCAGGAGCCTGAGTAAAGTTTGGTCAAGCAAAGAATCTTTGTCAGCACTTAAAAACATCTCTATGTTGATGATTCCCAAATGTGCACCTTTAGATTGTACCTCAACTCTGAACTGTAAACATACATTTAACTATTCACTTGATGTCTTCATTTTAATTCTACTAGACATATAAAACTTAATAGTAATTCAGAAAAACAGGCTGGTGAACATTCTACCAGATTTTAGTTCATCTTATGAAAACATGGTCTTCTAGGCCACCAGAGCAAAAGAAAGCGTTCATGTGTTACACATTGGCTCTTAAATGATTTGGTCTGAGAATGACACATATTATTTTCAATCACAGTCTTTCTTCAGAACTCATCACATGGCCCTGCCTCAGTTCAAGAAGGCTGGTAAATTGGGGGAGCACAAGGATATTTGGTGAGCAGTAAATGTCTCAGCTACCCCATCTACATGCTGGTAGGTTTTGTATCTCTATCCATAAAACTCAGCTCTTTCTGAGATCTGCTCTGGTACTTGTAGCTGCATTGTGATGTCTTCACATGGATGTGTTTTAGTCATTTTAAACTTAACACAGGTAAAGGACATCTTGTTGTCCCAACCCACTCAGACACTCCTCTTCTAGTCTTCACCATCCCAGTCCGTTGCACTTTTATTTGAGCCAAAAATCTATGAGTTAGCTTTGTTTATTTCCCTCACTTTTTCATACTCCATCCCACAGTCACCTTGACTGCTTGACTCTGCTTCTAAAATATATGCTTACTTCATCAATTTCTATGAATGATATATATACCCTAGACTAAGCCATCATTAGCTTATAACCAGACATCTGCAGGAGCTAACATGTCGTCTCGTTTCTTCTCTTAATTTTCTAGAATTGATACTTTTCACAGCAGGCATTATCACTATAATAAAAATAAAAGCATATACTTTCATTTAAACCAATATATGACCATCTTCCATAATACCAGTGACCAAGAGTCTGACTCATTGCTAATTGCTGGTCATAGATACTGACATTAATTGCATAATATAAACCATTTATACAACATTAATTTATAAAAAATAGGTAGTTTCAAAATGGAAACAGATGATACTATGTATTTTTTGCAAACTGGATCATCTTCTAGTGACAAAATTTCTGAAGATTTTTAAATGTCAAAGTGTTCACTTGTTCATTCAATGTAGATGCACATTTTGAAGACCAGATGATCCAGATACTTGATTAAATTCTGTCAGATACAAAGATGTGTAGAGCATATATCTTTATACTCTTGAAGCATGCACCATTTATCATACATTTTGTAGATATTATATTACTGTATTTGTCATATTCTTTGGCAGCAGTAAATGCTATATGGGGGTTCGGTGTAAGGAGGTGGGATACTGAGGAAGGTTTACTAAAGCTGGTGACATTTGGCATATATGAAGCTGGTAAAATGCTTTCTAGGCATAAACATATGCCAAAGCAAAGAGATATGTAAGGAGACACAAGGGACAATATAGGATATTTGAAGAATCTGCAAATAGTGTGATAAGGCTGGATAGTAGGCAGATGATAGAAGATGGGTCCAGGGGGCTAAATACAATTTGAAAGTCTTATTCATCTGCTTGAACAATGTGAAATGTCCATGAAGACTGGTAACTTCTGGGTAGAAAAAGCTTAAATGAGAAACAACTGCATCTGCATTTTATCACCCCCATTGGCAAGAAATAAGATTTTCCTCCTCTGAGTCCCTCCTAGCATTTTGTATATATTTCTTATGGAACTCATCACAGTTCACTTTTATATATAAAATATATGATAATGTATGATCTTTACTGAATAGCAAGCTCTGTAAGAACAAGGATTGATCCGTCTGTGCCTTTGTTTCCAGTCATCTCTGGCCAGTAAACACTGGATGACGACTTGCCAAACAAATAAATAAATGTCAAGTATTTAAAACAACTTCTAATTTCTATGCTGGCTAAGTAGATTAAAATTGTGAAACAGAGTAATTTTTTTTTTCTTTACCACACTCTCTCCCTCTTTTCAGAGCTTGTCTTACCTTCTGTGGTGCTCTCTTACTTCTCCACTCCCAATTTTACCCCTCATCTCAAAACACACAAGTACACCCAAGCCCCATGCAAATAAAATTATTGATTAAACAGGCAGAACCTAATTTATAGAGACAACAGTGTGGAAATGATTAAAAGAGAAATTTCCACCAAGGTTTGAATTCCTGAGAAAATCTAATGTCCAAAGCCTCCCCAAGAGTTTTCTCTTTTAATAACTGATACCATTTTAACCCAAAATAATGGTGTTTACAATGTGGCATTTCACAAACCAGCAGCTAGATGATGGAAAGGAGGTATCTGGGAAACAGGCAAACATCTCAACATCTCTCAAATATCACCATAAAAAGTAACTTATCTAGTGTTATGACTACCAGATTCAAGATATAAGCAACATGAAATTGCAAAAAAGAAAAAATTGTCAAGTCTTAACTCATTTGAATCAATAGTTAAAAACAGTTTTTGTAAGAAACTGTATGTATCAATCATGGGCAATAAGGAGACAGAAATCACACAGTACATTGAATAAGAAAGGTTAATATAATTTTTTTTAACAGAGGATTAGAGTAATAGGAGATTGGCTAGTAATAGTTAAAGAGTACTTTAAAGAGTACAATAGCAGATATTTGGAGCAGATGCCATTCCTGAGACAGAGAACCCAAGGAGAAGCCACTACCCAAGCCCCCTGTCCCAACCCTCATTTCAGAGGATGTGGCAACAGTTCACTAAATATCAGAGGAATCATGGAGGTACTTCTCTGGTGGGACTCGTTGGAAATTTGTGATGCTGGGGAAAGCCATCACCAGGGAGGAGCCATGAGAGGGTGCTGAGGGAGTCTGTTCATAGGGAGATGCCTCGCTTGTTGCATTCCATTGTGAGACTTACAGAGAAGATACAGCTAGAAGCTGAGAGCTGTTAGACATCATTGGTCTCCCTGCGCTACCGAAGGTGAAGAAAAGACACTCTACAAGAGTTACGTGCTGGTGCTACAAGTGCTCAGCTTGGGGGAAACCACAGTGTGCACCAGAAGAGCACAGGGAAAAGCTGCAACTTGCAGGAGCCCCCAGGAGGGAATCTGCATGTACTCAAGAATCAAGGGCTAGAAAGATCTAGTCCTTGAAGGAACCCAGTACAAGATAAATCACTTGTGCACAGGAGCTGGCAACTGGAGAAAGGGTTCTCCCCAGGAACATGGTGCGCATGAAAGAGTACTCACCAGGAGCCTAGTGAACAAAACACATACGAACCAGGAAGAAAACAACTCTTCCTCGTTCCTGTCCATCCAGCGCCTTCTACTGGGCAGAAGTAATATGTATTGCGCTAGGGGACAAAGTAGAAGTTTTTACAAACCCCACCCTCATTATTATCAAGGAACAGGCAAATAAGGGTGAATTTAGAACCAAGAGGTAATAAATTGCTAACTTGGCTACTCACTTTCCACATACATCCTTCTATCTCCGTTTGAACGTTCATGCCACAACAAAGTCATGCTATATATACACCTGAGTTATAGCTATTCTTCTTTTGACTGAATTTCTCACCTCTTCCCCACAAGAAAAGACATACAATTCCAACAGGTATAGTAGCCATCACTTTGATTATATTAATTACTCTTCAAATTCTGTAACAGTCTCAGTGAATATTCTGGCAGTTTGTTAAAAATTAAAACTACATCTTCAGTGTGATTCAGCTATTCCATGCCTAGGTATTTACCTGGGAAGAAAAATAAAAGCATATGTCCATGGAAAGATTTATAGCAGCTTTGGTTCATATAGCCCAAAACTGAAATCAACCCAGATGCCCAGTAACATGTGAATGGATTAATTGTGGTATGTTCATACTGTGGAATACTTTTCAGCAACAAAGAGAATGAAGCTATCGATGCATGACACAATATAGCCAGATTGCAAAATAATACGCTCAGTGAAAGGAGACAGACAAAAAAAAAGTACATATGATACTACCGCATTTTATAAAATCACAGGAAATAAAAACTAATGTATAGTCACAGAAGGCAGATAAGCGTTTTTCTGGAGATGGGTTAGGAAGGGGGGTGGGTAGAAGAGGGATCAAAGGGAGAGATTATAAAAGGGCCCAAGGAAACTTTTGGAGGTTATAGTTGGGTTCATTATCTTGATTATTGTTGATGGCTCCATGGCTATACACATCTGTTAAAACAAATAAAATTGGACACCTTAAATATTGCAGTTCACCGTATGTCAATTGAACCTCAATAAAACTGCTAAAAATACAATTGATAGTAATACAAGAAGTCAAAATCGAATTCAGTGGTTTTACTGGAAGTATTTTTTTTTTTTTTTCGCGGTATGCAGGGCTCTCACTGTTGTGGCCTCTCCCGTTGCAGAGCACAGGCTCCAGACGCGCAGGCTCAGCTGCCATGGCTCACGGGCCCAGCCACTCCGCGGCATGTGGGATCTTCCCAGACTGGGGCACGAACCCGTGTCCCCTGCATCGGCAGGCGGACTCTCAACCACTGCGCCACCAGGGAAGCCCTGGAAGTATTTTTATGTAAGAAGAAAATAATATCGAGAGTGACTAAGAGAGAAAAAGCAGAATGCTATTTTTAAAAGTCAGATCAACTAAAATTCTGCATGAAGATTATTTTTCTCTTAAGAACAATAGAGCATAAATAAGTGCAATGGAAAGCAGCATAACAAAGAGCATGAAATATATGTGTGCTAACAGGAAAATGTTGAACCTCAAAGAGTTCTCCCTTCTCTTTGACAAACATGAAACTGAAACATGCTTTACCCAAACTGCATTATAATGATATTCCTTGATGAATTAGAGTCTGCTTCTATACATTAATACATTTTTTCCAATCATATCGCTATTATTATGTTTTGTGTAATATTGCTATGACAAAATATTTCTGACATAGAACTTTACTATAAGAGCGAAATCTATATCAACTATAAGTCATGGCAATAGACCTGCCAGCATAAGTATTTCATATTTTATTTATTCTGGGTTTCTATTTATTGCCTGAAGAAGTCACAAGGAAAAACAAACAGCTCACCTCTTGAGTTAATTCGTGTTGACAAGGAGCACTGTAATACCAAACAGAAAGCAGAATGGGTCTATGCTCTGGGGTGGGAGAGTAGACAAGAGACAGTGATAATAAAAGCTTTATCATTAGAGGGACTTTAAAAATAATTATTTTTTACTTTATGGTGGTTAATATTTAAAGTTATTCTGCTGTAACAAAAATAAAGATTAGATAAATTAAGTCTATGAAAAACTTTGTAAAATATTTCATGTTACATACAAGTATTGTATTTATATGGCACCAGATAAAGTAAAAATTCTGGACAAGCATCAGCATTTTTCCTCAGATGAAACTAAATGTATTACATTAATATCTATTTAATTATTCACAGAAAAAAGATTACCATGAGATGTTCAAGAAGAGTCTGAATAATGCACCGTATTATAAAGTGTGCTTATGCATTATACATAGAGTTAAACTTCTAACGTTTCTTCTAACAATTCTGTGATTTTTGAGCAGGCATATAGGTTTGTAAAATCATCTTGATTTTCTCTGTAAAATGCAAAATAAAGTGTAATTTTCTTTGTTTTTTTCTTTCTTTTTTCTTTCCTTCTTTATTTTTGCTTTTATTTTGAAGGGCACTTTTTCTGACCTCAAGGAGTGTTCAGTATACGTCCCTGCATTACCCTATAAGGGCTGTGCAATTGATAGTCACTGAACTAACCAAATATTTTTAACACATATATACTTTATGTACATTCAATTTTTATACTTTCAATTCACTTCTTTACCTAACGCTTTTGGATGTTTCTGTGACAGGTTAGTATACAATTCCTAAAACTAATGATTCTCAGAATGTGTATTGTGAGTGGGGACAGACCCTCCCAAATTAGACCGTTATAGTGGGTCCTCTGAAAAACAGATAACAAGAGGGGTAAAATGTGCAAGGATTTCATTAATGGAAATCCCTGTTTGAGAGAAAATAGGGAGGGTGTCAGAAAAGGCTGGAAAACCTATCAGACTGATGTAAATTTGACCTTCAGTAAAGGCAAGAGGGAGAGAAAGTTGGATGGGAGAGATTAAAGAAGGTTCGACAAAGCTTTCAGGTAATTCTTGAGCCACGGTTGCCTCAAAGTAGTCATGTGTCTCCCAGGAATGTTTCTGCTTTATGTTCCTGCTGCATTTAGTTATTGGGTAGGAGAAACCTCTAGGAAAGCATGGCCGCAGCAAAACAGAGCAATGGAATTTGGAAAGCAGCAACAGGGGATTTTGATAACCCGGGTTCCCTACATTTGCAGGTCTTCATGTATACACATTGACCTGGAAGCATGTACAAATATGTTCACAGCACTTCTGGTTTCAGTCCAGCCTGTGAACTTGAAAGCTGTCTCTTCTTGCTTATAATAAGAAAAAGCTGAGCAAACTGAAAATCAAGTACTTTTCTTGGACGCATCAGATAAACAGAATCGAACAATTAAATAAATAGTTGGCAGTTGGTGAAAGTAAGGTTTCTCACTCTCAGACTAAGAGGGTACATATGAGCATGGGGGAAGTCTAGAATGATCCATTTAGTAATGGATTAGAGTTGGAGACATCAGTATGAACTCATTTTAGCTTAATACAGATGGATATATATATATATACACACATATATTAAAATATTTTTGCATATGTACATACACATGGATTAGTGTACATGTGTATTATAGGCATACCTTGTTTTATTGCACTTTGCTTTATTGTGCTTTGAAGATAATGCATTTTTTACATATTTAAGGTTTGTGGCAATCCTGCCTCAAGCCAACACCATTTGCTCACTTCATCTCTGTGTCACATTTTGGTGATTCTCACAATATTTCAAACTCCTATTATACTGGTTATGGTATTCTGTGATCAGTGATCTTTAATGTTACTATGGCAAAAAGGTTACAACTCACTGGACTCAGATGATGGTTTGCATTTTTTAACAATAAAAGTATGTTTTAATTAAGGTATGTACATTGTATATTTTTAGACATAATGCTATTGCACACTTCACAGACTACAGGATAGTATAAACATAATCTTTATATGCACCAGAAAACCTGGTGGCGCAGTGGTTGAGAGTCCGCCTGCCGATGCAGGGGACGCGGGTTCGTGCCCTGGTCCAGGAAGATCCCACATGCCGCGGAGTGGCTGGGCCCGTAAGCCATGGCTGCTGAGCCTGCGCGTCCGGAGCCTGCGCTCCGCAACGGGAGAGGGCACAACGGTGAGCGGCCCGCGTACCAGAAAAAAAAACAAAAAAAACACTTGTGTGACTCACTATATATGATATTCACTTTACTGTGGTGGTCTGAAACTGAACCCGCAGTATTTCCCAGGTAGATTGTATTTCCTTCGTCTGTTGGTTGAAACTCCCTAGATACAAGGGCATTGTAATAGGAACAAACAGACCTAGTGCCCAGATCTGGGTTTCTAGTACTGTTTACCAATAAAAGGAACCAGGGCTCGTTGAATAAATGGCTGAGTCTAGGACTGGGGTCGAGAATATACCACCTGAGCATGGAGCATCTTCTAATGCCAGAAGGTAAGGAACTGCTAAAAACAAAAACAGCAAACTATGTAGTATGTCAAAACGGCAGAGCAGCCAACATAAAGAGCTCCCAATGGCCAAAGGTGGAACGATCTGAGCAGGAGAATAATTTATGTTCAATAGGAACATGCCATGGGCTACTTATGTGAGCCGGGCTAGTTAAACTGACAGCAATCAAGAGCTGCTTTCTTCTTTCCTTAAATTTTAGTGTTTACCTTTACACAGCTGTATAGATAAGTATACAATATTGAATACATTGCTGTATTATTATTTTAAATAAAGTGTTATCTGTTAGATCAATGAAGAATAAGAAAAATAAGTTTTAACTTCACCTTCACTTATTCTTTCTCCAATGCTCCTTCTTACTTAATATGGGTATGAATTTCTAACCTATACTATTTTCCTTCTCTCTAAAAAACTGCTTTAATATTTCTTGCAAGGTATGACAACAAATTACCTCAAGTTTTGTTTGTCTGATAAAGTCTTTCTCCTTCACTTTTGAAGGATAATTGCATAGGATACAGAATTCTAGGTCGACGGTTTTTGTTTTGTGTTTTTCCTCTCTCAACACTTTAAATATTTCACTCCTCTCTCTTCTTGTTTGCATGGTGTCTAAGAGATGTAGGATATAATTTTCATCTTTGTTTTTCTATCAGTAAGGTGTCCCCCCTACAACCCACCCTCGGCTTCTTTCAAGTTGTTTTTGTTTGTTTAATCTGTGATTTTCTGTAGTTTGGAGATGAAATGCCAAGTTTAGTGGGTTTTTTTCTTTTTAATTTATTCTGCTTGGTGAAATTCTCTGAGCTTCATGGATCTGTGGATCAGTGATTAATATGATAAATTTTTCAGTCATTATTGCTTCAAATATTTCTTCTGTTCCTTCCCTTCTTTCTAGTATTCCCATTATGCATATGTCACACCTTTGGTAATTGTCCCACAGTCCTTAGTTAGTCTGTTCTGCTTTATTCAGTCTTTGTTCTACTGCTACTTTGTTCTACATCAATGTCATTCTTCATTTCTCTTATAGTGTTTTTGATCTCTAGCATTTCTTTATGGTTCATTTTTGTATTTCCAGGTCTGTTCACATGGCTCATCTGTTCTTGCATGCTGTCTACTTTATCCATTAGAGCCCTAGGTATATTAATCATAGTTTTAAATTCTAGGTCTGATAATTCCAACATCCCTGCCATGTCTGTGTCTGCTGCTTGCTTTGTCTCTCCAAATCATTCTTTTTTTGACTTTTAGTATGCTTTGAAGTTTTTTTTCTTGATAACCTGGATTGATTACTGGGTAAAGGGAACTGCTGTAAATAGGCCTTTATTAATTTGGTGGTGAGGTGTGGGGAAAAGGAAAGTGTTCTCTAGTCCTATGATTAGGACTCAATCTTTTAGTGAGTCTATGCCTGTTGATTGTCAACTTCCCGAGTCTTTCTCAGTTTTTTCTTCCCTCCTTTTGGTGGAATAGGATGGCTATAATGGACTGGATTTGGGTATATCTCTTCTCCAATGTGAAAGGCTAGAGCCAGGTGTTGTTAGGTAGTTTTCATCCTCCAAGATAGTTAGGCTCTGATGAAAGCCCAGTAGGTTAGGCTCTGGTAACTAGTTTTCCCTGAGGGCAGGCCTTATAAAGAAGTACAGAGCACTCTGGCGTATTTCAAATTGGTTACTTTTCCTCTCTCCCTGCTTGAAGCTAAGGAGATTTTCCTTTTATATTTACTATGGGAATCTGGTAGAGCTCCTAGGGTTAAATCTCACAACACTGTGGGCACCCTTTCTGACTTGGTCACGCTGGAGCGTTTACCTTTCAGAGTTATCCACACTGAGCCTCCAGCAATTAGTCAATTACAGTTCATGTCTCCACCCCAGAATTTGTCCCTGCAGTGGTTTCTGCTTATGAGCCTCTGCTCTGGTAAGATGTGACTCCCTGTATTTTCTTGTCTGTTTCTCCAATCTTGGGGGCAGTGATTTGCCCTGTGTCCTCTACTTTCTTATAGCATTTTTAAATGAGAGAAAAATTCTTTCTATAAGAGCTGAGTACCAGGTAAGCCTAGAGAATATTCTATTAATTCAAAGATATCTTCCATGTATATCTTTAATGAGCTATGTAAATATTCTAGCCACTAGAGTATTTCTTCAAATAATATTTTTGAAGAAGTAGATCATCCAATAAGTTATCTGTATTTATAATTGTTTTTAATTTTTTAACTTATATGTTAAAATATAGTAAGACTTCTAAATCTCTATTTTGTTTCATAATATGAATCCATCCAAATGAAAATAGAAGGTCCATGAAAAGATATCCCCACAAGTCAAGATATTTCAAAATTCAAGGACTGAATTAAAACATAAAAAAATTTAAAAAACATGTCACTTGAGTATTCATAGTTTTGTTCCAAATTCCTCCATTGATTTTAAATGGATAACATTCAATGGCTTCCTCTTTGTATGACTGTCTTTAATAATTGCAATTTCCTGAAATCTTCAGAAACTGAAATGTTTTGTAATCAATTTGTAGATATAGTCATTAGATTATTCCAAATGATTTCAAGGAAATTACAAAATAAATTTAGAAAACTTATTTATAAAGTTGTGTATGGTCATTATAAGACCCTTAGATTGTTTTAAAGGGTAGTTTTATATGGTTCAAATATATTTTTTTAATCAATTAATTAATTTATCTTTTGGCTGTGTTGGGTCCTCATTTCTCTGTGAGGGCTTTCTCTAGTTGCGGCAAGTGGGGGCCACTCCTCATCGCTGTGCGCGGACCTCTCACTACAGCGGCCTCTCTTGTTGCGGAGCACAGGCTCCAGACGCACAGGCTCAGCAGTTGTGGCTCACAGGCCTAGTTGTGGCTCTGCGGTATGTGGGATCCTCCCAGACCAGGGCTCGAACCCATGTTCCCTGCATTGGCAGGCAGACTCTCAACCACTGAGCCACCAGGGAAGCCCCTGGTTCAAATATTTTAAAATTCTAATTAATGAAAGACAAAAAAAAAGATAGCACATGTTGCTAAGTTGAAATCTTTTTATATTAAATATTAATTTTCTAACAAATTTTGTAGTTTAAATTCACTTTATGTATAAAATGTTTTTGTATTTTAAAATTATACAATCTATTCTAGCTGGCAGCTTATTTGGGTTCAGTTATAAATTATGAGTGCTCCAGAGACAATGAAAGTACATTTCTCCTGTATATCGTTTCTAACTTAATAAGACCAGCTATGTGATCTGAAATCATAATATTTATCATCATTCAAAAACATTTTAACTGAATGTTCGAAAGTACTAACAGTGTCAGATGTTTCCCCTTCAGTGAATAAGTTTCCACAAGCTTTATATCAACAAAAATAATGACATCTTATTTGAATTCAGGTAACTGATTTTTTAAAATGTTATTTTATTGTGAAAAGAACATTTGAAATAAGATCTACCCTCTTAACATTAAGTGTACAGTATTTTATTGTTGCCTATATGTTCAATGTTTTATAGCAGATCTTTAGAACTTAGTCATACTGCTTAAGTGCTTACTCACTCCTCATTTCCCCAGCTTCCTAGTCCCTGGAAACCATTATTCCATCCTTTGATTCCATGAATTTGACTACTTTACGTACCCCACATAAGTGGAATCATACAGTATTTGTCTTTCTGTGACTGGCGTATTTCACTTAGCATAATGTTCTCAGAGTTCATCCATGTTGTTGCTTATTGCAGAGTTTCGTTCTTTTTTAAGATTGAAAAGTATTTCGTTGTATGTCTATACCACATTTTCTTGATCTATTCATTAATGGACATTTAGGTTGTTTCCACAACTTTTAAAATACTGCCTTGCTCCTATACACCCTTCACCCATTTTCCCCTAATGTTAAGATCATGTGTAATTATGGTATAGTTATCAAAATGAACAAATTAACATTTTTATGATTTATAAACCACAGAGCTTATTCTGAGTCTCCATTTCTCCAGTAACGTACTTTTGTGGACTATTGGTCAGACAGTTTGCATGTCTCTCAACTTGGGATTGTCATGTTTTCTTCTGATTAGATGTGGGTTTTGTAGTTTGGAGAAGAATATCACAGAAGTAAAATGACTTTTCTATTACACCATATCAAGGGGCAAATTATATCATCATGACTTTTTGCTGATGAAATTTACTTTGACCACTTGGTTACGGTAGTGTCTGCTAGGTTTTTCCATTTTCCAGACTACTTGTTAGAAGTGCATCATTAAGTCTGGCCTTTGCTAAAGCGGAGGGAAATTAAGTTCCACCTGCTGGAGGGAAGAGTATACACTAAAATCACGACTGTCATTAACTCATATTTTGGAAGAGATAATTTGAGGCTATGCAAATATCCTATTTCTCCTTAAAATTTCACCATTGTATTTTAGGATTCACCTATGTCTCTTGCCTATAATTATTGCTATGGCATTCTAAGGGTGATTTTCTACTTTCCTCATCACTCCTAGATTTATAATTTGGATTTGTTTTGGAAGAAGGATGTGTTCTTTACCATTTATTTACTTATTCAATCACTTATTTATATCAGCATCATTGATATTTAATACTCTGTTTTATAATATTATCACCCTCTTTTTTTTTTTTTTTTTTGGTGTTCCGATGGTTCTAGTTTTGGTCATTGGGAGCATTTTCCACCTAGTTTCTGTGTCCTTTTGACATGCCCCCAATTTTACTTATAAGCACTTTCTTCCTTTTGGCCTTACAAGAAGCTCTGGGTTCATCTTATATTATCTTTGATTCAGCCTTAGAAAATAAACATTCATCTGTAGAGCTTTGTTTCCTTCTATTGGATAATGGCATTTGGAAACAAAGATAATGGGCACTAGGTGTGCTTGTTGCGACTGAGGTGTCATTGCTTCTAGTTTGTCTCAAGAGACTGAGCTAGGATATATAATGGGTATACTGAGTCTTCCATATAAAACACTCGATATTTAATTCTGTGTCTATCCATCTGCAGATATATTAAGATAAACATGAGTTGATACTGATATCTCCTACTCTAATCCAGTAACAGAGGGGTCATTCTAACCTCCCCTCTTTCCTATAAGCTTATTTTTAACTTCTTTCCAAGACAGTGAGAAACTTGGCTCATAATATTTACAATTCTTTTTACTTAGGCCCTCAACCCCAGGATACAGTACTCCTTTAAGAAAAAAAAAAAAAAAAGCTAGAATAGAGTATTTATGTATGCTTATTTTTTGTCTTTCGCCTCACAGTATCCAGTTAAGACACTGTTTTACAAAGTTACTTGTGTCAACTACTTTATTTCCACTTTTTAATGGGGTTTATCATATATTTGTAATATAATTAGATCGTCTGTCACAGTATGCATTTCTTCTAGTGATACCGAAAATGATTTGGTTTTAATATTTATGTAGCAAAGTACACTGTTTGTGGTGTATACTTCTGTGAGTTTTGGAAAAATATAGAGTCAGATCTTGAGCTCGTGTTATGAATTTACCACCACCCTCCAGAATAGTTATATCACCTAAAAAATATCCTTGTGTGACACCTTTCTAGTTAACTCTCACCCCCAACTCCTGTTCTAGCCTAATAAATTTAACTTTTACAGAATGTCATGTAAATGGAATCAGACAATATTTGGGTCCAATTCTAGACAATGAGGAATAAAGCTCACATAAATACTGCCATGTAAGTTTTTGTTGAACATAAATTTTCATTTCTCTTAGGTGCATACCTAGGAGTAAGATTACAGTGTCATGTAGTAAGTGTTTGTATGGAACTGCAAATATTTTTTTCCCCCAAGGTAGCTGTACCATTTGTGTCCCCACCAGTAATTCTAGTTTCTCTGCAGCTACATCATTGTCAGCACTTGGAGCTGTCAGGGTGTCATTTTTTTTGAGGTTGTTATTTTTGTTTGTTTGTTTTCTATGTTTTAACCATTCTAATAGGTGTGTAGTGCTACATTATTGTCAATTTATTTTGCCTTTCGTTGGTGACTAAAATTTTTAAGCATCTTTTTTGTGTTCATGGGCCATTCATAAATCTTCTTTTGTGATGTGATGCTCAAATCTTTTATCCAGTGGGATGTTTTCTTTGTATTATTCAGTTTTAAGGTTTCTTTCTATATTATAAATACAAGTTCTTTACCAGAAAAGAGTTTTGAAAATATTTTCTCCGAGTCAGTTGCCTCTCTTTTCCAAACTTAATAGTGTCTTTTAAAGAAGAGAAGTTTTTAATTTCCAAGTTGCTAATTTTTTTTTTCTGTTTATAGCTTGTAGGTTTGCATGCTATCTAAGAAATCTTTGCATTACCAATGTCACAGATGTTTCCTACTATGTATTCCTCCAGAAGTAATTATAGTTTTAACTCTTACATTTATGCTTAGGATACATTTTGAGTTAACTTTTTCTTATAGTGTGGGTAAATGATCAAGGTTCATTTTTTTACATAAAGCTATATAATTTTCTCAGCGCTATTTGTTGAAAAAAAAACCTGTCTTTTCTCTATTAGATTACTTTGACACTACGTCAAATATCAATTGACCAGATATGTTTGGGATTAATTCTGGACTCAGCCATGTTCTATGGACCTACCCACCTAACGATTTGCCAATAACACACTCCCTTGATGTAGTTTTATAAAATCAGATAACGGGAAAATTCTAACTTCATTAATCTTATTTAAAATTTTGACTTTTAAATATTTCAATTTACATGTAAGTTTTACAATATATTTGAAAATTTCTATTTAAAAAAGGCATGTTGGAATTTTGATTTTGGCTGCAATAAACCTGCAGATTAATTTGGAAGGAATTAACCTCTTAACAATATTGAGGTTTCCAAATCATGAATGTGGTATATCTCCATTTATTTAGGTCTTATTTAATTTCTCTCAGTAATACATCATAGTTTTCAAAGTACAGCACTTGCATGTATCCTTTTAAATGCACTGTTAAGAATTTCATGCTTTTGATAATATTTTAAACCACCTTTTATTAAATTTCAAGTACCAATCTTGTTGTCAACATATAGAAATATGGTTAATTTTTATATGGTAACCTTATGTGATCTTGCAAGACTCAATTATTTTAGTAGTTAGTACATAATCTTATCTTTCCATCAGAAGAGTTTTACTTCTTTCTTTTTCATCTGTACATATTTCTTCTTTTTCTACTGACATAAAACATTGGACAGTCCTGAAGGTTATAATTTTTTGTTTTCTTACTGTCAAATATTTCAGAATTCTTTTTGTACTAATATTTTATTTTTGATTTCTAAATGATTTGAATAGCTATTAGAAGGTCTCTTTCTTTTTTCTTTTTTTAACATCTTTATTGGGGTATAATTGCTTCACAATGGTGTGTTAGTTTCTGCTTTATAACAAAGTGAATCAGTTATACATATACATATATCCCCATATCTCCTCCCTCTTGTGTCTCCCTCCCACCCGCCCTATTCCACCCCTCTAGGTGGTCACAAAGCACCGAGTTGATCTCCCTGTGCTATGTGGCTGCTTCTCACTACCTATCTACCTTACGTTTGGTAGTGTATATATGTCCATGTCACTCTCTCACTTTGTCACAGCTTACCCTTCCCCCTCCCCATATCCTCAAGTCCATTCTCTAGTAGGTCTGTATCTTTATTCCTGTCTTGCCCCTAGGTTCTTCATGACCATTGTTTTCTTTTTTAGATTCCACATATATGTGTTAGCATACGGTATTTGTTTTTCTCTTTCTGACTTACAGGAAGTAAAGTCTCTTTCAAAGCCTTGGGAAGGAAAGCTAAGACCTATAATGAACCATGTTACATTCACTCCATTGGCTTAGTTGTAAAAGTGGAAACTGACATCAAGAACTCTTTTATTTATATTTACTGTATAAATATTCAACATAACAGATGTATACAATATAAAAATGTTCAATTTGTATAGATTGATCCTTCCTATTAATACACACATTCCTAAGGATTCCTTTGATAGTCCATCAGTTGCCTTAAAAATATAGATGAGCTTTCTCACCTTGAAAGCTGTTATGCCAGAACTGTGGACAGCATCCCATGAAAGGATTTTGCTCTGCTTCAGGCTACAGACTAAACCTTCAAGCTGTGAGAGCAGGAGGTTCATCATGCACCTCTACAGTGACAGCAAGTAACATTGAACCATAAAAGCTATAGTGGTGGGCTACTTTTTGGTGGTTTGTCCTCCGAAGAGTGTGACTTTTCAGACTTTCGCTGTGATTGGCTACATGTGTGATCCTAAATATGATTAAGGCATAATAACAATTCTTCTAAACCCACAAATAGGCTGAAGATTTTATGAATATGGAAATTAGATAACTCCTGTATTGATGCTATTAAGGTACTATGGCCATCACTGGGACTTCGAGTCACCACTCACTGTCTCACCCATTTTATAGTAATATCTATGAAATTTTCCTGACATTATTTAATTGGGCAACATTAATATTTCTTGTTTATATCCAGATATATTTAGACATTACTCTCTAAATATAATATCCAAATACATATAATTCATATCCAATACAATGATTATTATAAACTTCATGAAATAATTGTTGTTCATTTGGTTTTTCACTAACACTATAATTTTTTTTACTTTGTTACCATTTTAAAATAATCAAGGGCTTCCCTGGTGGTGCAGTGGTTGAGAGTCCGCCTGCCGATGCAGGGGACACGGGTTCATGCCCCGGTCCAGGAAGATCCCACATGCCGCGAAACAGCTGGGCCCGTGAGCCATGGCCACTGAGCCTGTGCCTCTGGAGCCTGTGCTCCGCAACGGGAGAGGCCCCAACAGTGAGAGGCCCATGTACCGCAAAAAAAAAAAAAAAAAGATCAAAATAATAAGCTTTTTCAGATATTATTCCATTGTGCCAGAGTTGTTACGTTATCTTGATTTATGTGTTTGCAGGGTGGTAATGAAGAAAGTGAGAAAGAAACTAGGCTGTTTTTGCATCTTGCTGATGATACAGTAAAGGGGAGACTTTTCCTCCTTTACCTCATTTATCCAAGATTACCAATAATTAATCACATGAAGTCATTTATGAACATGATGTTTCCAAACTTCTTCCTTTAATTCCTGCTTTTAATTAAAAAGAATCTTCTACAATTTGTTAATATGGTGTTTCACATTGATTGATTTGGTTATATTGAAGAATCCTTGCATTCCTGGGATAAATCCCACTTGATCATGGTGTATGATCCTTTTAATGTGCTGTTGGATTCTGTTTGCTAGTATTTTGTTGAGGATTTTTGCATCTATGCTCATCAGTGATATTTGGCCTGTAGTTTTCTTTCTTGTGACATCTTTGGTTTTGGTATCAGGGTGATGGTGGCCTCGTAGAATGAGTTTGTGAGTGTTCCTCCCTCTGCTATATTTTGGAAGAGTTTGAGAAGGACAGGAGTTAGTTCTTCTCTAAATGTTGGATAGAATTCGCCTGTGAAGCCATCTGGTCCTGGGCTTCTTTTTGTTGGAAGACTTTTAGTCATAGTCTCAATTTTGGTGCTTGTGATTGGTATGTTTATACTTTCTAGTTCTTCCTGGTTCAGTCTCAGAAGGTTGTGCTTTTCTAAGAATTTGTCCATTTCTTCCATGTAGTCCATTTTATTGGCATATAGTTGCTTGTAATACAATGGAATATTACTCATCCATAAAAAGAAACGAAATCGAGTTATTTGTAGTGAGGTGGATGGACTTAGAGTCTGTCATACAGAGTGAAGTAAGTCAGAAAGAGAAAAACAAATACCATATGCTAACACATATATATAGAATCTAAAAAAAAAAAAAATTGTTCTGAAAAACCTAGGGGCAGGACAGAAATAAAGATGCAAATGTAGAGAATGGACTTGAGGACACGGGGAGAGGGAAGGGTAATCTGGAATGAAGTGAGAGAGTGGCATGGACATATATACACTACCAAATGTAAAATAGATAGCTAGTGGGAAGCAGCCACATAGCACAGGGAGATCAGCTCGGTACTTTGTGACCACCTAGAGGGGTGGAATAGGGAGGGTGGGAGGGAGATGTAAGAGGGAGGAGATATGGGGATATATGTATATGTACAGCTGGTTCACTTTGTTATAAAGCAGAAACTAACATACCATTGCAAAGCAATTATACTCCAATAAACCTGTTAAAAATAAATAAATAAAAAGAATCTAAGTACTTGCTTTCAAGCTATTTCTAAATATTAATTCTCCAGAAAATACTCAAAGTCAGCAATATTTGCTCTGTATAAAAAATAATTTCCAATTAAATCCTTGACTTTTTTCATTTATATATATGTGGCAAGGAATAGATTGTATTATCATAGCTAATTTTTGCATGAGTTACACATGTACCAAGGGGAATCTTTGTACATATCTGTCTATCATCTATCTATCATCCCTATCTAAATTAATTATAATGGGTGCCTATTTTTGACAAGCAAAGCTGAAATCTGGCTTATTGTTTTTAACTCATTCTGTCTTGCTTAGTAAGACAAACGAAATCAGAACTCAGGACCTAAAACTGTGTGTGTTGGGTGGGGTGGCGGTTCAAGGGGGAGGATGTAATATGTCTGCCTGCATGTAAAAACAGAAGTTCTGCTTAAGTTTCCTGTTAGCTGACAGATAGTCATGACAGATAACAATTAGTTACCATGAATTAGCATCCAGGTCACATTTATGGAGACTATTTTTTAAAAATCAATTATCTTGATGGAAGGATTAGCATACATGAGCATTGACTAAACATCATTCTCTGGTGTGAATGCTCTAGCACAGAGTATCCAATAAAAATCTATTCTTTTTAAGGACTGCTCATAAGACACTTTCCACAAACTTAAACAGAAAAATATATAATTTCTTAGTACCTTATGCATTTCTTGTTTTATCTCTCATCCAGTTTTATTGCAACTAATTCTTTTTTATTTTTTAAAATTAATTTCTTTATTTATTTTTGGCTTCATTAGGTCTTCGTTGCTGCACGTGGGCTTTCTCTAGTTGCTGAAGTGGGGGCTACTCGTTGTTGTGATGCACGGGCTTCTCATTTCGTGGGCTTCTCTTGTCGTGGAGCATGGGCTCTAGGCAGGCAGCCTCAGTAGTTGTGGCTCACGGGCTTAGTTGCTCCGCGGCATGTGGGATCTTCCCAGCCCAGGGCTCAAACCCGTGTCCCCTGCATTGGCAGGCTGATTCTCAACCACTGCACCACGAGGGAAGTCCCTGCAATTAATTCTTATCCTTTCTATTTCACTACTACATTTGAAGTTCTTCCAGGTCAGGGTCATATTTTGACATTTTCATGTTCTAGATCCTAACCTGTATCTGGCAATTACTAGACTTTTCAGTAAATGTTTATTGAATTAATCACAAAGCTGCATTAAACACATAAAATAAACTTAGAAAATAAAATTATAAAGATAAAATTAATAAATAATTTTTCTTAATTTCCATTAAAGAACTCTGGACCAATAATAAAAATTTAATAAACAAATTATTTTACTGATTGCTTGCTTTAACATCAGTTTAAGGCTGAGGTCATGATTTATATTTATAATAAAATAAACTCAGAGGGCTTCCCTGGTGGCGCAGTGGTTGAGAGTGCGCCTGCCAATGCAGGGGACACGGGTTCGTTCCCCGGTCCGGGAAGATCCCACATGCCGCGGAGCGGCTGGGCCCGTGAGCCATGGTCGCTGAGCCTGCGCATCTGGAGCCTGTGCTCCGCAATGGGAGAGGCCACAACAGTGAGAGGCCCGTGTACCGCAAAAATTAAAAAAAAACAAAAAACCTCAGAATTATCAAAGTGTCATAATGTATTGACTTTTGAGAAAAATAATAGATGTTTGTTTCTTCCTTCTAATGCAGAGTCAAAATTTGTCAGTTAAAGAGATAAACTTCCTCAACAAATTCTCATAAAGGGGCTGACTCATTATTAAACAACATTTAAAATCTATGTACACAAAGAAATTAAGTTGTAATAGAGATAATTTTACTTTCCAGGTAATAAGTTAGAGAGCCACTGAAAGTCAATCAGTACAGGTTGATCTAGCTCTCATTGCACAGAGTATCTTCCCAGAAAGCTTTATATTTTCTTTTATGTTTGAAAATTATCTGAGAGTATATTTTATGGAAGATTCTTTTCATTGAGTGTGAGAAAATGGTATTCCATTGTGCAGATTTTATAGTTTGTAATAAATGTAACTTTCAAAAGATTTAATTATTCTTTAGTGATGGGAATAAAACTACTGTTACATAATGAGGTTATTCTTGGTATATTCATAGTGAAAAAGCATTCTCCAATTTTTTAGTGAGGGAAATGATTTAAGGCAAACTTTTTTTATAGATGATTATATAGTCTTCATTGCCATAAGCTCAACTTGTGACTGTAAATTAAGTAAACAATTAAACAATCAGAAATTGAATGTTTGTGGGTGGTACTGAAGTCATGAAGCAAAATATTCAACAAAAATAGTCAGAACAAACTCTACGCTAAATTTTGTAATGTTGAATAAGGTAGAAACTCTGTCTTCTTGGAACTCACAGTCTAATAGAATGGAAAGGAAAATAAACGTTTGTGAAAAATAAAGCTTCACTTTCAATACACTGATAGTTGCTCTGGTAGAAATGTGTGAGGATCTATAGAAGCATAGAAAAACTATTTCAATCAAAATAATATTTTTCTCCTTGTCCATGTTAAACATTTTCTCTTTCTTTTTCTTTTTTCTTTTTTTTAAAATCATTGAAGACACAGTGTTCTCCAGAAGTTCAATGCAGTGAATATATATTTTTTCAAATAATAGACTATATTTCTTAGAGTAGTTTAAGTTTATAGGAATAATATTTCTTTTTAGAAGCAGTTATTGGATGAAGCTAAGCCATTTCTGTTGTTCAGGACAAGAAGAACTATAGCAGGATATAACTTTACAAAGCTCATTTTAATCATGGAATCTTTCTTTCTTTGAAATATTTTACAGTTTTACTTTTCATACACAGAACTTTTGATACTCTGTACTATTCATAGTAATAGTAGTAAAAAATAGAAGGTTATTTGTTGGGTGCATCTATGAATTTATAAGTATATGAAGGGTTGAGTTTCTCAATAAAAATTATTTGCTAATTGAACCATACCTTTTCACAAAGAGGATTTAAAGTCGTGTAAAACACAAAAAGAGTTGTAGTATAAATTAGAAGCAAGAGTGAATTAAAAAAGCAAACCTTATTCATAAAATATGTTCAAGAATGAGATAGAAGTTACATGTTATAAAAAAGAGAATTTCTTTTTATCAAAAAAAGCACAAATCATTTCAAAACCAATGAATTCTTTCTTAATACCTTCCACAACTTTTTAATCTATTCTTATTCTTCATTGAAATTCACCATACATATAAAGTTTACAACACATTTTAGTAGAGATTTTTCTTCATAATAAAATATAATTCTCAAAGCTTTGGATAAACCCATTAAAGCAAAAGGGTCCTAACCTGACATTGGAACAGAAACAAAAAATCCATAAAGGCAAACCAAACCGTTGACAATCAGTGGTTTAAATCATCAAGAGATCATGGGCAATTCTATCATATAGTAGCAACCTATATTAAACTAATTAAAATAATAGCATTTTAAAGTAAAGTTATTTTATCTATTCTATGTTTTATAATATTCTTGCTTCTAAAATATCCACATAAAAGCTAGACCAGTAAAAGTCAAAGCAAAAAAAAAAAAAAAAGTAGACAACGATAATCAATTTAAATAAGAAGTGATCTAATACAGGGAGTTATATGCTTAAAATATTGGGGGGATTTTTAAACTGAGCCTTCAGGAATGACACTGAGAACAAAATGAACTGACTCACCAAATACTTATTAGATTTATTAGGAGCTACTATACAGCTACTGAGGTTACTGCTAGAGAAAGCTATGCTGAAATCAGGAAAGCAACACTACCATTGCCGATGCAAGAGCTGCAGAAAACCCAGGAAAAACTGGAGAATAGACAATTATAGCCATGATCCAGGGATTTAGATGTCAGATTTTTGTTCAGTTTTACTGACCTAGGCAGACTTGGCTAGGAACTGAAAAATCAATGTGCCTTAGCTATAAATTTGCTAAAGGTCTAGCATCGAATATTATCACTGAAGTAAATTTTGTTTGGAGTGTTACCAGGAGGTCTACATGGGCTTTGAGCTTTGTTATTGTTAAAATCGTGTGGGGTGTGGGTATGTGTGAGTGTGACTGTGCTCATGTTTTGCTCTTGTAGTATTTTTTCTTTCCTCATTACCCTCCTATTTATGATTCTAGTATTATCTCTTTCAAGATCTTTTATCTTTTCTCTCTTTGTCAAATACAAAGTGTATTACGGTGGGAAGATAATTGAATTTTTAATTAGAAAACAATTTAAAATCCAAACTCTACCAATTATTAGCAGTGTGAGGGTGCTCAAGAGAATTTAAGTTTACTGTGGCTGAATTTCCTCATTTGTAAATCATAACATAAACTCACTCAATATCTGCCATCTCAAAAGACATAGCAGCTCTCAGTGATTCTAAAACCGTTTCCCAAATTTTACAGAACTCACATCTTTTACTTTAAGGCCAAATGCTTGTGGGTGAAATACAGCTCTCACGTTATGCAAGAGTTTCAGATGAGGGGACTCAGATATGGTGGGATGGGTGTTAAGGGAATTCCTCACACTATACCACAGCCAACCGTCTGTGTAGACAGAACTGGCTTTATGAAGTAGCATCAGAATGAAAAGGAATACCATAAAGATACTAAACTGATACAAAAAGAAAGAGAAAGAAAGAGGGATGGGAAGCACAAGAAAGAAGGGGAAAAGGAAAAATAAGATGAGGAACTGTGTTTGGGGGGAATAACCAAGAAATGAGGGAATACCCTCATAACTATTTTGTACTATAGAATATTTTAGTAACTTAAGCTTTTTTTACTTTTAATAAAGTAAAAAAAGCTTAATTTCAGGTGATAAAATAAAAAGATAAGAGAAAAATTTTCTGCTTAATAGGAATATACATGCATTGTATATTTATAATTCAACCAGTATAAGTAGTAAATCAATTGACTAACTAGAAACAGCAAGAGCCACAAGGCTGTATTGATTGATTTTAATTAAAGACTTGGATCATTGTAAAATAAAGCAAAATTATTAATTAAATAATTTAAGTAATTAACTTTAAAATACCTGAATTAATTTAATTAATTTTAATAAATACTTTTATTCTTTTCAAGAGGCTGAATATTTTGATATACATGACTGTTAGATGAACTGATAGCATAGAAAAGGCTGTGAAGCCAGCCTATTCACTAATATATTTAATGCACAAAGACTAGCATTTAGTGTATAATAAATATTAGCCTTATTATTTTTATTATATCCACTTAGCTTTAAAATCCAATATACATCACTCCTGTGGTTATAGTTAGATATGATATTGGTATTATTGATAAAATTAAATGGTAATTATGTGTTAATTTAGGCTATATTTATGTTTTGTTCAAAATTATGAGTAATAATTCAAATATTAACGAAAGAACTTTCATACAGTTTTAAATTACTTAAGTACAGTCTACATTATAATTATCTATAATCCATTCTAAAAGTGCTAGTCCTCCAAATAAGACATACAGATGGCCAACAGGCACATGAAAAGATTCTCACCATCACTAATTATTAGAGAAATACAAATCAAAACTACAATGAGATATCACCTCACACCGGTCAGAATGGCCATCATCATAAATCCTACAAATAATAAACACTGGAGAGGGTGTGGAGAAAAGGGAACCCTCCTACACTGTTGTGGGAAAGTAAATTGGTGCAACCACTGTGGAAAACAGTATGGAGGTTGCTTATAAAACTAAAAATAGAATTACCATATGACCCATCAATCTCACTCCCGGGCATATATCCAGAAAATACAAAAACTCTAATTTGAAAAAATATATGCACCCCAGTGTTCATAGCAGCACAATTTACAATAGCCAAGGCATGGAAGCAACCTAAAAGTCCATCAATAGATGAATGGATAAAGAAGGTGTGCTGTATATACACAATGGAATATTATCCAGTCATTAAAAACAGAATGAAATAATGCCATTTGCAGCAACATGGATGGACCTAGAAATGATCATATAAGTTAAGTAAGTCAGACAGAGAAAGACAAATATCATATGATATCACTTATATGTCAAATCTAAAAAAATGATACAAATGAACTCATTCACAAAACAGAAACAGACTGACAGACATAGAAAACAAACTTATAGTTACCAAAGGGGAAAGGAGGAGAGGGGTAAATTAGGAGTTTGAGATTAACAGATACACAAACTACTATATATAAAATAGATAAACAACAAGGACCTACTGTATAACACAGGGAACTATATTCAATATCTTATAATAACTTATATTGGAAAAGAATATGAAAAAGAATACATACATATAACTGAATCACTTTGCTGTACACCTAAAACTAACACAATGTTGTAAATCAACTATACGTCAATAAAAAAATATATATATATATTTTTTTTAAACATCTTTATTGGGAAAAAATATATTTTTAAAGAAGTATAAAAGTGCTAGTCATGCATTACATATATTAGTAAGCCATGGGAACCTATTATTTAGGAAATAAACATATCCTGGGAAAGTAATGTGTAATATAAAATAAAGATTTTTTTTTTTTTTTTTTTTGCGGTACGCGGGCCTCTCACTGCTGTGGCCTCTCCCATTGCGGAGCACAGGCTCCAGACGCGCAGGCCCAGCGGCCATGGCTCACGGGCCCAGCCGCTCTGTGGCAATGTGGGATCTTCCCGGACCGGGGCACGAACCCGTGTACCCTGCATCGGTAGGCGGACCCTCAACCACTGCACCACCAGGGAAGCCCAATAAAGATTTTTATACTGTGTAAATTTCAAATTCTTGATGTCATGATTTATGTGGTTAACAGTATTTAACAATTAGACTGTTAATAATCATAAAAGATCCATTAGGGGACAAATCTGCAAAGAACTAATTATCTAACTAATCATAAGTCACATATAACAACCTGACCCCGGATAATATTTAAAACCTTCTGCATTCAAAATGAGTGATAAAGCACTAAAATGAGGAGAAAGAAAATTAACATGATTCTGAAGGAAAAGAAGGAGAGGGAGGTAGAAAGACACGGTGATTTTAAAAATCTTTCTGAAATATTAAATTCTAACCCCTTCCAAAAGCCAATAACAATAACAGATTTATTTTGGGGGTAATAAAAAGACTTGTAAAATAGCCATGTATAGACAATATTCTCTTCCTGATATTTCATTTTATGCCTGATTCCTGCTACTTTGAAGTGGCTGTCTTTATTCCTGTTCTTTTACAATCGGTAACCAAGCAATTTATTGGAATTCAGTGAAAGGACAATTTCCATTCTTAATGTAAGTGGAAGAATTAAGGAAGAGAGTTGAATAGGCAAAGACTCATTGTAGCAGAGGTTTCTATTTAAAAATCTATTTTAAATTAAGGTATACAGTATTTACTTTCGGTGGGTCTAAAATGCCATGCTCCAAGATTATCTGTTGATAGAGCCCTGTATTCTATAGGACAGGATTTTTTTAACCATCGTGTTACACACGCCCTTGTTTAGCTGAGTTATTAAATTCTGATCAATGTAGTAGATCATTCTTAGTAAAACTGAGCATGCCTTTGATATCTGTCAGATACTAAATTGAACTGATTCTGAAAATCTGTAAAGAGTGATTTACTACTTACAAAGAGTTGCTTCGTTTCAAGACTATGAAAAAGAAAAGTTCGCGTATGTCATAGAGCATGAGAGAATCCTGCTTTAACATTTTGCCATAAATAATGAATACTGATTGAAGAGTCAAGTCTTAATAACAAATGAATAAACAAACAAGCAATGTTGATTTTTTGGCAAATTTACTCATTTATTTGCCATGTTATTTTTTGAGTACCTACTGGAGAAGATGATGTGTTAAATGTGGACAATGTATCATATATAAAATATATAATATGTAAAATTCTGGTGCCATCTCATGTAATAAGCTTTCCTAGGAGACGTACCAATTATGAGCTACAGATATAAATTCAGATCCAATTGAACAAACACATATTTTACTCAATAATTTCTTATTATAGATCCTAAATTATTGATGTCAACATGTGAGTCATACATTGAAAAAAACAGTGAGCCAAAATGAGACATCAGAGTGAAGGCAGCTATCCCTAACCAACCAAGAATGGCGATGCAGCATGTCCTTCTTCCTCCCTCCTTTGCAGAACTTTTCTGCCCCAGGATCTGACTAACGTAATATCTCACTGCCACAGGGCCAATCTTGTGTCAAAAAGCATGAGCTTTGTTCCCATGTTAGACCAATCAGAGAGCTTCTCTGAAATGTAAACCTAATGAAGTAGGAAGAGGGGAGTTCTCTCTTCCTTCTATGTCACTAACTCCTCTTGCCATGTCAAGGAGAACCATCTGAATTAGGAGAGAGCGATCATAACACAGATCAAATAGAAGCAGAGAGGAGAGAAAGATGAATCATAGAATTCCTGAAACAAGTTCCGCTTTCCTTCTATTATGGAGCCATTGATGTTCTTTTTTTTTTTTCTTCTTTTTTGAGGTTCTCATTTTACTTAAGCTGATTTGAGTAGCATTTCTTTCACTAGCAACTTAAAAAGTCAAGTTTAAGAAGCAAACCTGGGTAGCATCTCAAGCTTAATTTGAGATCAAATGTTGGAAGGGATGGTGAAACAGCAAAGCACTGAGTTTAGAGGAGGCTCTTATTCAGTCCTGACAAATTCACATGGACATCTGGCTGTTGTCTCCTTCTTAAAAAGGCCACAGTTCCCTTGCCCATAATTATACCTCTGTAGTCTGAAGTCACAGTCCTCCAATTCTCTCATCTAATTCTATTACTGAAATCTTTCTATGTAGTCTTAATATGCTACACTGTAAGGTACAGGTAAATATAGAAATACTCAACCTCTGTATGTATGTACACGTGCATATATATCTATGTATGTATATTTATTTTGCTATCAATTGATCTGTTCACTTATCTGCAATTTTATCATTCTAAAACAAGATCTAGGTATCTATCTATTATCTTCACCAACGTCATAATCTATCTTGTTAAATATTTAAACTTACTGTCATTGTAATTTGTACATATTTGGTTTCAATATAATGAGCCTGATGTTTCCTTAAATAAATAAGTAAACCATAAAAATATTAACACTGGTTAATCCAAGGTAGTGAGAATAGGATTAATGTTATTTAATTTTTTGTACTTCTCTATATCTATGTATTTTTATTTTTTAAACTTTTTATTTTTCAAATAGTTGTAGCTTCACATGCAATTATAAGAAATAATACAGAGAGATCCTCATGTACCCCTTACCCAGTTTCCTCCGATAGTAATATCTTACAAAACTATCATATAATAGCACAACCCGGGTAATGACATTGATATTTTCATCATCACAAAGATCCTCCATGCTGCCCTTGTATAGCCACACCCACTCATTCCTGCCCCCACTTCTTCCTTAACCTTCCCTAACCTCCTTAATAGCATAATTCTCTGAAGATTCATCTAGGTTCTTGCATGTTTCAATAGTTATTTCTTCTCATTGCAGAGTAGGATTACATAGTATGGATGCACTGTTTTCCATTACACGTAATGAGTGGTCTGGTTTCACTATATCCACAACAGCATTTGGCGTTCTCACTATTTTATTTCGTTTTAAAATTTTAGCCATCCTAAAAGATGTACAGTGATATCTCATAGTGGTTTTAATTTGCATTTCCCTAGTAGTTAACAATGTTTGCATCTTTTCACAAGCTTCATATTTGCTATACTCTGATGAAATGTTTCATCATGAGTTTTGAATGTCCTTTAAAACTCTTTGATGTTTGTCCTTTGTCAGATATGTGGTTTGAAAATATTTTCTCTCAGTTTTAAACTTGTCTTTCCATCCCCTTAACAGATCTTTTACAGACCAACAGCTTTTAATTTTAATAAAATTCAGTGTGTCAAATGTTTGTTTTGTGATTCATGCTTTTGGTGTCAAGTCTAAGAACTCTTTGCCTAGTACCAGATCCTCAACATTTTTTCCTATTTTTTTCCTAAAAGTTTTACAATTTGTGTTTTACTTTTAAGTCCATGATCCATTTTGAGTTAATTTTTAAATAAGGTACCAGCATTCTTTTCTTTCTTTCTGTTATTTCCTTTTTTCTTTTTCTTTTAGTAAAGCTTTCAGCAAAAGCTTGTCTTTAAAACAAAACAAAACAAAAACTTGCTCATCAATTGATAAGAATTGTGTTATATTTTTTGTGATATATATCAATTTTAGGAAAATTGGCAACTCTACTCTATTGAGTCCTCCAATCCATGAAAGATTTCTGTCCATTTATTTGGATTTTCCTTGATTCCTTTCAACAGTGTTTTGCCGTTTTCAGCATAAATGTCCTGTACATGTTTTGTAAGATTTACACCTAAGTATTTCTCTTTTTTTGAGCAAATGTAAAAGATACTGAATTTTTAATTTTGGTGACCATGTTGTCATTGCTAGAATATAGAAATACAATTGATTTTTTAATGTTTTATATTCTGTGACTTTATTGAACTTTAAGCTCACTTATTTTTAGTTCTCTCTTTTTTTTTCTTTTTGTAGATTTCTTTGGAATCTAGTGTGGCATATCATTAGAACTGAAGTTGCAATGTGGGTCTAAGTTGCAGCACATTTTGCACAAATATGGAACTTTCCAATGCAAGAATCCTCAAGCTAAGCAGTACTGAAAAAGTGACTATAACTTTTGTGTCAACAAATTTTGAAATTTTTTCAATAATAATCTTCACAGTTTATTCAAGTCTTAACCTAGAGAAATAACATATCAAAATTATGAACCTAATCTGACTAAATATTGCATTTCCCCATCTATATTGATAACAGTATAGAAAGAATATTTGGCTCTTTTTTATGGACAACATCTCTAATTCATTCAGAAAACAACACAAACACATGGAATATTTCACAAACCTATGGCCATTGTGAAGATATTTATGACATAAAATCTGAATGCATAAGGACATATACTTTTACATACATTAAATTTATCTCTCGAATATTGGTAACCCAAAGAAAATTGCCTTTCCCAAACATTCAAGTCCCTGACCACAATTCTATTTATAAACTTCTATTTCTTTTTTTAGTAGCTTCCCTAAAAATTTCAAAGGGAATAGAACCATGAATGTCATCACCTCAAATGAAATACCTTTCAAAGCATTTCTTTTTCTCCGCACTTTTCCCGTGAATGTTCTTCCTCATTAGTTATAGATATCTTTGACTATTTAGTTTTCTGTAAGAAATTAGGTATTCCTTAAGGGAGACGTTTTTAAAATATGCAGACTGGAATTCCTTACTCCAATTACTGTATAAATTTGGTTAGCTATTTACATTTAGCAAATTATGATATGGCTTTCCAAAAATGCCAAATGGTGATATAAGATTAGGAGCCATATGCTTGAAAATGATCTCTTATATAGTTAGAAATCATCAAGGGAATGAAGGGATATTATGCAAGAAAATGTGCTATCCATAGCAACTAACAGTAGCATTTTAAATATAAACAGATTATATACAACTTTTGAATAGAACATACTATATAAGAGGAAACACACATCCCAAACATTTCAACACCGTAAATATTACATCTCTTTGTCACTCATATAGAATTATGGAAGTTTCAGCTCCCCACTTCCTATGAGGCCCAGAGCATTCAGCAAAAAGACAGATGGTGCTTCACCTCAGCAGTGTATCTGGGCCATGGTAACTGAAAAAGCTCCACCATCTGGGACCCATCACGTGGGCTGTATTTATGTTCTCCAGAGTAGAGAGACAGGTGTCCACATTAAAAAAAATACTTGCCGTACTGTCATGCTTGTGTCCTAAGTGCAGAAAACATGATTTCTGTTCAAAGATGCTCGCACATGAGTTTGCCCTGGGGATAATTTTCTTTGCATTCAAGTTAGAAATAATTAAATGAATGTTAGGAAAGTTTATGCCAGGATAAACTTAACTAAGAAAAAAGAAAGCCTTTTGTTGTACCACGGCTATCATTTTTACTTCTTAACAAATAGTTTAAAAATCGAATTGATTATTCATGCCTATGTTCAATAGGTAAAACTTGCTTCTCAGCAGCACTAAAAAATCAACTCATTGACTGATCCCTGAAAAATTTTTTTCCGTCTTTTTATTTTTTGGATAAGCTTAATTTCAATTTTATAGTATAGTCTCTAGGTTTCTACTGTATGCTTTATATGTAGTAGAAGGTGCTCTGTATATTTTATTAATTCTTTACTTCAGATACAAAACATGTACTGTTCATTTTTATTCATTTAGGTAAAGAGAGAGAGAAAAAAGAGAACCAGAAATAGGAAACTCTGAATAAGGGAATATGAATTTGAGTTATAGCCCTATATCTGTATAACTTTAGACAGAGCACTACGTTCATTGATTCTCCTTTATTTGTAAAATGATCATATCCCACTAGATATTTTTTCCAGCTCCAAATATATGATTTATGTATACTTATGGTTTGTTTATGCTCAGATTATTTTATTATTATTATACCATTATTTCTTAAGAGAAAGGACACCTCTTGATTGCCTCATGTAATATTTCTCAAAAATATATTTAGGATGATGGCCAATCAGAAAGTTTTAAATATAACATCTTTCTTTCTGTGTTTATGTTTATGTACACTTTGAAATTCTTCTTAGAGAACTGTTTAAATGTAATCACTGAAGAACATTGTTTCTAATGTCCCTGTACATGACATTTACAAAATAGTTTTTAAACTATAATTTCTACTAGATAAGGAAATACAAATAAGAATAATGGTATTAAGAATATAATGTATCAGACAGTTAGATCTACCTCTGCCATCCTTTTATAACTGAATCATGGCTTTTCCACTTTGTTGTGTGCACTCTGACTGCCATGTATATAAAATAAGTGTCAGAACTCTTCCTGTGGGCTAATTAAGAACATTCAATTGACCATGTAAAATTCCTTAAAAGGAGTATCTGGAGACTGTATTTCAAAGACAGTCATGTCTATTCAATTATGAAGTGTGTGAAGGGTAGCAGAACATGCCACCCCAAAATATGCCATATACTGATTAATTTGAGCTGTAGGCACTTTAGAAACAGCAAATGCAAGGAGAAGTTTCTCTGAACTCCCATTCTCTGCCTAAAGACAGATCCTCCCAAAGAAACTCAGTTGTCAGAGATCCCTTTTCAGGGCCTTTCATCAACAGGGGAGATTGACTCATCACAGGAGAGGAGACTAGAAGTCCACACCGCACCCAGACAAACTGTCACAAACTATCGCACCTCCCAGCTATTCTCCTAAGGACCCATTCACCTTTCCTAAAAATTCATTTACTCTCCCCCTAAGAGGCCTATATCTCCCCACACTTCCCCTGTTAAGATGGTATTTAAGTCTGAATTCTAAGCCATCTCTTTGAGTCACTTATTTTGCCCTGTGAATCTCCCATATATACATGAGGTATACATGTTAATAAACTTCTGTCTGCTTCCCTGTTGTTAATCTGTCTTTTATTACAGCTAAGAACTTAGAAACGTAGAGGGAAAATTATTGTTCCTCCCCTACATATGCATTGTGTTCTGTTAATGTCCACAAGTGTTTATGAGTTACAGAGAGAGACCACAAGTACAATGGCTCATGGTGTTTCAAAAATGGAAATCTATTTGGGAAGACAAAAATACACAATAAAAAAAAGAATGCTGTGAAAAGCAAGTGCTAGATGTTTTAAATACAGGTTTAAGAGTTCTGAAGTGGGAGGGTAATGTGAACAAAGAGGATTATTGTTTCAGGACAGCTGTGTCATTATATGACTTTAGAGACAAACTCAGATTGATAAGAAAGAAATAAAGGAGTCAGAAAAGCATATTCCTATATTAAATAAATTTAAGAAAAACACTGAACAGCAATATGCAAAGAAATAGGCACTTGGCAACCCATGAAACTAAATCAGGCTTGTCAGCAATTTTAAGGCAATCTTACGTGCTAAGTTGATTGAAAATCAAATTCTACTGCATGTCAAAGTACAAAATGACATGTCACTGGTAAAGACTTTCGGTAGCAGAGCTGCAGTCACCCGGAAGACACCACAGGATAGGAGTTAACTGCAGTTTAAATGGTATTCCATGCAGTTTAAAGTTAATGAAATGGAAGCAGGCAATGCTATTTGGCTATCAGTCACTGCCCATCTTTCCCACTCCTCCTCTTTGCCTCCCCTCCAAAGTAATTTGTTTTCCATAATCTTGGGTGAGTTTAGGTAAAACTTATTTAACTTATATTGGAAATTCCACAGAGAGGAGAAAAAAACTCACACATTTGAAAAATATCTGCGCACAAAAACCTGCACATGAAAATAAAATAACAGAATCCCTGTCATAGAACAGCTTCATGCAGTTTGCATGTATTTTAAAAAATTTATGGGTAGCTTTAGAAAAAGGGTTGAGAATCGTTAGCTTTATTTTCCGTATTGATGTAATGCTATCCACTAGTGTCTGCATCACTTTATAGAGATGACACATTACTTGGCTATCATTCCTAAAGATAACTTGTGTGAGCTTCAAGTTATAAAAGAAGTAAAATTATTTTAGGTTAAGAAACTCAGCAATAGAATATCTATCATGAACAAGGTGAAACAATAAAACGCAAATATGTATGTGTGTGTATATATATATATCCCAATATATTTATAAGCAAATACGGTTATGTATTTTTATATATACATGTATATATATAACCACATTTGTTTACTTTGAAATTGGTGTTTTAAATCCCTAAAAATGCAGGAATTTTGATTAATTTCAACTTCATTCTCTTAAGCATGGAAAAGTAATTTATTTCACAACTGGTTGGGTCGTAGAGAGGATTTTGGAATGATATTCTGATATATCACAGAACCAGAGTAAAAAATACAGGCAGTATTGATGCAGAGGTCTAGAACTGGAAGCTGGGGCTCATGTATTTGGGTTTGCCTCTGTTTTGCTCAGCACCACAGCCCAGTGTCAGCACCGTGCTTCTGTGTTTCCAACGAGAAAATGAATGAGGACACTAGAAAAGAGTACAGAGCCAAAGCACTTTCTGGATGTGAGACTCTCCTACCTGCTTTTCTCTGCATTCTTGCTCCAGTCTTCCATCATTCTCTCTGGAAACTGCTTCATTCCTACAGAACATAGTTAAATATTTAAAAAATTGAACACCTAGTTTGTTTCCAACTTGGTGGTTTTCGCCACCAAAGAGAAATACTTCAGAATTATATAGCTTTGGGGACTGCAACAATACAAAGCAGGGCAGATGCAGTAGCTAGTGGAAATCAATGAATATGAGACAGAATTATGATCCAGTATTATGTACCTGCACTCACTGATATTTGAGAGAAGAACCAAAAGTATAACCCAGGCGGAAATTTTAGAATAAGGAACTGGAACAGGAGGTGCAAAGTTTTTCTTAAATGGCCATATAGTAAATATTTTAATTTTGTATACTACATGTATGGTCCCTGTTGTAATATTCTTGTTTTCAAGCCTCTGAAAATGTTAAAAGATTCTCAGATCCAGGGCAAGGCAAAAACAGACTCCGGGTGAGATAGAACTACAGTTTGGCTGCCTATGATTTAATTAAACACTCAGGTTTTGATAACCACCTTGAATCAAAATCAGAAAAGGAAAAGACAAGTGCCTATTTCACCCAGGGCCTCAGACACTCAACCTGACACTGTGCTGTGCTGGGGGATGTTTAACAATTGGCTTAAAAAATAAATAAATGAAATAAAAACCAAAGAAAACAAAACAATTAAAACCTAGTTGTTAATGTTTGCCAGTCTTAATATTTCTGTCATCAAAAATTAA
The DNA here is from genome assembly GCF_963924675.1 of Phocoena phocoena. Classification (NCBI taxonomy): domain Eukaryota; kingdom Metazoa; phylum Chordata; class Mammalia; order Artiodactyla; family Phocoenidae; genus Phocoena; species Phocoena phocoena. The sequence goes on along the minus strand of NC_089222.1, from coordinate 27,437,733 downwards.
CTGATATGTTGGCGCCAACTCCAACCAGTTCACCAGCGGAAACTGTCAAATCGTCAGGAGTTTTACAAGCAGTTATCTATGGTGGGGATATATCTACCAAAACAATTGGCAAACACTACAAATCAGGAGTTTCTCCTTCTGGAGAACTGGTTATTAAACACTGACCACTAAAACATTCTCACCATGGTTGATTTTAAGTTACCAGATTGACATAATTGAATATGGAGTTGGTAAGCTATGCACTGTAGCGTGTCATTACAGAGTATTTACACCATAGAGATACAACAGGCACGAATAACCGCAACAGGATAGATAACAGGAAAATGTAGTGAAGTCATTAGGAAGTTGTAAATTTTGAGTACTTATTGCCCATATTTTCAATGTAATTTGTTTTATAGTGGTTCATATAATTTAATTTCTATTAATGCCCTGTTAACAACGGGCTCCTAGAAGTCCTGCAAGTTTAATAACTGAGTCTAGAGAAGTGGTACGACATGCCCTACTGAGGTAGAAGATTGATGGGCCCCAGGCTGAGCAAGTTACAAGCAGTCTCCTGCTGACACCTCAAGATAAGACAGCAGCAGGAGCTGAGCCCTGATTGGGTGGAAGAAAAAGCAACCACATTTTTCTCATTCTTATGGTCAAGGGAATTTCCCAGCTTGATGCTTGCACAGAGAAGGTCCTCAATCTAGGGATGGGCCAAAGGAAGGGGGAGCCTCCAGCCCATAATATATCCTGTCAACCTCCCAGAAACCTTCATGCTGGAATCCATCTTGACTGAGGAATGCACACGCACCCACCAGGAAGAGTTCTGAGTCAGGCCAAATATGGGCACAAGCAAGAAGATTGGCCAGAGACAACTCAGAAGACGGCACCCACATAAACCATCTAAGCTACCCCCATTGGGTGCAACTCTCTCTGTGAGCTTGCCTGTGTGTTCTTCCACATGTACTTTGTTTCTAATAAACCCTTATCTGCTTCACAATCTCTGGCTCTTTACTGCATTCTTTCTTCAAAGAAGACAAAGGCTGAGGTCCTGCTTCAAGCCACCACACTTCTCCTCCCCACCGCCACCCCCTGCCCAGATCACTAGCACACCACCAAGTGTTCCGTGTCCATAGAGAGGATAAAGGGGCTATTTTTACAAGAGGTTTTGTGAGGACTGGAGCCCAGTAAGAGTCGTTCAGGACCTAGGGTTCAAAGTTCTGCCAAAATAAAGCATGATTTTGGCAGCATGAAAACGACCAAAGGGAACACTTAAGGGTAGACATAGAGAAGAGGAAAAAGAAAATTAAAAAAAAAAAAAAAGATTTGCCTGAGAAATAATTGGAAGGGAAGGCATTTTAGAAGGAAAAGGGCTTGGGTGGGTTTCTAAAGATTTTTACTTGTGTAGATAGGGACAACTGTCAGTAACATTAGAATTTAAAAGCTAATATGAATTCTTGCTATTCTAAGCTCTGTAGGTCTATAGATGTTTGGGTTCTATCTAAAGGATACTTTATAGTTTACATATCTTTTCCTTACATATTTTTTACTCTTATTAGATAAGTGAAAATACAGTTCAAAAGGCTAAGTGACTTGTGCATGACAAGAAACTTGTATCTTTTGAGAAAAGCAACTTCCTGCCAACTCTTTTTTTAACTAGTCTTCTTTGAAATTTATTTTGAGGTATGACAAACTGAAATTGATGTTACTGAAGTCTCTCAGGACAATTTCAGTGTTTTGCTTTTGATTTTTTCCCTCTGTGTCCTGAATAAAACTCGCAGCAAAATTCCTTAATGAAACTGGATGGAATCTAAAAAAAGATGAATACAATAGAGCAGTTCAGAAAGCAAAGATGTTTCTGCAGGCACCATGCCGAATGCAGTCAGATTATTGCCACTGTCTGATTCAATTTGATAAGGGAAGAAGCTATGGCAATGACCTGTAGCAAGTAGCTGAAAAGGCGATATCTAAAAGACTCCTACTACCTGATAATTTTTCCTATTAAACCCAGGTGTGGATATCTATTAAATTTGAAGTGACCCCAGACAGTTTCCTGAAAAATTGGGTATCAGACAGTAGCTGGGACATGGAAACAGATATTAGAGATTTAATGAGTTAAGTATATCAGAGATGTATGGCACTGTGATGTATATATAAAGTAAAACAAAACAAAAAGCCTCCAGGGAAAGAGATTCACTGTCCTTTGTTAGCCAATTTTAGATTTAGCACTTCTCCTAGCAGAAAGTTCTTTCAAATTAATTCAGTTGTCTGCTCAAATATGTTTATTTAGCCCCATTAAGGATGGTGAGAACATGTGTTGGTTAAATATGTATTCCTCCCTTGGAAGATCATTATTAGATGTCAAACATGGAATTATTTGTAAATAACTGAAATCCTCCTGGACATAAGCTTAATTTCCCATTTTGAAAGAATATCAATTATATATAGAGAGAGAGATATATCTATATCTCTCTCTATATATATCTTTTTTAGACCATGCTTAGGAAAATTTCTTCCTCAACTTTCTTACTAAATATATAATCTATATTGATATACATTTTTGGTTTTATAAATGAATATTATACAAAATACTAATTTCTTACCAGAAATTTCATCATTTCTCATCCCAATTCCTTAGATAATTATTTGTGTCTCTTTGATTTTTCACTTCGAACACATTCCGAAAAGGTAAGAACTCTGGGCAAAAAAAGAAAATAATTGATAATTTTAAAAGCGTCATTCTGTAGCATTTTTAGGTGCCTGTAAGAGTATAAAGAAATACAGAATGTTCCATTCTTATAAAGCAATTTTACTCCTGAAAAATTGGATCAACATTTGCATTTCAATCTCTATTTAATGACAACATTTAAAAAACATTGGCTGCTTCATATGAAATTATTTTAAATCTGTATAAAATATGTGTTTAGCCAAGATGCCAAGTACATAGCAAGTTCCAGTGTATTAAATCCTTATACACTTTAATCTCTTGTACGCAACTGGAAAATTATAGTAAAAAGTAATTTATTTATAAACAACCAAGCCATGATGTAAGTGAACTGAGGGGGCTGACCATGTAAATTTTGTTGGCAATACTTTTATTCAATGAATATAACTTACTTATGTCATATAAATTCCAGGGTAATATAGATTAACCCTGGAAAATTTGGTATTGTGCAGTGATATTGATCAATGTTCATCAGAAAGAGCATATATTTAAAGTAAATATCTTCTAAGTAAACTTTCTGAGTTCAAAATCACTCCAGCATTAAGAAATCATATTTAAATGTTTTCAATTTTTTTTTTCCCCTAAGACTTCAGGTAACCCACAGAGCTTAAAAATCTGTGGTTTTATCAAGACAACATATGAACTGGGAGAAAATATTTGTAAACAATGCTATTGACAATGGATTATTTTCCAAAATATACAAACAGCTCATAGAGCTTAATATCAAAAAAAAAACCCAATCAAAACTTGGGCAGAAGATCTAAATAGACACTTCTCCAAAGAAGACATACAGATGATCAACAGGCACATGAAAATATGCTCAATATCACTAATTATTAGAGAAATGCAAACCAAAATACAATGAATTATCACCTCACACCAGTCAGAATGACCATCATTAAAAATTCTACAAATAATAAATGTTGAGGAAGGTGTGGAGAAAAGGGAACCCTCCTACACTGTTGGTGGGAATGTAAATTGGTATAGCCACCATGGAGAACTGTATAGAGGTTCCTTAAAAAACTAAAAATAATGTGTTCATTGGATTTTAACATTTTATTGACCAGATTTTTGCAATCTTAGTGTGTTATATTTATCTATTAATTCAGTGCAAAACTCTTATTATTTGATTAAAAGTAGGTTTGAAATAAAGCAAATCATCTGAAAAAAAAAACAACTAAAAATAGAGTTACCATATGATCTTGCAATCCTACTCTTGGGCATATAAACAGAGAAAACTCTAATTCAAAAAGATACATGCACTCCAATGTTAACAACAGCACTATTTACAATAGCCGAGACATGGAAGCAACTTAAATGTCCATTGACAGATGAATGGATAAAGATGTGATATATGTGTATATATAGTATATATGATACATATATATGTATATTATATATGTATATTATTATATATGTATTATATATACATATATAATATATATGAGATACATATATACTATTAGTCATAAAAAAGAATGAAACAATGTCATTTGCAGCAACATGGATGGACCTAGAGATTATCACACTAAGTGAAGTAAGTTAAACAAAGACAAATATCATATGATATCACTTATATGTGGAATCTGAAATATGATACAAATGGACTTACTTACAAAATAGACACAGACACACATAGAAAACAAACTTATGGTTACCAAAGGGGATAATGGGTTGCAGGAGATAAATTAAGAGTTTGGGATTAACAAATACACACTACTGTATATAAAATAGATAAACAAGAACGTACTCTATAGCACAGGGAACTATATTCAATACCTTGCAATAACCTACAATGGAAAATAATATGAAAAAGAATATATATATCTGAATCACTTTGCCATATACCTGAAACTAATAAAACATTGTAAGTTAACTATACTTCAATAAAAATGGGTTAAAAAATCTATAGTTTTATCAATTTCAAATTCAAAGACAACAAAGCTAAATGCATTATTTCCAATGTTCTTTACAGTGTTTGTCCTAATTAAAGTTAGATGCCAAGTAGACACTCTTAATTCCCAGACTGATAATAGATCTTATTTTACTATTTTCAAAACCATAATACAGTATAGAACATGAAGAGTACCAAATATGCCAATAAAATTGCATATTTTGTTTGTATTTAATTTCATTTATATAAATAGGTTTTCTAATACCTAAATGGTTTAGAGTATTATTTATTTTCTGTAAGGGCATATCCCCCCAAAATTACATTTATGCAAAATTTTTCTACTTTCATTTTCATCTTAGTTTCATAATAAATTTGTAGCTCATATAAATATTATGTAATTTGATTAAATTTTAATAGAACCATAGGAATCTAAAATCAGATGTTGTCACAGACAAACAGGTCAATCAAATAAATTTTTTTCCATTTTAGTAAACATAGATAAAGTAGCTTTATATGGATCCTTTCATTAGGAAGTTTTCTATTCGAGAAACCAAGGGAGAGTAATATTTTTCCTCTTTTATGACCCTCAAAATCTAGCTATTCTTATAAAATAATTTTTCCTTTCTAAAACAGTCATCTTACTTATTCCAATAGTGTTTTTAATTTTGAACTATGCAGTTCAACCTCTACTGTATTTGTACATGTTTTAGAAACTCTAAACATGGAACTCTGTAAAAACCCTCCATCTTGTGCACGGAAGATAATGCCTAGAGGAAGACATATCAGAGTGCATAGGGCATGATCAGCACTGTATCTGGTGACCTGGCTGATGTAAGTAAATGTCGCAAAGCAGAGCCATGATCAAAGAGGTACAATGTCATAGAAGAGAATAAGACTAAATTTTATTAAACACCAGTGGATTCAGCCTGTCAAGATTATTTTGGTCAGAGTGATAGTGATTGATAGAGATTAGGGCCGTCAAGAAAAGCTTATAGGAGGAGGTGTGATTAAAGGTGACCCCAAAATACAGGAGGAATTTGTACAGGGTAGGAAGGTGGGAGGGCTTCCTACATGTGAGATCAGTAATTGATTAATAAGCAATCATTCAGTGGACTGCATATGAGATTAAAAAGTGACTAACTTGGGTACTGAGAAATTTTATTAAGGCAGTAAGAACCACTCCCTTGTTTGGAAAACTGGGACTCAAATATACACTCAAGAATGAAAGGTTTAAGAGGCACATGAAAAGATGTTCATCATCGCTAATTATTAGATAAATGCAAATCAAAACTACAATGAGGTACCACCTCACACCAGTCAGAATGGCCATCATTAAAAAAGTCTACAAATAATAAATATTGGAGAGTGTGTGGAGAAAAGGAAGCCCTCTTACACTGTTGGTGGGAATGTAAATTGGTGCAGCCATTATAGAGAACAGTATGGAGGTTCCTTAAAAAACTAAAAATAGAGTTACCATATGATCCAGCAATCCCATTCCTGGGCATATATCTTGAGAAAACTCTAATACAAAAAGATACATGCACCCCAATGTTCACAGCAGCACTATTTACAATAGCCGAGACATGGAAGCAACCTAAATGTCCATTGACAGATGTATGGATAAAGAAAATGTGGTATATATATATATATATATATATATATATATATACACACACACACATACACACATACAATGGAATATTACTCAACCATAAAAAGAATGAAATAATGCCATTTGCGGCAACATGAGTGGACCTAGAGATTATCATACTAGGCAAAGTCAAGTCAGAAAGAGGAAGACAAATACCATAAGTTACTTATATGTGGAATCTAAAATATGACACAAATGACACAAATGAACATATCTACGAAAGAGAAACAGACTCACGGATGTATAGAACAGACTTGTAGTTGCCAAGGAGGAGGAGAGGTGGGAGAGGGAAGGGTTTGGATTTGGGGATTAGCAGATTCAAACTAGTATATATAGGATGGGTAAACACAAGGTCCTACTCTATAGCACAGGGAACTATATTCAATATCCTGTGATAAACCATAATGGAAAAGAATATGAAAAAGAATATATATATATATAACTGAGTCACTTTGTTGTATAGCAAAAATTAATACATCATAAATCAGCTATACTTCAAAAAAATTAAAAAAAATAAAAGGCTTTATTCATTGAAGAACCACATGGTCTGCTTGAAACTCAGAATCACAGAATTTTATGATAGGGGCTTTAGACTGTATTTAAGCAAACTCTTTTATTTTATAGGCATGGAAACTGAACTAGAAAGATAACAGACTTGCATTTCCCATAATTAACGTGAATAATTTGCATGAAAAGTCTGTAACATGTGAAGCAATTCAAGGAGGTGCTTCAGAACATGGGCTCAGGGGCTACACTTCCTGGGTTGGATTCTGTGATAGGATGACTATTGGCCCCCTAAAGATGCCCACATCCTAATCCCCAGAACCTCTGACTATTATACCTTACATGATAAGTTAAAGAACTTGAGATAAGGATATTATCCTAAATTATCTGGGTAGGACCAATGTAATCACCAGTGTCCTTATAAGAGGGAAGCAAGAGGATCAGATTTGCAGGAGGAAATGTGCCAATGAGACCAGGAGATTGGAGTGATACCAGTAAGGGGTCATAAGCCAAGGGAGACAGGTGGCTTCTAGAAGCAGAAAAAAGCAAGGAGATTAGTGCCTTTCTGAATCTTCCTGGGGAACATAACCTTACCAACACCTGAATTTAGACTTTTGAACTTTAGAACTTTAAGAGAACAAATTTGTGTTGTCTTAAGCCACAAAGTTTGTGGTAATTGGTTACAGCGGCCATAGGAAACTAATATGGTTTCCCAGATGCTGCTGGAGGTGGCCACTAGCCGTAACAAGGAGCCCATCCTGAGCATGCTGTGTCAGTAACATGGACCCCACCAAGCACAGTATCTGTGTGCCCCAGCCCCCTGAATTGCACAGAGGGGTCTTCCCAGTGGGTCACCTTGACAAATTACTTAACCATTTTGTACTTAGTTTCTTTTCATAAACATAAAGATAAAATATTAAAAACAAATTATGAGCTACTCTTTGTAAAGTACTTGGAAGAGTGCTGAGCATACAGTGAGATTTGCGTGGACCTTCCTAAAATGCATGAATATTTCCTGATAATTTGAGGGTGCATTTCATTGTTTAAAGATATATATTAAATATAATGCCACAAAATTACTGCTTTCTTAGCCTTGATTCAAGCTGTTAGTGAAATGCTATTGTTTTCATCTGCCATATCTGTAGAACATCAGGTTAGACCAGTATCATACATTTTTAAGTATAGAAATGATAGAGTGTGATTATATAAATTTTAGCATTCTGTAAATAGATTCAATTCTTAAATTTTGCCTTGAAAAGGAAGAAAAACAAAAGAGGAAAAATTTATGCAACTGTGCGTTAGTCAGATCTAGATATCATTTTCTTCCCTTCCTTCTTTCCTGTTCGTCTGCTTGCTTGCCTATCTTTCTTTTTTCTCTCCTAGGGCTATCTCACGCTCTAGCCTAGATCGATTCCTCCTGCCTTTTCTTCCCTTCCTCCCTTCCTTCCTTCCACCCTTTTTTCCTTCCTTCCATCCTTCCTTCCGTCCTTCCTCCCTTCCTTCTTTCCTTCCTTCTTTTGAATTATAAGCATTTGTACCTGTCATGTAGAGGGCATGAAAATCATAGTTTGGCAGTACGATAACACGAAGGCTATGGTTCTAAGCATGTTAGAAGGGCATTAGCTGAGCCAGGTGGAATGACTTAAATCAGAAGAGTAAAGGAAATATTATTCAGTAATAGTCATGCAAATTCTTTGACGATACACAGTTATGCAACAGTCCAGGTAAGAGATGAAACTAAGAACAGATGTAGGGAAAAGAGATAAGAAACACTGATAAGATAACTTTTTGCAATAAAATATATCACAAACATTTATCACTCAAGCAATGTGATGAATGCATCTACTCCCATATTACATGTCACTTTTATAAGAGAATGCAGTCTACTTATCTTGTGAAGGAGTTGTCTTTTTGATAGATTGGTCATCAGTGCTAATTTACCCAAACTGTTAACTATTTGATATAAACACTGAAGGGATGTTTCCTGAATCAAACTTTAATTCTTCTCTATAAAGGAAGAAGAATATAACATTTTATCCTGATCCATCAATTTACTAAAATAATCACCTTCATTTAGTTATCCAATTACTTATTTCTCTATGATTTTTAATCAATGACAACTTTTAAACTAATAGATAAAATTTTAGTGTACGAATACAAAAAAGGGTCCAAAAATCGTCCAAAAATTTATACCTTAGTTTTGTCGAAGGTTTTGATTGTTGGTTGGTTGTACGTTTCTAAATGTGTTGCATTTTACTTTTTTGAAAAGCTGTATTGAAATGTAACTCAGAACTATCCATTCACTCCTTCTAAGTGTACAATTCATTGGGCTTCATCGTATAACTATCACTACAATCAACTATAGACCATTTCATTATTTCCAAAAGAAACCCAATACCCATTAGCAATGCTGTCCAGTTTCCTGGACCTCACCACTCAATCCTTCAACCCCAGGCAAACGCTGATTTACTCTTAGTCTCTATTACAGTTGCCTATTTTAGAATATTTCATATAAATACACGCATACAATTTGTGATCTTTCGTGTCTGGCTTCTTACACTTAGCATAACGTTACCAGAACACTTTGTTTTTTCACGTGGACTCAGATTACTGTCTTTTCTTTTCTTATTCAGCTTTCACTCTGAATAACTTCCTCTAGCATTTCTTGTAAGGAGGTGTGTTAGCAACAATGATCTAGGGCGTAAATTATTCCACAGTCTTATTCAACTTAATTTGGTCCCCTGTGAAGGAGTGGTCTTGAGGCAAGTCTATGAGGTTTTTCTCTGACTTCAAGAGGGTTCTGCTTAGCTCTCCCTTCCCTGGTTCTCCTGGTCAACTAAAGGGCCTAGTGCTTAGCTTGTTGCTCTGACGGAACCACCAGCCTTCTCTTTACTGTACACTCCCATAACCCCACTGTTCTCAAAAACACCCTTAGGTTTACTGGCCCATATTCTGTTAAATATAAAGTCAGTTTTCTTGGGGAAAGCTTCAGAGGTCTCTCTTTCTATGACCAGGCTTTCTGTTTGGGTAAAACCTCTGCACCATTGTTCCAGAGCTCGGGATGGGTACAGTTAACATTTCTATGTAACCGTGACACACCTGCTTTATGAGCAGGGCACCAAATGGAAGAAGTACACTCTGGTCTTCTTGGCTTGTGTCTCTAACATGAAATTTTCATCTTATGAGTGAGCTGGAGTAAGGGTGGGTTGGGGCCCCAATCTTTTCAAACTGCTTTGCCTGGGATAAAGCTTCTGCCCTAGCAGTGTGGGTTGGGTGGAGGAAAAGAGCTCCAGACATACCAGACATTCTTGTTGAAATCCAGCTTCTGCCACAAGGTGCTTAAGGGGATGAGAAATTCCGGTGGTCTGCTCCTAGCGGGGAGACTCCATAGACCTTGACTGGGAACTAGGGGAATAGGAGCCCTGTTTTCTTGGATGTACCCACCTAGAGTGGAGCTTCCATCATTTTGAACTTGAATGGTGGGTAGCAAGTGGGTCATGGTTCAAATGCCACAGACTTTTTGTGACTGAGACTTAGTAGATTATCTTGAGTAAATATTTCTTCATTTGCTGTATGCCTTTAGAAGGATTTCTAGATATTTTTATTTTTTTAGATAGTTTTTACTAATTATGGTTGTTTTGCTGGGGAGAAAGTATTTCCATTCTATAAGTCATCATGCATTTTTGGTTTGTTTTTCAAATAAATGGATTTTACACATATATTAAATTTATGGAAGTAACCTCAATTCCCATATATACATTAGAAATTAAAACTTAAATTAGCTTAGGAAAAGTACATAATTTTAGTTCAGAACTAACTAGGAATTTGATAATGGAAATATGAACAAAATATGAAAGAGGGCAGAAGAAAAGCTCTGGATAGACGCGATGACAAAAATAACCGATTTAAATACTGATACAGCTATAGAAACTTAAATTAACTATGTTAACTATCATATGAAAATGTGTTCAATATGGTCAACACATAACAGTCTGCATTTTGCCAATTCAAATAAAAAACAGTATGGAGATATTCAGGAACACACAAGTGATGCATTCTCAAAGAATATTTCGTCTACCTTTTTTACATTAGTTTTTAATTTTGTGTTCATTGTTTATTTCCCCTTCTAGGAGCAGCTCTCCATGTTGTTGAAAAAACAAAATAAAATTAAGTTAGATGACCAGGTGTTAATTCAGATTTAATGCGATTATCTGAGATTATATTAATCCTATTGTTCTAGAAGAGGTTTTCTAGATTAATAATAGCTTAAATCAAATAAAAAATGCATTCATTGGAGACAATTAACGATGAATGTCTGAATATGTAGAAGACTAGAAAAATGCTGTAAACAGGAGGTGTATTCGAAGAAGAATTTGCCTGAAGTTCATTCGCTACTGTTTCATACCCAGGAAGCAATGGTAAAAACAATACCTTGAAAATTGCCATAGAGTAGATACTTTAGATACTTATTATTTTGATAAATATTTTATTCTACTTATCTATCCTTGTTTCTTTATTCCAATTTTGTTTTCTTAATATTTGTCATGTAAAATGTAATGTTCTCATTTTCTCTGACCTACCAAATTAATCTTGTGCATATTGTATTGCAATCTGTTTCCTGAGTTCTCTATTATATTCAACTTAGACAACATTAATTATTTTCCATTTAAAACAAGATCAATATTTTCAATTTCTCATAGCCTTTCAAATAGCATATATTGCATCAGCCAACCAATTTACGTGTTCTGCACATTACTTCTGGTGTTCTCTCACTCTGAATTGCAAATAGTGTATTTCTTTTCTTTTTCTTTTTTTTTTTTTTGGCGGTATGTGGGCCTCTCACTGTTGTGGCCTCTCCCGTTGCGGAGCACAGGCTCCGGACGCGCAGGCTCAGCGGCCATGGATCACGGGCCCAGTCGCTCCGCGGCATGTGGGATCCTCCCGGACCGGGGCACGAACCCGCGTCCCCTGCATCAGCAGGCGGACTCTCAACCACTGCGCCACCAGGGAAGCCCTATTTCTTTTCTGATAAGGAGGATGTGAGGTTTTTTTTTGTTCTTCTATTTCTTAAATTCTCATCTCAAGACAATTTCTATTTGGTAGAATGTGTATGTCTGGGGAATTGCTCTACTCTCTACAGTGTATGTGAACTGTGTTATAATCTAATGAATTTATCCCAGCAATTTGATTCTAAAACAAAACACATCAATAAAAGGTGTATTTTTTAACACTTTAAATTGATATTCTAATCATAATTAATTAATTCCTTGAAAGGAATTATTTTCTTTCAAAGTACTTTGAAACGAAATTCAATAAATATATTTATAGCTGCATAAATATCTACTGAATTATAAATTTTGATTTAAAGTGAGTCAACATGCAATAGCAAGCATTTATCAAGTACTTAATTTTTTTTTTTTTTTTGCGGTACGCAGGCCTCTCACTGTTGTGGCCTCTCCCGTTGCGGAGCACAGGCTCCGGACGCGCAGGCTCAGCGGCCATGGCTCACAGGCCCAGCCGCTCCGCAGCACGTGGGATCTTCCCGGACCGGGGCACAAACCCGTGTCCCCTGCATCGGCAGGCGGACTCTCAACCACTGCACCACCAGGGAAGCCCTCAAGTACTTAATTTATTCCAAGTGCAATGCAAAATACTTTATGTATATTAACTAAATAATCTTAAAGAAAGTTAGTAAGGTATTATATTTTTGTAAAGAATCCTTTGAGGTATAGAAAGGTTATGTAAATTACCCAAGGACATACAGTTACCAAAGTGAGGGGTCAGAATTTAATATAAGATGATGACTACGGGGAATTCCCTGGCAGTCCAGTGGTCAGGACCCTGCGCTTTCACCGCCAAGGGCGCGGGTTCAATACCTGGTCAGGGAACTAAGACCCAACAAGCCATGCTGCACAGCCAAAAAAAAAGGAAAAAGATGATGATTATGAATTCAACATATTAATAATTCCATTACATTTTAACATAATTTAGCAAAGACCCCAATAACAATGATCAAAGATATCCTTCACTGTAAAACAGTTTATTTGTGGTCAGTGTTAAATACATATTTTAAAAAGTAAATTTAAACTTATAAAAAAAATTTGTAAGAATCTCCGAATTGAGACTCTAACGGAAGGATCTTCAAGAGAGTATGAGAATCCCCTGATTTACTAACAGGAATAGTAAACCAAGGGGAAGCTGGGAACAGGCATAAGGAATTCACTTCTACTACCTTGCAGAGTTTTTTGCCTCCTGTAAGGGAAAACTTTCTATGGGAAAGATAGTTTACATATATGTGATAGGTAGTTCTTTTGATCTTTGTAATTAAATAACTAAGACTTTGGCTTTAAGTTCTGTGGGAATTTCTATCATCCCTGCTCAAATAGGAAGTTTACTCTACAGTTTAAGGATGACTTGAAGTGCCCCCATGTCAAAGCCCTGCCCTAAATTAGGACCCTAGAAAATAAGACCTTGAATGACAAGGTGTATCTGTCCAAGTTGTTAGTCACTATGAAGATAAGGGTTACAGCCTATCGTGAGATCATAAGGTCTGCTCTTCTACCCTGAAATCAATATTATGGCCTTGTTAATCGTGTGTGTGTGTGTGTGTGTGTGTGTGTGTGTGTGTGTGTGTTTTAGCTCCTTATTGGCTAAAGCTGACATTAAAACTTGAGGCATACTTAAATAAGAATTACAAGGAGGGGAGGAAGTTAGACTGGGAAACTAGCATCCAGTATAGTATTAGCACTACTGAATCTCTCTCATCTTTCTCAAACCCAAGGGGCCTCTCCAATACAAGTGTTTTATCCCACATCTATAGACCCTTTAGTTAGAATATTCAGTTAATATACAGATTTCCAGATTTCCATTCTGCCCTGGCCTAACAGTTGACTTTAGCCACAGACAATGATTTGTCAGACTGCAAGTAGATCCTAAATCACGTAACTGGGCTAACCCATGTCTCATAAGGCCATTTTGATTTAAGTTGACTCCACAAGGATCTTTATCATCTCTTGTCCTGGATAAGCCCCATATTCACTGTGCGGCAAACCACCTACGCTTCTGACAGAGTAATAAAAATATTTCTGAGAAACGAAGGCAGACTGTTTGTTAGATTATGCTATGTAGAATTGTGTACGTTTATTATTCTAATGCAAAATTGAAAGAAAAAAATGCAAAGACCCAAACTGATAAATAGTCATTAGGGCATAGGCCTATGGTTTACATAAGAGGAAATTTCATGTCTTTGGTATGCGAAGACAAAAAACAATCAAATTGATAAAAATTTAAAATTTAAATTAAAGCAACTATGAGGTAATTTTATTGGCTTATTAAGTAAGCAAATAATTTGGGGAAACAAATAATTGAGAGAGGGAAAGTAAAATATGAGAGAGGAAAAGTTAGAGCACATTTTTAGATTGCTATAATATTTTTGGAAATCATTTTAATAATATATGTCATAAATCACTAAAGAACTTATAATATTTAAACTGATAGTTTGATTTTGAAAATTTATATTTAGGAAACTATACAAGGGGAAACTAATAATACACAAGAATGTTTATTCTAGTAGTTCTATAATTCAAATATTAGCAGGTATTTATTAAGAACTTCCAATGTGCCAGATACTTTGCTAATGCGGTACATGTGTTATTTAATTCTACATACAACTCTCAAAGCTGGACATTATGAGATATAGCAGCCTAAAATATATTTTACTTATATATTATTATATATTTATGCTTTTAAGTAAACATAAAACAGAAATAATATAACATTTGTGCTTTATGTATGCACACAAAGACCAAAACAAATATAAATAATGGTGTTTAGGTGAAGACATTATCTCTGATTTTCTTCTTACAAAATATTCTTTAATATCTTGACATTATCTTTCCCCTGACCTTATTACAAATGTGCAGTGTCGTGCATCAGAGACATTAGGTGATAGTCTGCATGCTGAGGGGCTTTCATACACACTGCCAGGGACCAACTATCAAGATTTCCCTGCCTACCAGTGCAATGCATAGTGTATTCCAACTCTCTCTCTCTATATATATATATATAAAACAAAGAAGATATATATATATATTTAATATATATATACATATTAAACAAAGAAGAATAAAGAGTGTTGCTCACCACCCAGTTCTACAAGAATTCAGTTGTAACCTGCTATAATAACTGACAGTGCACTCAGAGGAAATTAAGATGATAACAGGATGAAGCACTCTGTGCTTTGGACAAGCAGGCCCCTTAAATAGTTAGATGTATGTCTCCGGCAGAATTTTAGTGAACCCAGATTCTTGCATCTTCCCATTCACAGAAAAGTCCTAAGATCATTAACTTGACACATATGTTCTTTGTGACAAGCAGTAATCTTTTACCAATCTTTTACCACATAGTCCTTAGCCAAAAATCATATATATACTAGCTGCTCCCCTACCTCTTCGGAGCAGTTTCCTCAGAGCTACTGAGTGGCTGTTTCCCAGGCTATGGTCCTCAGTAAGTCCTTGAATAAAACTTAAACTCACAACTCTAATGTTCTGTGTTTTTAAGTTGAAAAAATATATATGTGTACATATATATATATGTCAACAAGAAAAGGAGATAGATGAATTTATTATTTCATAAAATAATAAATTATTTAGTGTGTATAGTGTGTATCATAAAATACTTCTGATCGTTCTTTATGTATCTAGGGATTGCATCTTTTTAATGGGTCTCTTTAAGAATAAGAAAACAAACAAAGACAAAAGAAACATACAAACAAGTCCTTTGAGTATCTCAAATTGGGAGAAAAAGGGAGAGTTCTAATTAGACTTTTTTGTAGGTTTTTTTAATCTTTTCCCAAAAAGAAAAAAAAAGAGATGCTATTACACCATACTGACTGGTGGCTCCGGCCAGGACATATCCATGGAGGTTAACTCTGACCCACTCCTTCCAGACAGCATTCTCAAGCTGTTTGGATATGTAGAAGACAAGCAGGATCCTCACCACTATAGCAATGACATGTTAATGAGTGTAATAGCTGCTTATTGCATAATAAAGTCCTGTGTGAACGCTCATGAGTTAGCAATTTTCTTGCTTAACAAGAACTACAATATGTCAATCTTCTCAATAAAATTCTAAACCCAGAACCTAGTAATTAAAAAGAAAATAGTGTTTACTTAAAACATTATAGATTTCATCAAGAAAATGGTCATACAAAATAATTTTATTTCCCTTATTGTTACTAGAAAAGCTGATTCAGTAGTGCCTAAAACAGTTTGTGGTGTCAACTGCATAAACATATGTAAGATGGATGACATCTGAATAATACTGATTGATGAAGTTTATCTCCATTTAGTATAGTACCATTAGCAAATGTCATTTTTTACATCATCTTCAGCCCTGTATAGACAAACATTTGACTGTTTGGATGAAAACACATAGAGGTTATGCTACTCAAATTGTAGAGATACAAAGTTAGAAAATGCAATTAAAATGAAGAGATCAAGATTCCCTAACATTAATAAGTAAAATGAAATACTAGCTAAAAGATAAACTATAAAAATAAAGATAAGCGTATAGTTCTGAAATTAGGCATACACAATAAAAAGATTATCACCTCAATATAGGTGGAAAACTAAATTGGCAGATGTTCATGTGAAAAAAAAGAAAAAGGCGGTATCTGAAAGCTTAAAAGAAGTCATGAGTTGAATGGGTACCAAAATAAAGACAGATGCAAGTTGCATTAACAATAATGTAGGTAATACCCTCATCAAGTTATGTCTGGTCTCCAGGCCACACCTGGACACTATTTCCCCTTTGAATGATACTTTTATAGTTGGTCAATCAGAGCATATACAAAGGAGATCACCCAGGAACATGAAGGGCTCTGAAATCACATTAACTAATCTCTAATTGTCACCTGATATCATTAACCTGGATATGGGAAACTCAACCAAAGAATATAATTATGTTACCTACATATTTAAAGGCTTGACATGTGGAAAAAGAATATGCATATTCTTTGTGTCTATATACCAAAGGCTTAGGACTAAGTGGGAGAAGTTACAAAACTGCAGAATTCAATAATGAACTTTCTTTCCCTTAGAGACAAAAAAAAAAAAAAAAAAAAAGGAAATACATAGGAATAAAAATAATTTGGTGGGGTGGAATAATTTTTATTTCTCCCAAAATGTTCTTTAACTTTACTGTAATAATACAATAGGAGATTAAGTTTAGGTGCATCTGTCTTGAAAAATTAATCAGTGAAAATAGATGGAATAATATACTTGATTTGCATTGATACATACATTAATACAACTTGTATCGGATGTTGATTAATATCACCTTATATTAAAGGACTGCTTTAATAAAAGGGAAATCATAATAATTAATGTGACTCAAGTATGGAAAATACTGGCATGCAAACATCAAAATGCCTATACTTGAAATGTTCAAGCAGAGGCCAAAGAGCCATTTCCTACTAAGCTCTTAAAGAGATTTCTGTATAAAGCAAGTACCTCTAAGGAACTTTCAGTATTAAGCTGTTATGATTATTTAATTCTCACTGTCATTCCTTTTTATCCATGTCTGTACTTGTCACTAAACCCTGTTTCTTAATGCATGACCTACCCAGCTATACACAGAACCCCTTCCACAAATTGGGTAACAAATCAAATGTTGCTTGGCATACATATTATTGTTTCCTTACAGGAGCTCACCCTTATAAAATGCAAAAGACTACTTTTTGGACATGAGTATGCTATAAGAAAATATGTCAAATAGTTTACATTGTTCGTATAAAAAAAGGATAAATGTAGAAAGCACTGCACAAAAAGGAGGCAATAAGATAAATAAAACAAAACAACTCTCCAGTAAGTCCAACTATAGTTTAGTGAAACCAAAATATTTGAAGCTTATAGAAAATTGGATTTAGAAAGAAAAGGCTATTTCTTTTACAACTGCTAACATCAATGCTATTATCTTTTTATTTTAATATATTTCAAATGATATCTGAGACACACGACTTCCTTGTAAATAATGCTCCTTTTATTGTTTGACACTGAAGATTAGACGGAAGTTTTTTCCCCTTGTTTTATACTTAGAAAACTCTAAATCATTTGTGGTGAAGTAAAACTGAAATTGTAAATAGGTTATCTTCATTTGACTTGCAAAGGATGTCCTTTTATCTTCAAACATATTGATATTCCATGACCCCCTGCTTATCAACTTAGAAAGAGCTACTTGGGGCAGTGCCAGACTTTCCAATGAAAGATTTCTCTCTCACAAAACCCTCTGGCAAAACATTCTGCTTTTATCAGACTTTGTAATTTTGCTTCAAACTATCACCAGGAAACAATAATGTGGAGAAATAACACATCATTTAGAAAGTAAATATTGCATATTTTGAAGATTAAAAATTATGTAAGATGACAAATAGATGTAGTAAATAACATATTTCAGGCTTTCAATGCTCTTTCATGCCATTGACTAGAAAGGCCAATACCAAACACTATGATTTCAGATCGAATTATTTGTTAAATCCATCATAGGGCGTGATATCAAGACTGTATTTCATTTTGTCTTTCACTATAATGTGACAAAATATCTTTGAGAATATATTTCCTGATTGTAGGCATAAATGAGCATTCTTTTTCTTTTAGGTATATACTTTTTCATAAAAAAGGAAAATACACCTTTCTGTGAAGTTATATGAATAAAGTATTTTATTTATCATGTAGATATCAAGCTGTAATCCATACCTAAATGTGTCCCTTTATCTGTATAGTGTCAACTGAAAAAAGAAAAGCACAACCTGAAAGTTGAGAGTTACTCAGCAGACATTCTGAGGACTTCAAGCCTGGGAGACAGTATCTCAGATAGCTCTGAGGGACGGCTCCAAAGAGGTAAGGGAAGAGCTGGGATATATAAGAATTTTTGTAACAAAGACCAGGTAGTTAGAACTTCAAAAGGTTACTGTTAATTAAAGAAAACCAGACATCTCAAGTTAAGGAATTTAGTGCTTTTCTATGTATGAGAGGATGCGAGAGTCTGGGCTCACTGAAATCATTCCTTTGATAGACACCTCAGCTCCCTGGGGCCAGAATCCTGTGCTTTCTCATCCTGATCTCCTCAGGTGAACTGTTGCGGCAGAGTGTATGTGGCTGCAGCAGTTGACTGCTAGATGGCGGGCATCTTTTTCTATCCTGAGTTCCCTCAGGGCTCACCATTGGTGGGCTGTAATGTAATGGCTTGATGGCTGCAACACCCTTTGTTTACTGATGGCAGGCAATACTTTGCCACTGACAAAAGGAAGAGAATGGTGGATGCAGGGAACTGTAAGTCAGAAAGGTCTAAAAGGTAGAATCTGAATTAGGAATGGAAAGAACTGATTAACATTGGAATCACACACAATACCCTGGTAGAAAATGGTACAATTCTATATCCCTCCAGAACACAGCTGCTAAAATTCCATCTCCTTCCTCCTATAAATAAAGCCTGTTATTGATCCTACATATAATGAAATTCTAAGAAAATGTGATGAAGGAAATAATAAACTGGGTGTCATATCTCCCCTGAACAAAACGTAACTGACATGGTGGTAGAAAGAGGGGACACTAGGAAAGAACGTGCGGATGGAGAGGGGAGAAGTCACTGAAGGTCTCTATTGCATATCAGTGATAGTTTAATGACACACAACTATATCACTAAACATTTGTCACATGGCAGCTTCTTCCTGGCTTGGAAAGAGGTGAGAACCCTCTCACCATGTGGATTTAGAATTTTTCCTGGAGAAGATGTTAAACCTTGAGTTTGGTGATTAGAAAATAATTTTCTGGAAAATTCTACCTGGTACTAATGATATGGTGCATTTCAATTGTGAAGTGCTTGGCTCAGTAGCACCAGAAGTTAAAGCCAGAAGAAGTTCAAAGCCTTACTAAGCAAAGAACTTTCAAATATGGATAAGAATATTTTTAGTCAAATCACCTTAGACTGAAAGTACTCTGTACATCTCTGCAGTTTCTTTTGTAGTACAAACAGAGACGCAAGAGTATTTTGAAAATAGAATATACTTTGTCTCAGCATAATCCAAGTTCAGAACTACATTTTTTTCTATAAATAATGAAATATATGACAAGCTTCCCTTCTGATACACTTGTTTTGTTGTATGCTCATTTCATTCATATTCACAAACAACGCACACAAGCACACATACATATGCAAAATCTATTTGAGGCTTGACATAACTAATCAATGCTTACGTAGTCCATACTCAGCTTTTGAAAATCACTTAGTAATATTATAATCATGAAATCCACTAACCTTTACTCAAACATAGCAAGATAATGACTGTATTTTGATCTAAGTGTCAGCACCGAACTTCTCAGTATCCGTAAAATGTTCCCAAATTATATTTCATTGTTGTTCTATAAATTATTTTATTTTTCCACTTGTTTATCAGTTCAGTGAGAAAATATTGACATTTCTACTAGTTCTCCTTAAAAGGTATTGACATCAATGTTAGCACTGAATGAATCTAAGTGATTCATCTGCAAATACAGACATCAGCTTATTTGAAAATTGAATGATTTCCAGCTGTTTAAGTGGAATTGTGTCTGACATTTAATGGCTAGATTTAGAAAAGTTTATTATAAATTCCTGTCTATAGAGAAAGCTCACTGCTTTTCCTTTACTCTCATACTGCTACTACACTCACAATACTTCTGACACCAAATATGTGGATTTTTCCTCCCCATCAAACAATTCTCTGTGACACCAGCTGGGTGTCCTACAATTCAGTTCAATTCTGACACTAACCAGAGTTAGCTGCCCTCAACCCACTTCAAATACCAGTCACAAGTCCAGCTTCCCTTCCTCAGGTTTGATCATTTGATAGAACAGCTCACAGAACTCAGGAAAATACTTACTTACATTTACAGGTTTATTATGTAATAAAAGATGAAATAAAGAATACAGGTGAACAGCCAGGTTAAGAGATACATAGGGTGAGCCTGAAAGGGTCCAAAGAGCAGGAGCTTTTGGCCCCGTGGAGTTGGGGTGCCACCCTCCTGGCACGTGGACATATTCACCAACCTGGAAACTCTCCAAGCCCCATACTTCTGGGATTTTTATGGAGGTTTCTTCATGTGGGTATCATCAATCATTAACTCAGTCTCCAGCCTCTCTCCTCTTCCCAGAGGATCACGGTGGGTCTGAAAGTCCCAAGCTTCTAATCATATTTTGATTTTTCTGGTGACCAGTCCCCTTCCTGAAGCTATCCAGGAGCCCAGCCAGAGTCACCTCATTAGAAGAAAAGAAGGGACAAAGGTCAAATATTAGAACAAAAGATGCTCCTAGCGCTCTTATCACTTAGGCAATTACAAGACTTTTAGGAGCTCTGTGCCAGGGACCAGGGGCAAATATATAATTTTATACATATATATATATATATATAATGATTTTATATATATGTATAATTATTTTCCCACTCCATAACCCTTTTAAAAAGGTTATCTGAATGGTAGCCCCTGACTTAACACTGAAGTGTCTATAAAGATACAATTACTATTAAGTTATGGTGGATAAGAGGGGAAGGAATTTTGATGTGGCTTTTCAACAATGGTAAAAAATGGAGGCACACCCCTGTTTGGCATACCAAAACAGAACAGGCTCATCTACTGATAGAATGCAAAAGAAATAATTTGCCGGTCACCCATTCTCCACCCTTCAGTTCGGAGTCCCTCATTCTCTACCCTCAGAAAAACTCAGAAGG
This sequence comes from Phocoena phocoena, assembly GCF_963924675.1. NCBI lineage: Eukaryota > Metazoa > Chordata > Mammalia > Artiodactyla > Phocoenidae > Phocoena > Phocoena phocoena. The sequence goes on along the minus strand of NC_089222.1, from coordinate 27,416,210 downwards.
AGTCAGGAGCATCACACTCTTGTTTGTGTGACACTTTTTTAAAAAAATAAATTTATTTATTTATTCGTTTTCATATTTGGCTGTGTTGTGTCCTCACCGCTGCGCGCAGGCCCTCTTCAGTTGCGGCGGGCTCTAGAGCACAGGCTCGGTAGTTGTGGTGGACGGGCTTAGTTGCTCCACGGTATGTGGGATCTTCCCGGACCAGGGCTCGAACCCGTGTCCCCTGCATTGGCAGGTGGACTTCCAACCACTGCGCCACCAGGGAAGCCCCCTGTGCGACACTTTTTTAAGATGTGATTTCAAAATGTATTTGTTCATCTTTTTTTCTACCCCAGCACACCCATGCTCCCTAAACTAACTTTCAAAAATTTATTTTAACTTCATAACATCAAAAAAGTAGAGACAAAGATAGGGAAACTTGTAGCGAGACACTGCAACCTGAAAGGGCTAGTTTTCATGAATAATAGACTCTTATTTAAGGATTAGACTATGTGTATGTCTGCACATATCAGCATTTACACACACACTCACATGTAGGTGCCAGTGGGGAAATATTCAGAGAAGACCATGACCATAAGAATAGTCCATGGTAAAAACTAGAAGAAAAATTTAGAAAACCATAGGCATCTCTTTTGTCTGTCTCTTGCTATGTGACAAACTAGCCCAAAACTTAGTGGCTTAAAAAAAAGAGTTTACTAACTCTTAGTGTTTTTACGTTGGCTCAGATTAGCTGTATATCTTTCTATTCCACATGATGATGTCTGGGACTGTGCTCAACTGGAGGTTTGATTGGGGCTGAAACATTCAAGATACCTGACCACATGGCTAGCAGTTTTTAACTGGTTATAGGCAGGGGCTTGGCGGGGGCTGGACAGCATGCCTTTGTTCCTTTCAAATGACTTCTTCTCTAGTTCCTTTGGGGTTTTTGTGGCCTGGTGGTTCTAAAGCAAAATATTCTATGTTGTGAAGGCAGAACCTGCAAATTTCTTGACTGCCTCAGAAACTGCAAAGCAACTCTTTTGCTGTATTTTATCAGTAAAGACTAGTTACAAGGCCAACTAGGTCCAAGGAGAGGTGAAGTAGTCTTTATTTATCAATGGAAGAAATAGCAAAGAATTTATGGCCATTATTTTTTATCTACCACAAGTTATCTTCATTAGGATGGAAGGAGAAATTCTCTACAAAATTGAAATAGAAGGTGATAAAAAAAATTAGAAAAACAGTAGTAGGAAGAAAACAAAAATAAGATAGGATTGTGAAAAAATGCATTTTATAAGGTTCTGTCCACTTCATATTTTTAAAATGATCTGTGTGCAGTGTCTTTTGCAGATATTTATGTTTTTAAATATTATGCACCATAATAATTAATATTATTATTAATATTATTAGATAAATGTGGAGCTGCCCATGCTCCATATTTATCTGATCAAACACAAAAGCATTCAGCTCTTCCCACAAACAAAGATATGATTTCAAGTCTCTTCTAGAATGTTCAGCACACATGGGAGAGTCGTTTGTGCATAATTTATAATGGATTGTAGTATGCTGTATTTTTATTATTTGTTAGACTCTTATGTCTCTCCTCTTAGACTGTGAGCTTTCATTATTTTATGAAATCACCGAGGGTTAGAAAAATTCTTAGCCTAGGGTTGCTGAAAGGTGAACGAATAAATTTAAACATTAGGTAGGAGACAACTTAAAGATTCTTTCTTTCCCAGAGCTTGTGTATTTTATTTAGAATAAATAGTGACTTTTTCTATTTTTTTATACTTTAATATGACAACAGAATTAACACACACAGTCACAGTTTGGAAAGGAAAATCCTACTGCTTTGTATATCTCTTTCGGTAATGACTCTCATGATAACATGAATTCTATGATAGCAGAAACTATGTTTTACTCAATAAAAGTATTTCCCCACAGAACATGTTCATCGTATTAAAAATTTGAAAGAAACAGCTACAGCTTACACTTCATATGTCCTAAATTAGATTTACTATTTAATTATGTTTGGCATCAACTTTGAAAATCTGGTATCTATTTTAGCTCTGGTTATACATTTGTCCATTCAACCATTCACTTAGTGCTACCACAGTCTCTGTTGGACATTGGATCTGTGAAGAGGAATAAGACATGGTTCCTGATTCGAGGAACTATTGTAAACCAATCCACTAAGTAACCAATATGCCTACTATAGGGAAGACATTGTTTTTGTTTTTTATTATAGGAGTATTATACAGCTTCAAAATATTAGTAGTAGTGATACAAATAATAGCTAACGTTTTTGAGCCCTGCTTTTTCCTATTATTGCATTAAATACTTTATACAGATTACAACCAATTTATGAGGCAGATTCTATTACTATCCCCACTTTACAGATCAAGACACTAAGGATTAGAGGAGTAAAATAACTTAAGAGAGGGGAGTTGCTAAGAAACGAATTCTGTATTTTAATCAAGAAGTTTTTCCATGGCCCAGGTTATTCTACTATAGTAGTCATTTGAGAGTGTGCATGTGGATTTTGGAATAATTGCAAGAACGTGGCAGGAAGGAAAAGAAAAAGAGGAGAAACTCTCAGTCTAGATCTATAAAGGGCTATTTGATTTAAAAAAATGGTGAGACACAAGACTACACATCTATTTGGTTTTAAAAAACAGTGAGATACAAGACTACTACACTGTTAAAATAGCCAAAATTCAGAACACTGACAACACAAAATGCTGGCAAAAATATGGAGCAATAGGAACTCTCCTACATTAATGGTTGGAATGCAAATGGTACAGCCACTTTGGAAGAGAATTTGGTGATTTCTTACAAAACTAAACATACTCTTACCATACGATCTAGCAATCACACTCCTTGGTATTTACACAAATGAAATGAAGACTTATGTCTACACAAAAACCTGCACATGAGTATTTATAATAGCTTTATTTATAATTGCCAAAATATGAAAGCATCCAAGATGTTCTTCAGTACTTGAAGGAATAAACAGACTGTGGTACATCCAACAGTGGAATATTATTCAATACTAAAAAGAAAAGCGCTATCGTGCCATGTGAAGACACGGTGAAACCAGAAATGCACTTTACTAAGTGAAGCATGCCGAACTGCAAAGGCTACATACTGTATGATTCCAACTATATGACATTCTACATCTGTTGAGATGATCGTAGGGTTTTTATCCTTTAATTTGTTAATATGTAGTATCATACTGATTGATTTGCAGATATTGAAAAATCCTTGAATCCCTGGGATAAATCCCACTTAATCATAATGTATGATCCTTTTAATGGATTGTTCAATTTGCTTTGCTAATATTTTGTTGAGGATTTTTGTTCAAACTGATATTGGCCTGTAATTTTCTTTTTCTGTGGTATCACATAAAATTCAGCATACTAGATATAGGAAGAAATAGGAGAAAACAGCCAATCTGATTAAAGGTATGAAAATCCTTCAGCTCTAATAATATTTAATGGTGAATTATTGAATGTTTTCCTCCTAAGATTTGACATAATTCAAGGTTATCTCCTCACAATTGTTTTATTCAATATAATACTGGAGGCCTGAAGCATTATAAGTTAAAAAAGCAAAGGGTACATGAGATTGAAAATAACATAGTAAACTTTTTATTCATAGACAACATGATTATGTACATAGAAAACTATAAAAAACCTACAAAATACCCCCAAGAATTAATAAGCTTAGCAATGTCAAATATGTCAAAATACAGAAATAAATTGTATTTCTATGTTATAGCTATAAAATACAAAAAATGTAATTTCAAAAGAATAAAAAATATTTAGGAATAAATCTAATGGAAAATGTGCCAAACTTATCCTGAACACTAAAAACAAAAATTAAAGAAGACAACTAAACAAAGAGATATACTATGTTAATGATTTGGAGAAAGGAACATTGTTAGGACTTAATGCTACCCAAATTATTTTATATATTCAATACACTGCAATGAAAATTCTAATAGGCTTTCTAGAATTTGACAGACAATTCTAAAAATTATTTAGAAATACAAAGTATCTCATATAGCAAAACTTGGTAATGAATAAAATTGGAATACTTAAAATATCTGACTACAGGAATTACACTAAAGTTACAATAATCAAGACATTGTGATACTGAATTTGATTATAGGTCAATTCATAATTGGTCAATGTGGGAAAATATATCTCTTTTTTAATAAACGGTGCTGGAAAAAATTGTTTATCTCAATGGATAAAATTCCAAACTATCTAATTCCATACACAAAAAGTAATTTGAGATGAATCCTAGATCTAAAATGCTAGCATTGCTAAACTTCTTGAAGCAATTGGGAGAATATAATCATGAATCTAGAGTACACAAAAATCTATTGGACAGAACGTTTAAAGCACAAGCCATTTAAACTAGTCATCAACAAATCTGATGAACACATTGTGGTATATTCATACCATGGAATACTACTTGTTAATAAAAGGGAGTCAGTTATGAAGTACATGACAGTGTGGATGAACCTCACAGATATTATGCTAAATGAAAGAATTTGGACACAAGCACATATTGTAGAAATAAATTTGTTTAAAGTCAAAGAACAGACAAATGAATCTTTGATTATAGAAATCTCAAGTGGTTGCCTCTGCACGTGGCAGGTGGGGGGGGGGCGGGGTGGATTGAGTGCAAAAATTCAAAAGGGGATTTTTCTGGAAGAAAAACAAATATATATATATATAGACATATATCGAGGTGATAAATACATTGTTATATACAATCGTGAAAATTCATTGAACACTGGATATCTGTGCATTTTATGAAGTTTATGAAACTTCAATTAAAAAGAATTTGAAACTGAAAATCTGACAATTGACAGCTTCCTTCTGGATTTCATTGTGGACATTCTGCTTTCAGGTACCCAAATCATCTTGCCTCTTGAAATTAATCTCATGGAGCAAAAACACCCAATTCATTGGATAACACACATTTATTTGTTCAGAAATAATCATGCATTATACTGAAAATGAAAGAAATATGGGGATAAAGTTATGTCACAACAAAAATCAAAGGAGAATTTTAGCAAAATATGAGGGAACACAAATGTGTGTGGCCATCTAGTCTTTATTTGGTCCATATACCTTATACATACTTTATAATTATCTGTATGTTAGATAAATATATTGAAGTATTCTACTTATGTTTACAATGGCTTTGCTTTGGATGCTATTGCAATATAATTTGATTCACAAGGTTCTATGACCCTTATATATTCATTGTGAAGTGGGATTGTTAATGCTACATGATCCTTCCTGTCCTATTGAGCAGCATCTCAGGTACTCAAGGGACTAGGAAGTCAAACAATGCCAGCTACTCTGACAACTAAGACACTGGCCCCTTTTTGACTACTCTGACAACTAAGACACTGGCCCCTTTTTGACTAATCAGGTGGTTGACTAATATTGATTTAATACTAATAACCTTTATAACGTGGACTCTGATTTTTTCTCCCTGGGGCGTTTCAACTGAAGGGTTGACTTTTAAAGTCCTTCACTTAATTTGGATTAGACAATTTGGAAGACTCAGGCACTTGAGAATTTGGGACCCTTTAAAGCTATCAATAATATGTAATATTCAGCCATAAGGGCATCTGTTTCCAGGTTCCAGAAAGGTGATGGTCATATATTGATGTGATGCTCAGGGAAACAAGGATGGTCTCATTTGACTAGGTGGTACATGCTTCTTAAAATAGTTTACATTGGTGGGTGAGAGAATAAGAGTGGCAAAAATGTTTTGTATATAGACACAAAGAAATGGGTAATTAACATATTAACAAAATATATAATCCCTTCAATTAAACTGAAAATCAATTCTAAGTCTCATTTATTTCCTTAACCTAGACATGCATATATCTTTTTTAAACAATATGCCTGAATACTACTTTATTTTGGATCTTACTTTATCTTAAATAAAACTTTATTTCATTATAATCTAAATAAGTCCTTTGCTCTCAAGTTCTATTCTAAAAGTTTCCACAGCATGTAGTTTTCAATACAAATGAAGATTGTATTGAAATCTTGAATACTAACTATCCCTCTTAATTCTTTCAAAGAGCAAATATCCAAGGGAAATATTCAGGTCATATCATTTTATCTATTGTCAACTACTACCCTCTCCAGACTTGCACCATACAGCACAACCACCCCTTATATTTCTCGTAATATTACTGAAGTCAGCTAAAGATAAAATAAGTTAAAAACACAATTCTTTATTACACTATACATACAAAGGAAAGAAAATTTGCTTGCTTTATTCTGCATCTTTAAAAATGCTTTTATATTTTCATTGTGCAAGTAATTTATGTTCATTTCTCTAAAAGAATAGTATATGACGTAACAGAAATTATTAGTTGATCATTTAACAGCTATTCTCTCTCACTGATGTCATTCACTGTGATGCTCAATAAATCCCAGATATTATAAGGAAAAGATGGGATTCGTCATCAAAGGACATAGAATGAAGGCTGTTAATCAGTTTTGACCCTCTGTGCTGATAGGTTTGGCTTTACTCTCTGAGCTAAGATGATGGGAGTAGCTGTAATTTTGTATCAAGTACAAACTGAAATTGGGAAAAGACTGTGTAAAGCTATCCTGAAGGAATGTCTTCTTACGGTCTATATTGCAGTTGGTATACCATGTATACATTAGAGAGTATATAGAGATTAGTATCTTTCTAGGTTTGTATTTTATGTCAGTTACTGTATTTGACATGTAAAATACAATGAGCAAAGCCAGACAGTTTCTGCCTTCACAGAGATTACAGTATAGTGAGGGAATGAGAAAACTCTATTAATCGAATAATCATACAAATAAATATTAAAGAACAACCAGAATAAGTGCTATCAGGTAAAGGCACATGATAGTGTAACTTGTAATTGTAGGATCATTTCCAGTCAGAAATGTTCGAAGGAACAACTGGTGTGCCAAGGCCCTGTTTTTTAACTAGCAATTTTTTTAAACAACCACCAAGATGTCACATTTAGTGAGCATTTCCATGAGTTAATATTCTATTCATTCTGAAAACAGTATAAAACAATATGAATATGTTTGTACACCGATGTTCTTAGCAACATTATTCACAAAAGCCAAAAGGTGGAAACAATCCAAATGTCCATTGACAGATGACTGGATAAACAAAATGTGATATATACATATAATGGGGTATTATTCAGTCTTAAAAAGGAATGAAATTCTGATACGTGCTACCCCATGGATGAACCTAGAAACATGCTAAGTGAAGTAAGCCCGACACACTAAAAGACAGATATTGTATGATTCTACCTATATGAGGTACATAGGATACTCATATGCAGAGAGACAGAAAGTAGAATGGTGGTGGCCAGGGGCTTGTGGAAAGATGAATGGGGAGTTAAGGTTTGATGGGTACAGTTTCAGTTTGGGATAATAAAAGAGTTCTGGAGAGAGATGGTGATGGTTGCACAACAATGAGAATGTATTTAATGCCACTGAATTATACATGTTTAAAAATGGTTAAAATAGGTCATGCATATTTTATCACAATAAAGAAAATAGTATACATCACATATGTAGAAGCAAAACTGAAGACTATACTGTATGTTTCTAACCAAGTTAGAATTTTTCCATAGTGATTTCTTTAGAAGCAATCTTAGGAGTATTAATTTAAAAATAGCCACTATAGTAAGCTTTAAAAACCTAAATAACATCTTAGACACATAATTGGAGATGTAATTAGACCTGTCAGCTTACTAATGTTTGCAATTATAAAAGTAATGCTTCAAATAAAAGATAGTAAACATTAACCCTCTTTCTAAATAACATGAATACTTCTGACTGCTTCTAAAACAAAAGACATGTCTATAAGGAGAGTGCCAATAAATACAGAAACCATATGGACTGCATGTTCATTGACACTATGGGCCTGAGTTTGATCTACAGAATTTTATACGTTGAAGTAAAGAGGTTCTCTAGCCCAATTATCTAACGGAACAAAAATTTAAACTACAGTGTGTCACAAAAAATTAATTTGCACCTTAAAAATCAAAGAAATGTAGAATTATGAAGCACCATTAATGATTTCCTTATATCATCTTTCCAATCTGTTATTTTCCCATAGATAATGAGAATAATTGCTTTTGCAACATGTTGTCCTCATTCTCTCTTGCATTGTTAAAATTTATAAATAACACACTATATTCTAAACTCTCCTCAATTTTGTGTGTGTGTGTGTGTGTGTGTGTGTGTCTCTCCTGTTTGATCCTTTGTTTTTAATTCCATTTCACTTTATGTTTTAGCCAACAGGCTTTCAAACTTTTTGGTTTCTGGCATCCTTAGAGTCTCACTAATTATTTCATATTATCCTGAGACCAAAAGGAATACCTAAGAATTTTCATTTTTTACCTAAGAATTTTCATTTTTTAAAGTAGTTAGATCTAAACTAAGTACTTATATCCAACAACTTAGTAGTTATATGAAACATGAACATCCATTAATTGGAGAAAAATATTTATTTCATTTTGAAATAAGTACAAATTCTTACTAATGAAATGTGTATGCTTGGGAAACGCACATCTTAAACCTTAGCATTAGACTGGAAAGACTACTCGTTTCCTATTCTACACTGATGGTTGTACTTGTCTTACAATTGAAACTAAAATAAGCACACTTATGCAAAGATATGACAACATCAAAACTTATATAGCATGATCTAATGATAAACCAATAAGCTACCTTGAGATAATAGTTCACATGGTGTAGGATATGTCAAGTATCATTGATATCCTCAAAAACCTAAAATATCCAGGGTATTTCTGACAGTTCATTGCAGTACCTTGGGGTGTCAAAGTACCCAATTTGAGAACTATGATTTTAGACACTGCTTTTGAAATCTTTATTTGGTAAGCTTGTTGAAATATTATAGTCGTCCTCAGTTGCCTAGTCCACCAGGGGATTGATATATATAATTTTCACAAATATCTGCTATTCTTTACTTAAACAAGCAAAACAAAAAACTATTTTTAAAAAGGTTTCTGCCTTAGAATATAATGTTTTAACTGCTTTGAATCACAGCAAAGTCAAAGGAAGCAGAGTGGGTCTTGGTTCTCACTGTGGCACTGCCTTGATCTTTATCTGTGAGCAAGCTGATTACCTGTCTATTCACAATCACCTAGATTGGGACAATAGAGATTTGTCATAAAATATTGATTTTCATGAATAGAAATATTCAACTGGGCATTGTGTTTTCATAATTATTCATAAAGCTTCAAATAATCCAAATCACCTTAACTCATCTAAATTTTAGTAAGAAATCCTCATACTTTATTAGTTATTCATTATCCGTTGCAATTTCTGGAGACTCCATTGTATCATATGAGCAATAAAATGGAAGAAGACGAAAATAACTCCCCTAAAAATAGCATCTCCTTGTTCCCTCTCACTTTACAATACAGAAATTGTCTTTGTAATAACGTTTCTTATTTTGGAATATTCTTCTTCCAGTATTAATCTATACTAATACCCCCTTTCAATTCATCATTACATACTTCAAAACATCATAATGATTAGTTTCTGGGTTTAGCTTTGAAATGTAAAGAATTTGGAAGTTATGACTGCCGTCCTTACAACAACAGCAAAAAACCAAACAAGAAGAAAATCAACAATTTTTTTGAAACTATCGGAGAACTTAGATGGCAAGGTAGACCACAATCCCAAAATTCTAAAAGATAGGCTGATCTAGAGAACCACAGCAAGATATTCAGACCTGGAACAGAGCCACTGGTGAGAATACACAAATGGTAATTTTGATGCATTTCTGGAGGCTGACTGCAGACTATCATAAAAGTGATATTTTTAGGGGGCACTGTCTTGGAAAGGCCACCACACGTTAATGAGTTTTACCTCCAGAAACCCCACTGGGTTCTCCTGGTGAGATCTGAGAAAGATCCTCCCTATTGGCTCTGGCAGGGAAAGGGGAAAAGTAAGCATTGTGAAATAAACCCAGAGACTTCTCCATAACAAAGGCTTCATTTCCACGAAAGACACTTCACCAGAGCTTATGCCACGTGGGGAAGGGGCATTCCTCACACTACATCCCCCTCTAGTCTTCTTGTCTCACCTAATGGGATGCATTTTCCAAATCATCGAATTGTTGGAATCATATAATATGTAGCCATTTCAGACTGGCTTCTTTCACTTAGCAATTACATTTAAAGTTCATCTATGTTTTTTTTGTGGCTGGAGAGTTCCTTTCCTTTTACTGATGAATAATATTTCATTGTACAGCTGCACGACAGTTTTTCAGTTCACTTATTCATGAACATTTTGGTTGCTTCTAGCTTTGGTGATTATGAATAAAGCTGCTATTAAATTCACATGCAGGTTTTTGTGTGGAAATGTTTTCAAATCAGTTGGGTAAATACGTAGGACATGATTACTAAAATCATGTGGTTAACACTATGGTTAGCCTTGTAAAAAGCTGTCAAAATGTCTTCCAAAGCAGCTACACCATTTTGCAATCCTATTGCTCTATCTCCCCGACAGCATTTGATGTTGTCAGTGTTTTATATTTCAGCTATTCTAACAGGTGTGTAGTGATATCTCATTGTTGTCTTACTTTGAAATTCATCAATGACCAATAAGGTTGAGCACCTTTTCAAATGCTTCCTTGACATCTGTATATCATTTTTGACAGTGTTTAGATATTCTCCCTTTTAATTGGTTTGTGTGTTTTCTTACTGTTGGGTTTCAAGTGTTATTTGCATATTTTGGACACAATACTTTATTAAATATTGTCTTCAAATAATGTCTTCCACTCTGTGGCTTCTCCTTTCATTCCTTTAATAGGTTGTGGGGTTTTTTGCCAAAATTTTTAATTTTAATTAAGTCCAACTTATCCATCTTTTCTTTCATGGCTCATACTTTTAGTGTTGTATATCAAAATTTATCACCAAATCCAATGTCACAAATTTTTCTCCAATGTTTTATTTGAAAGATTTAGTTTTATATTTAGCCCTATAATCTATTTTAAGCTAAAATTTTCAGGGCTGTGTCTAAATCTTTTTGCATATGGATATCCAATTGTTCCTGTACCATTTGTTGAAAAAAACGCTCTCCACTGAATTGCCTTTGCTTTTTTGCCAAGATCAGTTGGCTATATTTGTGTGGATTTATTTCTGGATTCTCTATTCTGTTCCATTGGTCTATGTATCTCTTCTTTCACCAATACCACACTGCCTCTATTAATGCAGTTTTAAGTAAGTCTTAAAATAGAGTAGTGCAAGTGGAGTTTTGAACCAGCCTTGTTTTACCTCTTGACGTCCTTTTTGGCTTGTCTTCCTTCCAAAGATTATAGTATGATAAGAGAAGAAAAACGGGATCTTTTCAATGAGAAACCTGACAACACTACCTCAGTCAGGTGATCAAGATCAATATTAATGGTGATAAGTCATTTTAATATGATATAATGAAAATGTCACTTTACATCTGTGGTCTTCTTCCCAGAAACCCACGCCAGTCTAACCCTGAGAAAAAGTATAAGACCAATCCCAATAGAGGGGCATTCTACCAAACACTTGGTCAATACTTCTCAAAACTGTCAAGGTCATCAGAAACAAGGAAAAGTTTGAGAAAAGTGTCTCAGTTAGCAGGTGCCTAAGGAGATGTGACTATTAAAAGTAATGTGTTGGGCTTCCCTGGTGGCACAGTGGTTGGGAGTCCGCCTGCCGATGCAGGGGACACGGGTTCATGCCCCGGTCCGGGAAGATTCCACATGCCGCGGAGCGGCTGGGCCCGTGAGCCATGGCCGCTGAGCCTGCGTGTTCGGAGCCTGTGCTCTGCAACGGGAGAGGCCACAACGGTGAGAGGTCCGCGTACCGCAAAAAAAAAAAAAGTAATGTGGTAACCTGAATAGGTTCATGGAATAGAAAACGATTCGGTTAAAAATTAAGGAAGTATGAATAAAATATGTAATTTTGTTAATAATAATATATCAATATTGGTTCATTAATTATAATGAATGTACCATACTACTACTATGAGGTGTTAACAGTAGGATAAACTGGGTGTGGAGTGTATGGGAACTTTATACAGTCTTTGCAATTTTTTAATCTAAAAGTGTTCTAAAATAAAATGTTTATTTAAAAATAATGATTTGCTACCTGAAGTAAATTCATGATTAATATTTCCTTTGAATGAGAGGGAAATAGACAACTATTTGCACAAGATAATACAAGTTAATGCGATTTTCTTCTTCAGATGAAGGGAAGCCAACATAAGCAGGTAGATAACAAGCAAATTTTCAACAATATGTACAAACACTAAACATTAACTTGGAAGTATTATTTTTAATGTTAGAAATTTAGAACCAAAATATCAACTTGGCCAACCCTTCCTTAGGTTCATATTTTCTAGTACATTCTCTGCATAGAAACAATAGCTTACGAAATAAAGTGTTGCTCCCATTGACCTGAGGAGTTAATTCTAAATGGACCAAGCCCACAGTTGGAAAGCATACTCAGCTTCACTCATAGTAAGCTTCTATATGGAGTTTTATATTGTGGTTCAGAGGATGAACAGAAACGGCTCGTATAGCTGTCTCCTAAATGTCGGCAGGAAAAATAACAAAATTAAGTTCCAGTAACAGCATTCACTTTTCACAGCCCCAGAGAACCTGAACATAAAAATAATAAGATAGTCTCAAAGGGTTTAACCAAGGGGTCATTAACATAAAGCTGCTCCTAGAAATGTGCCCTTGAACTTGAATTCTTTTGCAAATTAGAGAGCAGCATGGGAAAATACACATTTTTAAAGCATCGTCAAGTTAGTGAACATATCTAGGTTATAATGATAAAATTTTACGTGACAAGAGACTGGAATAAATTGGTATCTCCACAGAGTTCAACATTTAATAATGGTACCTATGCTGTTAACCTCTCTAATCTGAGGAAATTACAGATGCTCCAGCATTGACATACATATTTTTACTTTTACAGTGAATTATTGGATTATTTTGTCATGTAGTCTTGGAGTCCGGGTGCTGTTTATTGGTTTTAGTTTATAATAATTCAGTCTGACTCTTTATTGATTTCCTTCATTCCCAATATATTGTTTCTGCTACCCTCCGAGTCCTAGAGCCACTCAAGACATTATGTACTTCCAAGCTTATGTGTCCTGGTCTTCCCTTCAGTGGCCTTAAACACAGCAACAGCAGTCAATCAGTGAAAGCCTGTTTCAAATTATTTTCTGGTTTTATTTGTCTTTGGAATTGATGTTAGCAGGTTAGGACTGGAAGTAGCCTGTACAGGAAGAGGCAGGAAGTGAGAACTTCCAAAATCATCAATTTCAGGAATCATGGTCTCAGGTCAAATTGCAATTCAGGTTATTTATATTTTATTGATTCCAATTCTGTTTGTAAAACAAACTTTTAAAAATATTTTTTGATCTTAAGCCCTGGTGTGAAGGATAATTGCAAAGGAGAAACTAGAGAAGAGGGTTGGTTTTGCTTGTTTTTCCTTACCACTGGAGTGGCCCTTAGGAAATTTACTCAATTTCTATACAACACTTTTAGTCCATCTGTAAAATGGAACGTATCATCATGATTATTTCACAATGATAGCTATGAACATTAAGTAATAAAGTGGATAGCAACTCACAGTGTAAGAAGTGGATAGCAATTTACAGCAATTTACAGAGGGCTAGCATAAAATAAATCCTTTCAGTAAGACTTGATTTGAATGAATTTGTTATCAAAATTTGGCAACATTCTTAAGTTTGGTAACTAACTTTGTAGACTTTATTTTCTAACTGTAGACCTCCCCAAATTCACTTACTTCAGGACAGGCTTTGCTTACGTGCAAGGATAACGTTATTAAATGCCAGGTAAAATACCAGGTAAGCAGCACAGAGCATGCTGGGTGGTTTCTCACACACAGATTTTATTTAATCTTCATAAAACCCTGGAAGTTATGTTTCTTGATCTCATTTTATGGATGAGAATTCTGATGCTCAGAGGGGGCTAGTCACATTTATAAACTTATACACCTAGTAGGTTGAGAGGCAGGATGTAGACCTTGGGAACACCTGGCTACAAGGTGCTTCCACTTTCTGGCAGAGGCTATTGTCTGTCTTTTCCTCCAATACATTGAGCTTGCACAGTGAATTTGTAAATATGACTGCATGGCCTGCATTTAACGAAGTCGCTTAGAAGTATAAGATGCTGTGTAAAATTATGGCTTAGGAGTCATTAGTCTAAGTAGAGACAAGGGCTACAACATGCCCTTTTGTACTTCAGGGTGAAGGAAGCACAGTGTTGCTGGATGGTAACTCAGCAGTTGGTCTTATAGGTGGCAAGGTGGCCAGAGTTAGCAGTGTTTCTGAACCATTCACTATATGTGCCAAACACAAAAGAAAAAAAAATAGTCAAGAAAAACTGCTAGGTAATGAGGCTACTATGGGAAACATTATCAACTCCTTGGTGTTTTTATTCTTATGGGTATTTAGTAAAAGCTTAGTAGAATGTACATTTTAAAAGTTAAAGGATGTTATAGCTTTAGTATGTTTTCCTTTATTCAGGCTGGATTAGAGGAACAGGGTATTAATAATACTCCTCTCTACACATAGGGAGATATATCTAAAGTTTTCTCACATCTAGAGCTGAATAAGATCAAGTCATGATAACCTGATGTTTCCAGGCCTTCTTAATTTGTGGATAAAAATGTCATATTTATATCAAACTAACAAATTACAGCGACTCTGCAGGACCACTCTGTACAGCCCAGTTCACAAGGCTCCTGACTACATTTAGCAAACAAGATCTCTGGGAAATGGTGGCAGTGAGGAGTTAAAGGATGCTGATTTATTATTATTATTAGGGAGTGCTCAAACAAACAAAACAAACAAATCCTAATCTCTACACATTTAAACTTGTTTTGGGGTAAGACTGTTTCCTTTCTGACATATATTGCTATTTTCTCACTCTCTGCCACTGACAACCCATGTTAGGTTTGATAAAGTCATCACTGATCTCTAAGCTTCAACTCCGGAGTATATTTTGTTTGTGAAGAGAACTTCAGCCTATGTGGTGAAGTACTTCTTACGGACCTCCTCTTCCCCACCCCATGTACCACTGTATATATCAGTGGATCAATGGGATGGTGGTAAACCATTGTTAATTCTGATTACAAATAGAAGCACCCCTGTTTCTGTGTGTATAGTTGTGCATGTGTGATGTGAACAAGGGTAAGTGTATTTGACCTCTCCTCCCAACATTCAAGCTCTAAATGTGCATGGTTACAGTGGAGGAGAGAAAACTTAGCTCAGCCTATTACAAATCGAAATTATGTGGTCTTCATGTACAAATACAGAAGCAGCAGACACAAAGAAAACATTAGTTGATTGTTAAAAATTATAATTTTTAGAATAATTTATGGATATTCATTACTTAAAAAAATACTTTTCCAGATAAAGTTGAAGTTTTAATAATCCTCTCTTAACTGTAAAGGAAATATTATATAAATATCATTTGATTTTGCTTCGACAATGTAGAAAGCAACTTAATGGATCAGAAACCCCAAATAGTCTCTGGCATCATTTGCAATCTTTGGTGAATTCGATTTAATGAATAAACTAGAAGGGTTCTTGAGATGTTTTTCAGGTTAGAAAATCCTGGAGTCATATAAGGTCCATTCCAAAAATGAATACTATTAGTGTTGTTGCTGCTATCTTTTAGAAAATTGGCACAAGATATAATCATTTAGATTAAATGCCTATGTAAATAATAACTTTTTATTACAAACCATAAACCTGCTTCTTATTTACTATAATATGATATAAAGTCAACAACATCTAGGTTATTTTTCTGGTCTCCTGAGGTGAAATTTTATTAGAGATTAGATAGGAAGTTCTACCATTTAAGAAGGACATATTTCTTTACAGAATATTATTGGTCCAAGGACAGCTTAATGCACTAGAATATAAATTTTACAGATACTTTATGAATAGGACATTAGTTTCTGACAAAGTCAGAAAACTAACATGAAATTTCAGAATTCTAACATACTTGTATTAAAGATGAGGGCTAGAGATGTCAGAATTCAAATTGCTTAACCTTAGTCGTATAGTGAATTTTGACTGGCTGCAATCCAAGCCCTCTCTTTTCCAGTTCTGGGAATTTTCTACTGAGCAAAGTATACTGTAGAAATTGTAGTTCCAACACTCTTTGCCAGAAGTACATAATGCCTCCAATTACTATCAGTCAATAAATCTCGGCTGGGGGGATTTTAGCCTACTGGAGGAGTTTGTCAATGTCTGGAGGCTATTTTAATTGTTACATTAGTAAACAATTGAGGGGAGAAGACAAAGGAGGTTGCTACTGGCAACTATTGGATGCTAAACATTTTATATTCCACGGGACAGCCCTTAGAGCAGCGACTTCTGACCCCACAGGTAAATAGCACTGAGGTTGAAATACTCTGCACTACGTATTTCTCAACTTGAATTCTCAGGTGTCAAATGACAAATATATTCCATCTCCTATGTCAACTTCAGTTACTCAGTAGTAACTGGAGGCCCATGTTGGGAGCAAAACGCAGCAGAAATGTGTCCAGTTTTCTCAGAGAGAGGGGAACGGTTCTACCATGCATTTGCAGCTTAATAAATATTATTTTTCACTTAATGTGATGGTTGTTCACAATGTTGAAGTTAGAGATTGTTAGTGTTTGTTATTTTTAAAAGGCTTTCTCCTAAATTCAACCCCTAGAGATTCTTTTGGTGATATGGTGTTTAAATTAGCACATTACTACAACACTTCTGGCATACACAGCTTTATGTGGATTAGGCAGCCATTTTTCTCAAATTCTTAGAGATGAAGGATGAGTTTTATTCTTTCAAATGTATTTCTAATGTATCATGGAGTTATACTTTTAAAAAATAATAAAAGTAAACAATTAGCAAAATAATTCTTCAAAATATACATCCAATTGGCAAAATTTTAAATAATTAGATCAAATAAACTTTAAACATTGTCCTGTCACTTTGTAATAAAAGTTCTAAAACACTCTCAATTATTTTAGTTATCTCAATGAGATTGGGTAACATCTCTTATGGACTGGAAAGTGTGTGAGGAGTACAGTTAGAGTATCATAAACAATTGTAAAAACATCTTTTATTTTTCATTCAACAAACATTTATTCTGGGCCTGATGGGATTATACACTGCACTAGGATCCAGGAATACAGAGGTAAAATGCAGTCTCAACCTTCATGGAATTCTCAAAAATAAAAAGCTCATAGGTACAGGGAACAGATATTATGTATCCCGAGAGGCAGGGCATTTGGGGGGCAGGCAGTGGTGTGAGAAATGTGTGAATATAAAAAGGAAAAAAGGAAAAGAAAAAACACACCAAACCTTCCCTTGTAATTGGATAGGTATGCTGCTTGCCTTATGACTTCAACCCCTCGTGATTCTAGGAATATGTCACTCATTTCTGCCCCTAAGTTTACGTTTTTCTTACTCTCTTGGACTGCAAGTCCTTCCCTTCTACTCTCTGCCTGTTTAAACTCTACATGATACAAAGAGCAATTTCAATCCCATCCCCTTAGGAATTCTGCTCTGCCTCACTTGAGTACTTATTCAATAATCTTTCCTCTGAATTCTCACAACACTTCCAGAACGAGGCATATAATTGAAAAAAAATAATACAGAAATGAAACAAAACTTGTTGAATGAATGGATAAGTGAAGATACTCTTCTTCTCATTGCCCAGTGTGCTCCCATCAAGAATGAAACTGTGTTGCCAAGTGTAAATTTTATATGACATGTGAAGCAGCCCACATTCAAGTTTCAGAGCAACCCAAATTTTGACTGATTACTCTTTTGATTAACATCATTACTGCTAGGCTTGAGTCCCAGATTTAGCATTCAAAAGGCAAGCTGGCTTAGTACAAAGAAAGCCTTTCTCATGCCCAAGTTCTGGCGCATCATTTTGGTCTGCTAAAAGGCAACACGCGAAGATCTTGTGAAGATTTTGAAAAGTACAGGATGAGATTAGAACCTGAGAGATGTGAAGTCAGAGAGAACCGTGAGGGTACAGAGCTAAGAACCCTGCTTAGAACGTGGATCTTGCAAATCCTCTGGACTCTGAGTCAATGTGGGATAACCTGTGTGAGTGAAAGCGAGGATTTTACAGTTCATTAAGCTGGGTGGAGGTGGGGAAGGAATTCTCAGTCTAGTGGAGGAGCCAGATATATCACTTCAATAGAGGTGGTTTTCAGTCAAAGATATTAGTCATTATGGGTAACGGGAGTGTAGAGGACACTGAGAGATTTCTAGTGTGGAGAAGATTGTGTCACAAATGTTTCTCTGGGGTTGTTGACTAAGGGATAGTACTTCTTTGCCACCAACTTCACACTCTGGAAATATGGGTCGAATACACATGTAACTAAACTGATAAGGAGAAAACTACTCAAGTGTATTTACAACACGGCAAAATAATAACTGGTCATGCATGTCACGTAAGTCATTTATACCCCTTTAATTACATTCCAGGCTATTTAAATGTGTTTGAACCCCAGTGATTATATGAAATAATAAAATGGCAACTGAACCTGTAGGGAAGAATGTGCAATCCATCTTTGCTGTAGCCAATAGTTGTCCATATGACACTGAAACTAGGATTTGATGCCCATGACAGGCAAGATGCTTAACGTGGTGTTTTGCTGCAAGTATTGCAAAATGATGATTCAGGTATTTTTAAAGCTTATTATCTTCCTCAAAATGGAGACTATTTAAAATTTCTCTACTGATTTAACCCTGATAGCTAGAAAGAAATGTATGTGCCTTTCTTGCTTCCAATTACCTTCCCTTATCCTTAGTAGCTACAATCTCAATTCATCTTTTTAATAACTTGTAGTTTGAATGGCTAAACAGTACCACAGAGAGTCATTTTCCTTGTAAAATATGTTGGTTTTAAATTAAACATGTCTGTATGAGGTTGAATAATCTTTGAAAAATGTTTACTAGAGTTGGGACATCATAGGAGTGTTACTGCGGTTACTGAGATATTGTCACTCTGTTATTCTGAAGCAAATGCTGTTAATTGCCATTGTACAGTATGCTAATTGTACTTTAGCTTTGATGTGACATCTCATTCAATAGGTTTAGGAAACTGGGATAGTAAAATTATTTTTTAAAAAATTGATAGGCTGGTTATTGTTTCTCTTCTCATTACCTTCAACTACATTATACCAAAAGAGAAATAATATCATGTGTAAGAAGAGCATACCATACAGCTAGAATGGAATTATTTGTGGAGAGATTATTACATTATTACAATAATATTGGTAAGTGATTGAATAAAGCATAGTTCATTCATTCTAATCCTCAATCAAATGTACAAAAATAATGTGGACAATAGAAAATGTAGTCATCTGAATGACTGACTACAAAAATGCACATTATATACTCCTTTTTTGTATTAGTATTTTTTTAATTTTTAAATTTTATTTTTTTTTTTATACAGCAGGTTATTATTAGTCATCAATTTTATACACATCAGTGGATACATGTTAATCCCAATCGCCCAAGTCAGTACAACACCACCCCCACCACTGTGGCTTTCCCTCCTTGGTGCCCATACGTTTGTTCTCTACATCTGTGTCTCAACTTCTGCCCTGCAAACCAGTTCATCTGTACCATTTCTCTAGGTTCCACATACATGCTTTAATATACAATATTTGTTTTTCTCTTTCTGACTTACTTCACTCTGTATGAAAGTCTTTAGATCCACCCACATCTCAACAAATGACTCAATTTCATTCCTTTTTATGGCTGAGTAATATTCCATTGTATATATGTACCTCATCTTCTTTATCCATTTGTCTGTCAATGGGCATTTAGGATGCTCCCATGACCGGGCTATTGCAAATAGTGCTGCAATGAACACTGGGGTGCATGTGCCTTTTTGAATTATGGTTTTCTCTGGGTATATGCCCAGTAGTGGGATTGCTGTATCGTATGGTAATTCTATTTTTAGTTTTTTAAGGAACCTCCATACTGTTCTCCATAGTGAGAGATATATATTCTCACCAACAGTGGAAGAGGGTTCCCTTTTCTCCACACCCTCTCCAGCATTTTTAGTTTGTAGATTTTCCGATGATGCCCATTCTAACCGGTGTGAGGTGATACCTCATTGTAGTTTTGATTTGCATTTCTCTAATAATTAGTGAAGTTGCGCAGCTTTTCATGTGCTTCTTGGCCATCCGTATGTCTTCTTTGGAGAAATGTCTATTTAGGTCTTCTGCCCATTTTTGGATAGGGTTGTTTGTTTCTTTAATATTCAGCTGCATCAGCTGTTTACATATTTTGGAGATTAATCCTTTGTCCATTGATTCATTTGCAAACATTTTCTCCCATTCTGAGGGTTGTCTTGCTTACGGTTTTCTTTGCTGTGCAAAAGCTTTGAAGTTTCATTAGGTCCCATTTGTTTATTTTTGTTTTTATTTTCATTACTCTAGGAGATGGATCAAAAAAGATCTTGCTGTGATTTATGTCAAAGAGTGTTCTTCCTATGTTTTCCTCTAAGAGTTTTATAGTGTCCAGTCTTACATTTAGGTCTCGAATCCATTTTGAGTTTAGTTTTTCTGTATGGTGTTAGGGAGTGTTCTAATTTCATTCTTTTACATGTAGCTGTCCAGTTTTCCCAGCAACACTTATTGAAAAGACTGTCTTTTATCCATTGTATATCCTTGTCTCCTCTGTCATAGATTAGTTGACCATAACTGCGTGGGTTCATCTCTGGGCTTTCTATCTTGTTCCATTGATCTATGTTTCTGTTTTTGTGCCAGTACCATATTGTCTTGTTTACTGTAGCTTTGTAGTATAGTCTGAAGTCAGGGAGTCTGATTCCTCCAGCTCCGTTTTTATCCCTCAAGACTGCTTTGGCTATTCAGGGTCTTTTGTGTCTCCATACAAAATTTTAAGATTTTTTGTTTTAGCTCCGTAAAAAATGCCATTGGTAATTTGATAGGGATTGCATTGAATCCGTAGATTGCTTTGGGTAGTATACTCATTTTCACAATGTTGATTCTTCCAATCCAAGAACATGGTATATCTCTCCACCTGTTGGTATCATCTTTAATTTCTTTCATCAGTGTCTTATAGTTTTATGCATACAGGTCTTTTGTCTCCTTAGGTAGGTTTACTCCTAGGTATTTTATTCTTTTTGTTGCAATGGTAAATGGGAGTGTTTCCTTAATTTCTCTTTCAGATTTTTCATCAGTGTATAGGAATGCAAGTGATTTCAGTGCATTAATTTTGTATCCTGCTACTTTACCAAATTCATTGATTAGCTCTAGTAGTTTTCTGCTGGCATTTTTTAGGATTCTCTATGTATAGTATCATGTCATCTGCAAACAGTGACAGTTTTACTTCTTCTTTTCCAATTTGTATTCCTTATATTTCTTTTTTTTCTCTGATTGCCATGGCTAGGACTTCCAAAACTATGTTGAATAATAGTAGTAAGAGTGGATATCCTTGTCTTGTTCCTGATCTTAGAGGAAATGCTTTCAGTTTTTCACCATTGAGAATGATGTTTGCTGTGGGTTTGTCGCATATGGCCTTTATTATGTTGAGGTAGGTTCCCTCTATGCCCACTTTCTGTGAGTTTTTCTAATAAATGGGTGTTGAATTTTGTCAAAAGCTTTTTCTGCATCTATTGAAGTGATCATATGGTTTTTATTCTTCAGTTTGTTAATATAGTGTATCACATTGATTGATTTGCATATATTGAAGAATCCTTGCATCCCTGGGATAAATCCCACTTGATCATGGTGCATGATCCTTTCAGTGTGTTGTTGGATTCTGTTTCCTAGTATTTTGTTGAGGATTTTTGCATCTATATTCATCAGTGATATTGGTCTGTAATTTTCTTTTTTTGTAGTATCTTTGTCTGGTTTTGGTGTCAGGGTGATGGTGGCCTCATAGAATGAGTTTGGGAGTGTTTCCTCCTCTGCAAATTTTTGGAAGAGTTTGAGAAGGATGGGGGTTAGCGCTTCTCTAAATGTTTAATAGCATTCACCTGTGAAGCCATCTGGTCCTGGACTTTAGTTTGTTGGAAGATTTTTAATCAGTTTCAATTTCATTACTTGTAATTGGTCTGTTCATATTTTCTATTTCTTCCTGGTTCAGTCTTGGAAGGTTATACCTTCTAAGAATTAGTCCATTTCTTCCAGGTTGTCCATTTTTTTGGCATAGAGTTGCTTGGAATAGTCTCTTAGGATGCTTTGTATTTGTGCTGTGTCTGTTGTAACTTCTCCTTTTTCATTTCTAATTTTATTAATTTGAGTCCTCTCCCTCTTTTTCTTGATGAGTCTGGCTAATGGCTTATCAATTTTGTTTATCTTCTCAAAGAACCAGCTTTTAGTTTTATTGATCTTTACTATTGTTTTCTTCATTTCTATTTCATTTATTTCTGCTCTGATTTTTATGATTTCTTTCCTTCTGCTAACTTTGGGTTTTGTTTGCTCTTCTTTCTCTAGTTCCTTTAGGTGTAAGGTTAGGTTGTTTATTTGAGATTTTTCTTGTTTCTTGAGGTAAGTTTGTATAGCTATAAACTTCCCTCCTAGAACTGCTTTTGCTGCATCCCCTAGGTTTTGGATTGTAGTGTTTCCATTTTCTTTTGTCTCTATGTATTTTTTGATTTCCTCTTTGATTTCTTCAGTGATCTCTTGGTTATTTAGTAACGTATTGTTTAGCCTCCATGTGTTTGTGTATTTTACGGTTTTTTCCCTGTAATTCATTTCTAATCTCATAGCGTTGTGGTCAGAAAAGATGCTTGATATGATTTCAATTTTCTTAAGTTTACTGAGGCTTGATTTGCGACCCAAGATGTGATCTATCCTGGAGAATATTCCATGCGCACTTGAGAAGAAAGTGTAATCTGCTGTTTTTGGATGGCATGTCCTATAAGTATCAATTAAATCTATCTGGTCTATTGTGTCATTTAAAGCTTCTGTTTCCTTATTTATTTTCATTTTGGATGATCTGTCCAGTGTAAGTGTGGTGTTAAAGTCCCCCACTATTTTTGTATTACTGTCGATTTCCTCTTTTATAGCTGTTAGCAGTTGCCTTATATATTGATGTGCTCCTATGTTGGGTACATATATATTTATAATTGTTATATCTTCTTGGATTGATCCCTTGATCATTATGTAGTGTCCTTCCTTGTCTTTTGTAACATTCTTTATTTTAAAGTCTGTTTTATCTGATATGAGTATCGCTGCTCTAGCCTTCTTTTGATTTCCATTTGCATGGAATATCTTTTTCCATCCCCTCACTTTCAGTCTGTATGTGTCCCTAGGTCTGAAGTGGGTCTCTTGTAGACAGCATATATATGGGTCTTGTTTTTGTATCCATTCAACAAGCCTGTGTCTTTTGGTTAGACCATTTAATCCATTCACGTTTAAGGTAATTATCGACATATGTTCCACTGACCATTTTCTTAATTGTTTTTGGTTTGTTTTTGCAGGTCCTTTACTTCTCTTGTGTTTCCCACTTAAAGAAGTTCCTTTAGCATTTGTTGTAGAGCTGGTTTGGTGGTGCTGAATTCTCTTAGCTTTTGTTTGTCTGTAAAGCTTTTGATTTCTCCATCGAGTCTGAATGAGATCCTTGCCGGGTAATCTTGGTTGTATGTTCTTCCCTTTCATCACTTTAAGTATATCATGACACTCCCTTCGGACTTGTAGGGTTTCTGCTGAGAAATCAGCTGTTAACCTCCTTGGAGTTCCCTTGTATGTTATTTGTCATTTTTCCCTTGCTGCTTTCAATAATTTTTCTTTGTCTTTAATTTTTGCCAATTTGATTATTATGTGCCTCGGCACGTTCCTCCTTGGGGTTATCCTGTACAGTACTCACTGTGCTTCCTGGACTTGGGTGGCTATTTCCTTTCCCATTTTAGAGAAGTTTTTGACTATAATCTCTTCAAATATTTTCTCTGGTCCTTTCTCTCTCTCTTCTCCTTCTGGGACCCCTATAATGCGAATGTTGTTGCGTTTAATGTTGTCCCAGAGGTCTCTTAGGCTGTCTTCATTTCTTTTCATTCTTTTTTATTTATTCTGTTCCTCAGCAGTGAATTCCACCATTCTGTCTTCCAGGTCACTTATCTGTTCTTTTGCCTCAGTTATTCTGCTATTGATTCCTTCTAGTGTAGTTTTCATTTCAGTTATTGTATTGTTCATCTCTGTTTGTTTGTTCTTTAATTCTTCTAGGTCTTTTAAAAATATTTCTTTCATTTTCCCAATCTTTGCCTCCATTCTTTTTCCGAGGTCCTGGATCATCTTCATTATCATTATTCTGAATTCTTTTTCTGGAAGGTTGCCTATCTCCACTTCATTTAGTTGTTTTTCTGGGGTTTTATCTTGTTCCTTCATCTGGTACATAGCCCTCTGCCTTTTCATCTTGTCTATCTTTCTGTGAATGTGGTTTTTGTTCCACAGGCTGCAGGATTGTAGTTCTTCTTGCTTCTCACATTATATACTCTTATTGATTGAGATCTCAATTTTGCTATGATTCTTCAGAGTTATTTACACGCAAACTTAAATTACGGGGCATGTATTTATTTATGGTACACCTGGTAAACTGTGAACTAACTTACAAGCTATGTGACTCTTGGTAATTCACTTGTTTTCTCCCCCCAGGTTTGTGATCCAGGCTCTGAGGCTAGTCTTAGTGCCAGGTAGAGGGAAATTAGAAGACAGATAGTGGTAAATCTGATGGCTATGCATTGCCAGGTAGGATAGTTAAGATCCTAGCTGCAGAAAATGGCATGCTGCTGTTACCCAACTCTGAGTGTTTGTCCTGAAAGCCCACCAAAATACACTTTGCCTTGCTGTTGTGGCTACCAGTGGGGAATGGAATCCTGACTCTGAACTTCGGGCTCCACATTAGGACCCTACTGTCTATTGTATAAAACAAGTTTCTCTAGGATTCCTGCTTCTCACCTACCACCATCACCCTGCTTAGACCCTTCCTATTTTGAACACGTGTAGGTCAACAATTTGCCCACATTTCTCTTTTTTCTAAGTACAGATGATGCCTGGCTCTTCTCACAGTTGATATCATTTCTTTTAGAGCTAAAACCTTTTTTTTTTGTGCTAATTCCAACTTTTTAACTTAGTTTAAGTCACAAGAAGTTAGTTAAATAGTACACAGTTCTTATGTACCCTTTGCCTAGCTTCCCCCCAAAGACAATATCTAACATAGCCATAGAACCTTGTCAAAACCAGGATATTGACCATTAACTACTATTAACTTAGGTATAGGTCTTGTTCAGATTTCACCAGTTTTTGCATGCACTCTTTTAACGTTTAGTACTATAAAAATTTATTACTTGTTCAGATTTAAGTAACCATGATCACATTCAGAATACAGTTGTTCCATCATCACCAACAAGTTCCCTTACGTAACTACTGAATAGCCATAGGCTTTCCCAACCCAAAGCCCTAATGAGCTCTATTCTTCATTTATTCTTTTGTTACTTCGAGAGTTCCACATAAATGGAACTATGCCACATAAATGGAACTATGCCATGTATAACCCACTGAGATCAACATATTTCATTCAGCATAATAATACCTTTGAGTTCTATCCAAATTGTTGCTTATGTCAATGGTTTATTCCTCGTTCCATTCTATGTTTTCCATTCTATGTTTATTCCATTCTATGGAATAAACATTCCATAGAATTCCATTCTATGTTTATATTCCATTCTATGTTTATAACACAGTTTGTTTATCCATTCACCATTGAAGTACATTTAGTATGTTCACTTATGGTTTGCTTATCAAATGTGATTAAAATCTTAACTGACTTGGAATTTTCTTTGACTTTCTGTATCTTAAAATATTATCATCTAATACTACTAAATGAAATGGCTAAAGGATTAACTATTTCTTGTAATTTTTTAAAATTAATAAATTACACATTCAATTACTTCTTTTATTTCTTTTATTTCTTCATTCTTCCTGTGATTTAAATTGGGTTTATATGACTTAGCTTTATTATTTACTTTAGACTTTCACTAGCAAAGGATGAAGGAATGGAAATTAAAATTATTGAGTACTTATGTATCAGAAATGAACATCTCCCTGACCCCCTTCCCCATACAGATCACAATCACATTGAATCCTCAAAACAACCTAAGTGTTTGGACTCACTTTTTGAAAAAAAAGTTATTAATTTCTAGACAGATTCAGTAATAGCTAAAGAGTATCAGTAAGTAGCATCATCAAGGCTTCAAAACAGTTTTGTGTAATTCTTGAACCCTCTGCTACTCACTGAAGATATTTACTATATTAGATAATTTTTGAAAACCTAGTTGAGATAATAGAGTGAAAAGATATTACCTTCAATGTGCTAGGAAATTTGAGGAAAGCACAGATGAAAAATCATTTACTGCTGATTTTCTTGTTCCATTTCTGTAGTTCATAAACTACTGACAAACAACTACACTCTGTTGAAAACTAGTATTTTATTATATTAGAATCAAAGAAGAAATGTAAACAACATGATAAAAAGGGTTGAAAAATTTAAGCAGACACAAAAATGAAGACATACAAATGCGCAACAAGCACATGAAATGTGTTAAACACTGTTAGTCATTAGAGAAATCAAAATCAAAATCACAATGAGATGATGCTACACACATTCTAGAAAAATTTAAATTAAAAGAAATGAACAAAACCAAGTGTTGGTGAGTTGGGGAACTGGAACTCTCATATATTACTTAAGAGAACATTGATTTTGACAACCACTTTGGAAAATGTTTTGGCAGATTTTAATAGAATTAACCCTAAGCTTATCATATGAAATAGCAATTCTACTTCTAGGATTTTATTGAAGAAAGATGAAAACATATATCCATATAAAGATATGCAGGTAAGTGTTCATAATAGCTTTATTCATGATAACAAACTAGCAATCATCTGTATGTGCATTAACTGGAGAACGGATAAGTAAAGCATGGCCTATTCATACAATAGACTATGACTGAGCAGGGAAAAGAAGCAAACTGTTGACACATTTGACATGGATGCATTGGTAAAAACACTGATGAGCAGTGGAAGCCGTGGGCAAAAAAGAGTACATGCTCTGTTGTTCAATCTATAAGAAACACTAGAAAAGACAAAAATCAACTATAGTGTCAGAAAGTAGATCAATATTTGCCTAGAGCCAGAGCTGGGGAGGGATTGACTGTATGGAGTCATGTGGGTACTTGTATAAATAGCCAAAATAATCAATACTTTGATTGTGATGATCATTATACCAGTGTGTGCATTTGTCTGTGTGCATTCAACTATACACTAAAAATGAGTGTGTTTTGTTTTCTAAAAACTAGTTCCCAAAAAAGTTGACTTAAAAACATATCAATCAAATGAAATTTTTTAAAAAAATGAGTACTGCAAGTTATAGTAAGATGGAAGAACAACAGGTAATAATATAAGCTTGAGGAGAAAAGATGACAATTATGTCTACACTGAAGGCAGTAAAAGTAGAACTAAACACAGAAGAAAATGGAATTTTTTTTTGAGGTTACATTTGAGTTTTCCTCTAAGGGTAAGGGCTGAAATAAGAATGGCATGAAAAGAATAAGTGGGAAATTGACAACTGCAGGGATCAGAAATTGTGACCTTCACTGTAAATAACAGGGCTTCACTGATAAGAAATTGGAAGTAATTTTACAGGAGCAATAATAAAAAGAAATCATAAAAAAAAATTTCTGGGCACCAAGATCTGAGTTATGACATTTACTCTATGTGGGTCTTTGAAGAAATATCTTAACTAATCTCTCTATGATTCAGTTTCACAAGTTAAATTAAAAAAGGAAAAGAAATATCAGATTCTAAGATCATGCTATAGGGTTATTCTAATGATTAAGTTAGATCTGTCTATGAATTTTCTGGCATAGTGCCTAGAGCTCTTTGACCCTAAATGTATTATAGAATATAAGAATAGCATCACTTCACTAATGAGTATTATAAATATAGTTTTAAAGAATATTAAAGTTTTTACATGATATCACTATGAAAAGAAAATAATTTTAAAATGATATATCCTATGATAATATTTTATAGACCACACACTAATATTATGTGTCTATGGAAAACATTTCAGAAATCCTAAAATATTTTTGATAGTAAGTTTAATAATCATGTCAAAATACTTAAATGCAATGAGGAATTATCTTTTATTCATATTACACATGGTATTTAGAAAATACAGTGATGTGCTATTTATTGCAAGCATGGAAATTTAAAAAACAATAAATTTTTTATGACAAAGATAAAAGACAAATTATTTTTCCAAATATTAATGCATTTTGGTATGGCCCTAGGATTACACAGATAAGAGGCACCAGCTAGAAAAAAATGATAAAATAAATTTAAATTTCAGTGAATTGGGAGAGGACAGGGATGCTAAGAAAAATATAAACGAAAAGAACAACCACCAAATAAATAGTAAAATAAGAAAACCAACAGCATAATAAGATTGTTGAAGTAGTGAAACTGCAAAACGAAACGAATATTTCTCACATGCAAATACTGATTTACTACGCATTCATCCCTCTTTTAAGAGACAGGGGAGGAAGAGAGAGAGAGAGAGAGAATGGGGGGGAAATGAGATGTAGAAATGCAAGACTGACCGGAGGGCTGACCAGAGATGATTGAAGTGTCTGGTTTTCTACAACAAATGCTACAAAAATAGAGTTAGATTCACAAGAAAAAAAATAAAGAAATAACACTTTTATCAAAGACAATGCCACCCAGGCATGGGAAGACTAAGACTGAGATGAAAATATATCTCAGGAGGGGAGTAAGAGACAGATGCAAAACATAAAAGACCAGAAGTTCAGTTTGCTGAAAACAACTATTTAGGAGAAACTGAATTCAAAAATATTCTGAATGCAGACCTTTGAATAACTTGGTTGAAGACCTGCTGATGAAATAAGGCTGTCAGAAATAGGAAATGATGCATATGGTAAACAATCAACAGCTTATAGCAGAGGGTGAGGGCACATCAACACAAAGTCTACTCCAAATTATCATTTAAATCCACAAATAACCTTTAACATTTTGGCAAATCAAGTCACATACAGTTATATATGGACCAAAAGACTAAAATACTGCCCTGATGCAAGTCCCCTTTCTCATCTGAGTTATTTTGATTCCTACTGCAAAGGAAATGAGGTTAGTCTTGGTAGACTGCACTGCATGATCGGCTTTAATGCTCAAAACTCATTTGATTGCCAATATTCTCCCAATACTCTGCTTCCTCTTTAAAAACATGGATTAATAGAAGAATTTTTGAATAAGTTCCCCACAAATATGGGGGAGAAGAGAGTTGGCTTTTAAAATGCAACTTCCCTTGTTGTACTCAATAAATAAACTCAAATATTTAACAAGTTATATTTCTTAAACTTTTACTGATAAATTAAATTTCATTTTCAATGAATAATACATTCTATACATTATGAATTCAGCAGCTTTAATATTCATTTATGGGAAATGCTATTTTTTTCAAATATATCTGGATTTTCATATATTTTATTTCATAAATTTATTTCATTTATTTTATTTATTTCTGAATATGTCTGTTATTTGTGAAATAGTATGCTAGATAAATAATTGTAAAAATTTGCTTGACTAAGAATCATAAAAGTATTCATTGTTGATTTAATTAGTTTAGGAGGTACAGGTTTCCCCCAAGACAGGCCTTTGAACAACCACTTTCTTTTGCGTTCCTTATCCTGATGCCCGTTTCCGGCATCATCTTTGCGGGTGAGCAGCCATAAAATCTAAAGAACTAAAGGGACTATCACCTTGGTGCCAGTTACTTTGCCAATACAACTAGGCAAAGGGGAACTCTAGGAGGTGTTTCTGTGTTAATATATAGGGAGTTGTATCTCCTTATTTTCAGAGTTGTATGGGTATAACCAGATTAATGTAACCATTTCCTTATTGCTGTGTAATTATATAATTATATTCTCTACCAAATATTGCTATTTCAAATGATGTTTCAAAACATGCTTGTACATGATTCTTTGTGGTCATTTGTATGTCTTTACAATATTTAAACGTGGAAGTATTTTTAATCTCCAGAAAATATATTTCTTCCAACTGCGGTACATATTTGACTTCCACGAAGTTGTGTGAATGAATTACATTAAACAGTCCCCATACACTAGATTACAGGATATTTTTATATAAATATTTTTTAATATGTATCTCCCTGACCTCTACTGAGATTGAGCATCATTATCTCTTACTGTTTGCAGAGATCTTTCATGTATTCATGAAAAAAAAACCCTTTGTACATTTTATGTCATAAGTATTCTTCCCACTTTGTAATTTGCATTTTAGTTTTTTTTGTAGGACACTTTATTTTACAGAAAGTTATTTGTGGGGAAAGAATAGGCAGTCTTAACTTATTTGCTTTAATTTTACGTCATATACTTCTGTGAAAATTTCTCTCCTTATGAATTTTTGGAGTTTGCATTCTGGCTTAAAACTACTCAAAAATTTTGAAAAGCATGGAAGTACTTCTATTAAAAACACTGCTTTATGTGCTGTACATTTAGCAATAAATGAGAAGACAGTTTTTGAACTTGAAGGTGTAAGACAGTTTTTGAACTTGAAGGTTTACATACTATGTTACATACTATGACAGGCAGAAAAATGGACCCCCAAATATGTTCTGTCCCAATCCCAGGAAACTGAATATATTACCTTAAATAGCAAAAGAGACTTTGACAAAATAAAGTTAAGAATCTTAAACTGGAGAGATTATTCTGGATTATCTGGATAGTCCCAGTGTAATCACAGGGACCCTTATAAGTGAAAGAGGTAGGAGGGAAAGTCAGAGGCAGAAAAGAATATGTGGAGATGTGAAGTTAAAGTGATAAGATCCCTGGTTTTGAAAATGGAAAGGGATCATAAATCAAGGAATAAAGATAGTCTCTAAAAGCTTGAAAAGGCATGAAGTAGAATCTTCCCTCAAGTCTCCAGAAGGAATACAGCCCTACTGACAACTTGACTTTAGCCCAGAGAGACCTATTTCATAGTTCTGCCCACAACTGTAAGAAAATAAATTTGTGTTATTTTAAGGCACTAATTTGTGGTGATTTGTTACAGCAGTAATAGGAAAATAATACACACACACACACACTAAACTAGTTAAGTAAACAAACACTTACTCTCAGTAGGTTTATGGTTAAGGAAGAGAAAAATGGGTAAGGTTATAGAATGGGGCTATCCAATATGGTAGCCATTAGCCATGGACTCAGGCAGCAAAGAAGAGGGCTTTTATAGACATCTGGCCACTTCCACCTCAGTAATACCACTAATGATAATTGTTCATAAGGGCAATAGGACCAAAAAAGATAAGGCAAAAAGCATAGAATGAGATAAAAATGATATAAAATTTTGATAAAATTTGTGTTCCGTTCAAGAGATTAAAATGATTTGAACATTGGAGAACATAATAACTTGATTTCTTTTGGATACAAAACCACAAAACAGGGCTTCCCTGGTGGCGCAGTGGTTGAGGGTCCGCCTGCCGATGCAGGGGGCGCGGGTTCGTGCCCCGGTCTGGGTGGATCCCATGTACCGCGGAGTGGCTGGGCCCGTGGGCCATGGCCGCTGAGCCTGCGCGTCCGAAGCCTGTGATCCGCGACGGGAGAGGCCACAACAGTGAGAGGCCTGCGAACCGCAAAAAAAACCAAAACCAAAAACAAAAAAACCCACAAAACAACACAAAAAAGACTGACAAATTTGATATTTGTATGATAAAAGATGTCACAAAAATAACAAGTGACAGACTGGGGAGAAAATATTTGCAACATATGCTACAGTTAAAAGATCTTATCCACAATATGTCAATGTCCCTACAAATGGAAATTGAAACAAAAATAGAGAAGCAAAGAAGAAAATATTTGCAAATAAATGGACGTTTTATTAAAGAATAACAATTAACTAATAAATGTACGAAAGGTTGGTCAATTCCAACTTTATTCCTAATTCTACTTCTAAAGCTAATCTTAACCTAATTTTATGATTAGTCTAGGTTGAGAGAGAGCTCAGAGTAAACTGTCTAAGAGTAAACTCCTAGTGTCTTGATTGAGACAGAATATAGGAGATAAAACAAGAGATGATGACATTGCTTTCTGAGAATTTTTATTACTTGGAATCTGTAAAGAATTGGAAGGTAAAATTAAGCTAAATTGCTACATTATAGCTATTATTTTTAGTGTTGAACAGAAAGATGAAGTTCAAATTTATAAAACTTCTAAGGGATAAGTCTAAGATCAGTAATATTCCCTTTGTATTTTTCCATTTTTTATAGGAAGGAGATATTAGATCTATTTTTGGAAGCTGTATTGTAAGCCACATTTAAACTTTTGAATTGATATTTTCATTGTAGAATATTTCTGTTGACAATATAAACTATTCTACTTAGCACTGTCAAATTAGGTTTACCATGAATTCCATTTTCCTTGACATCATACTACTGGAATCTGAGAACACAAGACTATTGCTCAGTCATATCTTTTCCTAGCGGAGATTTTAAGAGTTATGAAATTAGTGTTCTTTCAAAAATAAGTGTCACTATTCTCCTAAAGTTCTGGATAGTAAACTAGGCTGATTCCTTTAGCTATATCAAAATTCTTCTGCCTAACATTTTCTAGAAGATTTTGTTCATAATATAGATTTGTATGTTATTTAACGTGTTTTATATCACTGCATATTTTCATAACTATATGCCATACACTTTGTTACTGGAAATAAAGAAGAAAATAAAAACTGAAAACGTACATAGGTTAAAGCTTAATTCAAAGTTAAAGAATTTGAATATACAGTATCTAATTTCCAAAGGTGTGATAATTTAGTCTTTTAAGAACACTGAATTCACTTTGCCTTAGTTCAGAGTCTTTAACTTTTTATTTCTTAAGATCAGATGTCTGCCTTAAGGGTTGAGCCAATTGTGATGTCATGGCAAGACAGATTTTTATTCTTGTTTTTTAACAGTAGTCATCTTTTTTAGTAGTAACTCCTAATCCACTTCACTTTTTGACCTCTCACCTGGTCTTTGGGGAGCCCTGTTATCTTGTCATCTGCCTAAATGTTCAATGTAATCATGTTGCTGCATGTCCAATCTCATCTCAGAAATATATCCTATCTCTTATCCTCTGTGACTCTTTAACTTTTCTGAAGGTGTGTGTTGGGTCTGATGTTGACAATTATTTTTCCACAATAGCTTCTGTTATCATTTTTCCTCATTAGTGCTGCAGAACTGATCAATGTCCCAGTCTCCATATCCCAAGACTAATTACCTTACAGTAATCTAAATTGAATTAAATTTGCTATCTGCTAGCACAACCAGTTAAAAAATACTGTAAAAACTTCACTATTACTAATGGATATAACATTAAAAGGGAGAGAAAAAAACAGACTTCTTAAAATTGAACTAAAAATGTGGCATGGCAAATATACAGACACATACTGCTAAAAAAGTAAAAAAAAAAAGTATTAATGGTTCTGTTAAGATAGCATTTGTTTTAACATCTTTATTGGAGTATAATTGCTTTACAATGGTGTGTTAGTTTCTGCTTTATAACAAAGTGAATCACTTATACATATACATATGTTCCCATATCTCTTCCCTCTTGCATCTCCCTCCCTCCCACCCTCCCTATCCCACCCCTCTAGGTGGTCACAAAGCACCAAGCTGATCTCCCTGTGCTATGCGGCTGCTTCCGCATCTATAAAATAGCTATCTATAAAATAGCATTTTTATTTCTAATGATTCTTTTCATCCATAAGGTAATATGCAATGCTGGGCACTATACATTATCTCCCTGATTTTACACAAAACATTCTTGGAGCTATTTATATTGTCTACCTATAACATCCCTCAGAATAGCATGTTGCAAATATATGTTGGGAAAACAACCTATCTCTATTTGACCCTAAGCTTTTTATGAGTCATATGTCCTCATATGCTTGACTCTGTTGATTTAACTTTTCTTACTCCATGTCAATATGTATCAATGTGTAATTTAAGGAGTATTTATAAAGAGCCACCTGGTGATTTTTTCCAAATTTAGGCTATCTGGTTTTAACACCTGCCCACCTCCCAATAGTTCTGATTCAGTACGCCTACTCTAGTAGGACTTGAGGATATGCATTTTAAAGTATCCCAGGCTATTTCTTACGTACATGACATGTGAGAGTCACTGAATTACCAGTCAATTCATTCAATTACACAGAAGAGTTGTTTTCAAGGCACAAAATGAATCATTGTGGTATAGAGGGTAAATATTAAGCCTTCTATTTATTTTTTTTACCTAAACTAAGATACAACTTAGGGCTTTCCTGGTGGCGCAGTGGTTGAGAGTCTGCCTGCCGATGCAGAGGACACGGGTTCGTGCCCCGGTCCAGGAAGATCCCACATGCCGTGGAGCGGCTGGGCCCATGAGCCATGGCCGCTGAGCCTGCGCGTCCGGAGCCTGTGCTCCGCAGCGGCAGATGCCACAACAGTGAGAGGCCCGCGTACCGCAAAAAAGAAAAAAAAAAAGATAGAACTTAGACTTTAGTAATATTTAATGTCAAAATAGAAGTAGTCTCCTTAGGTAATCACATGGGCTGTTGGTATGTGGGATATCCTTAAGGAAGTAGTGCGTTTCCATAGGCAGAGGAGTTATGAGGGACATCTTCCCTCACTTTCTGTATGCTGCATTGTAAGACAGTTTCTATGTATCCTGTTAAGTTTGTTTACAGATAATGTTATCTAGTCTTTTTTTAAAAATAAATTCATTTATTTATTTTTGGCTGCGTTGGGTCTTTGTTGCTGTGCGTGGACTTTCTCTAGTTGCAGTGGGTGGGGGCTACTCTTCGTTGCGGTGCGTGGGCTTCTCATTGCGGTGGCTTCTCTTGTTGTGGCTCACAGCTCAGTAGTTGTGGTGCACAGGCTCAGCAGTTGTGGCTCACGGGCTCTAGAGCACAGGCTCAGTAGTTGTGGTGCATGGGCTTAGTTGCTCCGCGGCACGTGGGATCTTCCCAGATCAGGGATCAAACCCATGTCCCCTGCATTGGCAGGTGGATTCTTAACCACTGCGTCACCAGGGAAGTCCATGTTCTCTAGTCTTAACCAATGTTTAGAAAATGGAGAATTAACTTATCTTCCTGTAAAGAAACTAGTAATAAAGGATAATAATAAATATTTCAGAATATGTTACCTGTTAAAAGAAATGGCAGGGTCATTGTATCTTATTGGACAGTCACTTTTAGTGACTGCAAAAACCCAATGGCAATATTGCAGAAAAATAATGAATTTTTTTTCATGTTTCTCACTGGATAACAAATGGCAAAGGCCCTATAGCATTGCTGAAACATTTGTTTTACTGGAACAGTAGAATTTGCTAGACTAATATACAGAAAACAAAATAGAAACAAAAATGCATTATTTTGTCAGTATGCACTTTTGACAGGTGCTAGAGTGTATTACTGATGATTTAAAGAAACAAGTTTTAGGAAAATTATGCACTGTGGGAGGTCTACCTGACAGTCCAGATATTTTTAATGTGTCTCATTTTATTTTCTAGACTTTGTTTCATAAACTAATACATCAAGAAGTACTTTTTGTAAGCTGCTAATGGAAAAATGCACTGGAAAATGAATGTCTTTTAAAGTAAATAAAACTTTTAAAATATTTTGGGAAAAAGCTAAATGGTCTAGGCTAAGGGTACAAAGAGATCATACCATGCATTAATATCACGACATTTTTTAGCGAATGGCTACTGTTCCTCTACACAGGTAGATGTCAAAGATGCATACATTATACCTGTCAATAGGTCATTAATTTCACAAAATGAGATCTTTAAAACGTATAGTAGACTTTTATAATATTATAAGGACATAGAGAATAGCTGGGGAAATATTTTTAACCACAGAGAAGTAGGCTGGTTATCTTCTGGAACAGTGGTTGAAATAATTGAGTAAAAATTAGTGGCAGTTTAAAAAACAAATGTTTTCCACTTTTATTGAAACTTTTTTGATGACAAATGTCTATTAGTAGTATATTACTTGGTAGAAATTTTTGAAAATGTAAATACAATTTAAAGGTCATTATTTGAAAATAAAAGAAATTTCTGTATAAGAAACGCTTTTGATATGAGTATTTCAATATTTCCCAACATTTTACCATTTTGCTAGCTAAAATAATGTGGCAGTTTAAAAAATAAATATGTTTTCCACTTTTATTGAATCTTTCTTGATGATAAATGTTTACTAGTAGTATATTACTTGGTAGAAATTTTGAAAATGTAAATACAATTTAAAGGTCATTATTTGAAAATGAAAGAAATTTGTTAATAAGAAACGCTTTTGATATGACTATTTCAATATGTCCCAACATTTTACCATTTTGTTAGCTAAAATAATGTGTGACTTAAAACAATACGTTTAAATCTATACCCTAAAAAAATTGAAAATATATTCTAATCTATTTAAAATGTTTCAAAATTAACATTTGAGAGACTTTGAAGCAATTTGTAATTTTCAGATAAATTCATAAAAGCAATATTCAAGAGGATAGGATTTTAACCTCTCAATTTTAACAAGTCTTTACATACTTATACACACAGATTTACAAAGTAATACTTTTAAGTTTACTCAATATTTTTCTATTTGCATGTACTTGTGCATATTATATATATTTGTGGAGTCTCATTTTCAGGTATCACAGCTAATACAACCAATTATCAAAATAAACTAAACTTAAAAACCTTCAAATTACTTTCCCAGTGTGTTAAAGCTGAATATTCAGAAATAATAGCACAAATACAAGTGCATT
Source organism: Phocoena phocoena (assembly GCF_963924675.1). Taxonomy (NCBI): domain Eukaryota; kingdom Metazoa; phylum Chordata; class Mammalia; order Artiodactyla; family Phocoenidae; genus Phocoena; species Phocoena phocoena. The sequence goes on along the minus strand of NC_089222.1, from coordinate 27,379,290 downwards.
TCTCTATAAAATACTAAATTACTTATAATAGTAAAGGTCAAAAGCTTTGTAAAGTCAATACATAAAAATAGAATCACTAATTTAAAATGTTTTTTATTTTGACACATTCTTGTACACATGGTTTTTGCTTTTTTTTGTGTAGTAAATTATTAACAGAGTGAGGTATATACACCCTTCAACTTGCAATTAAATAAATCTGCATATATTAGGGAGTACGCAACTTTTTTTTTAACTGACAGAAACATGGTCAAAATGTTTGGAGGACACTGACATAGATGACTGCTCATGAAAAACTCTTTTTGACAGTCACAATGTGCAATCCTAAACTCATTCATTCATCTCAGAGCAGCCTGGATAAGAGAGGTGAATGGATTATTGTTATTAAAACCAGAAGAAAATCAGTGATGTGCTGGAAAGGTTTAAAAACAGGATGGGGGTGGGAAGAAGCCCTGATTTGTAGTGTTTGCTGATTTCCTTAATGAAAATACTCCCACCACAGCTGATTTCAGACTACAGAAAGGACATCATGCAGGGATGGGAACTGATGTACACAATCAAATCTTGGGAACTGGTACAAGCAGGTCTAAACACCACTAGATAGAGCCCATGTCCTGTTGGCAAGAGATTATTCCACTCTCATTTGTCAAAAATGTCATGTGAAATTCCAGCAAATAAACTGCTAACTCAAATCGGCTTGTCTTTTAAATTTTTTCACTACAGTATTGAATAAGTACTCTGAACATGTTTGTTCAATAAATGGTGCTTTCTAATGGTGATCATTTTCATTTTCACATTCTTAAATTTAACAATGCAATGTATAGGTACATGTGTTTTCTAAGTATGTTTGCTAGGAAAGTGAGCAGGATATGGAGAGTAAGAGGGAAAGGGAGAGAAGACATACTTCTGCAATAGAGGAAAGAGATGCTACGTAAACATGGTTTTCTGCAGAATTAGTTTAAATAGTTGAATAAGAATCACTAAGAAAACCAAGTTTGACATACATAAACTTCCCACCATGATAATTTTATAAGAATACACGTAAAAATAACACACACACAAGCACACACACACTCAACATAATTAGAGAAAAGCTATTCAGTGTCCTGAATAAGCTTCCTCAGAACAAAAGACTGAAAGCATTCTACTCTCATGTAAACTAATTTCTATTCTAGTGTTTCTCCACTAAGCAAATTATTTTTCCTTTCTCGTTAAGATTAATTTAGAAAAGAATGGAGTATTTGATTGCTGGTGGATTCTTCGTCAGTACACCGATCACATACAAGAATCAATTACACTTGGCTCACCCAATTCTTAAAAATGATTTTATATTACTTTATAACTCCAATCTATTTGTCAAATTACCCTGCCATTATCTTTGTGTTCACTAAAGCTAGGACAAAATTGTGTTTAAACAAGAGTTTACTTTAATATCCTAAAGTTAAAAAAAAAAGATAATTGAACAAACACTATGAAAATATACAATTAGAAATTAACATCCCTGCTTACTTTAGAAATTAACATCCCTGCTTACTTCATACTAGAATCTAATTCTACTTACATAAAATAATACCCTTTATATGATGGAAGCAAGCCACAAATTATATTAATTTTTCTCAAATATTTTAAAGGAAAAGGAATGGAATCTTCCTCTAACTGAACTTGTTGCTAGCAAAGATAATTAAATCATCATGCCTCAAACTATGCTATGTAGCTGGAAAAAATACAATAATTCATGGATCATTGCACAAATCTCCTAACTGGATTGTTTGCCTCCAAGCTCACCCTCCTCTATTCCATTGTCCACATTGCTGTCAAGTTAATTTTTCTTTTATATCAATTGATTTGCTTCCTTATTTGCTTCCATGGACAGAATTTCTATCAAATAAACTCCATGAATAGACTGTCAAGGTCTTTGACAACATAGCTTGAAATGAATCATTCCTTTAGTCATTCACTCGTGTATTCATTCATTCATTCAAAAGTGTTTTTGAGGTTTATTTACTAAAGATCTCCCAAATATTTGTGATTTTTTAAAGAGAATATATTTTAGAGCAGTTTTTGGTTCACAGCGAAATTGCAAGAAAGGTACAGAGATTTTCCTATATTCCCTGACCCTACACATGCATAGCTGCTTCCTTTATCCACATCCTCCACCAGAGTGGCACATTTCTTACAATTAATGAACACGTTGACAAATCACAATGACTCCAAATCCATAGTTTACATTAAGGGTCACTTTTGGTGTTGTACATTCTATGGGTTTGAACAAATATATTAGGACAAGTATCCATCATTATAATATACAGAGTATTTTCACTGCTCTGTGCTCCACCTATTCATCCCTCTCCTCCCTCCACCCACTGGCAACCGCTGACCTTTTTACTGTCTTCAGTTTTGCCTTTTCAAGACTGTCATATAGTTGGAATCAAACAGTATGTAGCTCTTTCAGATTGGCTTCTTTTACTTAGTAAAAGAGTCCTTTTAAGAGGCATCCATTTCTTTTCATAGCTAAATAGTTCATTTCTCTTAGTGTTGAATAATATTCTATTATCTAGACAGAATTATTTCCATAATTCAACACATATTTTTGATCTCCCGTTATATATCTCAGATACATTGCTAGGCACTGAGGAGAAAAAAGCTTTGTACCTGGTATCAGTATAAAGATCATCTTTATGTATCTTTAACTTAGCATATAACTTAAAAACCCTTGAGGGCAGGATGTAATTCATACTCGTTTGCAACTTTGAGGAAAAGCAGGATAATAAAAACATAACGAACACAAAAATGTATGTTACTGCTGCTGTGATAATGATTACGAAGATAATGATGATGACAATAAAGAAAATGGGAAATACTCTGCAATTTTACCACTAATAAATCATAGAGTTAAAAACTATGAATAGTATCCATGCTAATGGGGATATCTTTAGAAACCTAAATGACAAAACCTTTACATCTGGATAAGCTAAAAAACAATCAATACTGCATTCCACGTTATCCTGCTTGACAGGATACACAGACACACACACATACACACGCATTTTTAAACACTTTGTAACACAACATATTACTATAAAAATTGTATTCTTACCTGGAGTAAAATATTGAATAGATATTCATTGATTCTCTGTTTTTATTGGATGGGGACAATGCAATCCTTGTTAAATATTTAAATACTTAAATATTTAAATGTCTACTGTGTTAATGCAGGAAATTGTTGCCAAACTCATGAGCTCTATAAATTGTTAGCTCCTTCACATAGACTTTTCTCTCCCCATGTAAAAGCAGTATTCAGATACCAAATGCTTTGCATTTATTTTAATGGCACACAGATGCATATTTTACCTAGCATTATTGTTATGTCTACCGGAAACTTTTTGACCTGTTATTTCCCTCTAAACTCCTATTCTGATAGATTAGATATACTTTGAGGTCAGTCCCCACGTTCTATTTATATTTGTGTTCCTCTCAACACCCTGGAGATCAAGAGTGTTGTAAATGTCGACCAAGAGTATTGTAAATCAAAACGTTATCTATCTCTTTCCCCAAAGTTGCATCCAAGTAGATGGTGTCTTACAAGAAAGGTACTTATTTCCTCTGAGTCAGGGACTGTAAAGAATGGGAGGTACATTGGAAATGTGCTTTCTTCTCTTTTGCTCCTCCCCAATTCCATGGTTTTTTTCTCCTGTGGTTTCTTCCTCTTTTCTTTGCCTACTAAATTTAACATGGAAGTATGAATTCAGAATTTTGAGTTTAAGATCATGGTTATCTGATTTCTCTGTTTTGTATTGCTGGCCACAGATAGAAAGACTCTAACAAAGCTGTATATTATTTCCTTTCTAATTTAGCTAGGCTTGCTTGGGAAGATAAAAGACTGTGGGATTATATTATAACTAACGAAAAATAGTGTTACACCCACCAACATTCTGACTTTCTAGTAAATGTCCTAAAGCCATGGCCTTATTAAATCTATAACCTTGATTTCCAAGAAACAAAGCAAAAAAAAATTAAAACAAAACAACAAACCAGTTTTGAGCTGCTTACATAATAAATATCAAGATTTGTCAAATTATGAATTGGAAGTGGAGATCAGGTGAATCCTTATTACCATTCATAGTATCTTACCCCTGCCTCTTTTATGTTTCAGCATCTATCTCTAGCAACAACCCACTTTAGGTGCATATTTTTATATTCATTAAAGTTATTTGACTCTAAGCAAAGAAACAGTCTCATTATAAATTAAACAGCCAGAAACACATTAAACAGTAAGTAAATTTCAATAAATAAAATATAAGTCACAAAGTTATGGAGAAACTTGAACAACCAGGCCATTAGAAGAACAGGAACGAGGACATTTTTAGGCTGTTGGTAGTAGGATGTTACGAGTCATTCTTGTAAAATGCTGCCATCAGATGGCTCATCTCACAATTGTGATTTTTCTTTGGTTTGATTTTCATTTGCCAGGTTCTATATCTGGCAAATCACATAAATTACATTGTGTGAGGGAAGGGACGGCTATGAAGATATAAAACAAGAAATGAACCATTACTAGGATTTCAGTGAAATAATTGTTGGCGAGTTACAAAAAAAGACATTTAGAAAGCAGCCCTAGCATAAAGAACAACTTCTTTAGTTTCTTAAAATTAAAAAAAGGTAAGAACAAAGGAGTCATACAGTCCTACTTTTTCCATGTGCTTGCTCTCCATGGCACTTTTGTCATACGTTACATTTACTTCAATGTTATGTTTACTTATCTGTATCCCCCAAGAGGGTCCAAGACCTTTAAATGTCAGGAGTTTATCTATCTTATTCACCATTTTACCCCCCAAAACATAATACAGTTTCTGATACATACTATGCTCAACACATATTTAACATATAAATTATTAAATATTATCAATAATAGTAAAATTGGGATCTCAAAGATTTAAGGGTCATATTTATTGTTACACGTCTAATTTGTTGCATACCTGAGAGCAGAGTATGAGAACCCTACCTTCTATTCCAGGGCTTTTATATGTGTGTGTGTGTGTGTGTATGTGTGTGTGTGTGTGTGTGTGTGTGTGTGTGTGTGTAGGTACATTTCTATACTTCATTTATTTGCCTATATTCAAATCTCATAAGTTTTAGTTATTGAGTACACATAAGCAGTGTTGATATTTACCTTCAATTAATCATCTGTCACACATATTTACATATTTAATACATTCTAGGAACAGGGAATAATTTTGGTATTATTAGCTCTGCTTTGCTAAGAAACTGTAGCTTAGAATATTGTAACATTCCTGAAAAGTACTAGAGTCAAGATTGGAACCCAAGTTTGCTTAGAATTCTTCTCATCATATTACTACTATGAACAGATTCTAGTGTCTAATTCACTACATTTTGAGTTATATTTAGTTGTTCAATCAATTATGCTTGTATACTATAGTACATTCTACCTTAATTAAATTTACTCTTTAAAAAATCACTATATATCAGTTTTATCCCAAGTATTATGCTAAGTATTAGAGATATGATAATGGAAAATGTAGTCCCTGAAGTTTATAGATTAACGGGAGATTAAAGCAAGCTACGAGGCTAAGACAATGGTAAGCACCCCATTCGATGGGGTTCTAACAAAGGCTATTTAGCCTAAATTTATGAGGAGTCTGAAAACTCAAGGAAATATCTTGACTGCATCCTAAGGATACTCTGGACATGTGCAAGCTAAAGAGTGGGTAATATATTCTGTTTAGGAACTAGTTTTTAAGAAGGCAAAAATTGAGATGGGAAAAGTAATCAGGATCCAGATAGCAAAAGGCTTTATATTACATGCTTAGGCATATGGCATTTATATTCAAGGAAACTAAGAACCTTTGATATATTTAAGCAAGGGAGTTATTTGAGATGTTTTCTGTAATAGGAAGATTACTCTGACTTCAGAGTAAAGAGTGGATAGGTGGGACTATTGCAGCAGAGATAAAAGGGCTTAACTAGAGCTAAACTAGAAGTTGCTTGATAATCTAAAAAATAACATGTATGACGATGACTTGAACAAATATGGTGCAGTAGACATCTTGGATAGAAATAAAGATATTAAACCAAAACTGTAGAATAAACAGAATTTAGAGAAAAAAAAAAGACACTGCCCAAATTTTGATGAGAGTGTTTGAGATAAATGATGTTGCCCAGTGATCAAAAAGGCATATGAGGATGTAAGGTAAGTAACATTAGTTAATATAATAGATAAAACCTGAATTCTCAGTAGCTAAATACAACATTTATTGTATTTACAACATATATTTATTTCTAGTTCACACTACAGTCCAATGTAAGTGTTTCTGGTTGAGGAATATTCTGTGTGGTCATTCAGAACTTCAAGTTCAACCATTTGGGTGCTTGTGGATCCTCTCTAATCAACCAGCAGAAACAGAGAGTATGGAAGATTACCCATGGAGGATTTATGTGGGCCATGCCTCCCATCACTTCTAATATTGTTTATTTAGTTATAGCACAAACATATGTTATATCCAATGGGAAATATAGTCTAGTTATGTATCTGGGAAAAAAAAACATAGCTTTTATATAAGACATAGTAGTCTAAACCTCTAGAAAGCTGTAGGTTTGTGCACAAAAATGTTTGATTATTATTGATTATTAAACAATGTTTATTATTGTTCAGATATAAAGAAGTATATTCTTAAAACCATACGTCTTTAATAGAAACCTAGGGTAAACTTGCCGAGTTGGATTGGAAATGTAATAAGAAAATCAACTCTTTGATACTCCCTGTGTTTTAAATGCCTTGCCTTTTAGTAAAATTTATTTTTCTCAGATGTTTGCTTTAGGAAAAATTGCAATAACAAAACAATGTGCTAGTTTAGTTATGAGGGAAATTGAAGAGTTTTCTTTCCACAAGCATTGTTCCAGATGTACTACACTTGTTGCTAAGTACTGTGGAAAGGGAATGTTGCCTGCCATCAAGTTATCAGCCACTGCAGCTGTCTGCCCACCTTCCCCCAGCCCAGCCCCTGCCATGGTGCCCCCTGAGGGGAATTCAGTTTGAAGAAAAACAGGAAGCAGTCTATGCTGTAGATACTGGCCCAGAATAGTTAAGGTGCATCTCTAAGGAATAATTTCAATGAGTCCAGACTCTTGCATCTTCCCATATATAGAAAAGCACTAAAATCATTAACTTAAGATGTCTGGTGTTTGTGATTAGCAGTAATCTTTTGATGTTTGATTACATGTTTTTGTTTTTGCTTTTTCAGCGAAAACTCCCTCATATCCTGACTACTCCTTTACATCTTTGGTCTTTAGAGCAGTTCCTCTGAGCTATCTGAGAGGCTCTCTCCCAGGCTACAGTTCTCAGTAAGGTCCCCAAATAAAACTTAACTCAAAATTTTAGATTGTGCATTTTTTCAGTCGACAGTATACAACGAGTTCTAAAATTTTGTAACTTGCTAACATTAAATATAGTTCATCAGAGAGCACATACAATGTAGACACATTTGGAAAGGCATTCATATTTTGCTTTTAGTTTCCCTTCCAAAGAACTTTGTGTGTGTGTCATGGAACCCAACAGTCAGAGTATTATAGGCACACAAAAAGTGCTTATGAACTGCTTGTCTAATTTTGATTCACTACTAAATTTGAGGACTAATTTTTGAAAGAGAACAAACAGGCAGGTAACCTGGTTGGAAATATTTCAGTTTTTCAACTAAATTAAGAAACTTAGCATTATTATATTTTGCTTGAATATTATACTAATCAGGATGATTCATGTAGAAAACCAAACAAACAAGCAAAAAAAAAAAACAAACAGAAAAAAAAACTTTCCCTTTGTTTCAGGATTCAACTGTTTTCCTAACATTTGACAAACTCTTTTTAATAGCAACGTGCAAAGCTGCCTCCTTCGATAAAGTTACACCTGACAAGTCTACACAAAGTCTTTTTTTCTTTAAGTTTAATTTTTTTCTTCCAGGTGCTTTGAAAAAAATAAAAGAGCAGAGAAAATGGGTGAATGTCATCATTTCACATGGAAAGACCTGAGTAGTTCTTTGTATTAGAAGATAAGTCCCTATACCTTTCAAATGGCTTTCATTTCTTTTTGAAAGAACCAGTGAATATACACAATGATCCTAGTAATCATTCACACACACAAAAGGTATAATTTTCTGACAATTTCCTTGAATTTTTCAGTCCCATTTATCATATCTGTGATTTATTTCTAACAAAGTTATCGGTCTTATATTTATTCTTTTCTTTTGTTTCTATTATTTAATACTTTATTTAACATTTACAGCTATTTTCAAGCTTCAAGTTAAAAGGGTATACTTCAGTTTTTCATCCCACTGCCCCAGATCATTCTTAACTTTTTTTGTTCCTCCAAACTCTTGGACATCTAAAAAGATAGTAAAGGGTAAAAGGAGGAAAATAAAAGCTGAAAGAAGAAAAATTTTTAAAAGGAAGCACAAAAAAGAAATAATATTCAAATGAAGGGAATTAAAAGGATAAGAAAAAGAACATTCCCTAACAAGCATCTAATTTCATTTGAGAATACAGCCTTACACCTCAAACCATCCCATCTTTTATTTCTATCTTCTCTGTGGTACAGTCAACAAGTAAATATATATATTATTGTTATTTTTGAATAGTTAAACTAACACTGAGGTGTTGGGATTTAACAGTGGTTTGGTAGTACCAGGCAAAGGAGAGTGAAAATCATATTGACTTTTTAATATGATCTGAAAATCATATTAAAAAGTTAATATGATTTTGAAAATTATATTGACTCTGTGAATTTACTTTAGGACTCCTCAATAGAATTCTGCTTTCACCTCATTTTCCCCAACATATGCTATTCTTAGTTGGCAAGAAAGTTCAGAGACATGCAAGTGCTAGATACCAAAAACTAAAATGCAAATGAATGATCAGTAGTCTTTTAAAAGATATATAGTAAAAAAGATAAGCAATCAATCTGTGTAAAATCAATTTATAAAGAAATTATAAAAGATCTAGTAATTTATATTGTATTATTTTATATGCACACACTATATATGTATGTATACCATGCATATGTAACTATGTTATATATTATTCTTATAGGTTTTTAAAAATCTATATAAATGGTATCATAATGATATCATACTATAATATGTGATGTTCTGCAACTTGTTTTGTTTTTTAATGTCAAGAACATGTTCCTGAGAATTATCCATATTGCCATATATAGATCTCATTCCATTTGTTGTATATCCCATTATGTAACCATCACAGTGTTTCTCTTTAAAACTATAAAACACACAAGGAAACTACTACAATAAAATATGCTAATGTATACCTAGTGGTTTCCTCTGGTGGAAGAATTATTTTTTATTTTCCCCTCCTTTATAATTTTTACTTTCTATTTTTATAATGACTATGTATTATTTTTATAATAATAGAAATAGCTCTTGTTAAACTCTACTACTAGAGGTTAGTCATATAAAATAATTTTTAATTGATATATATTTGATGTATTTTTAGATAACTTTTATCATAAAAAGTCTGATTTTCTCCATTAAGGGATTCTTGTAAGGGACCATTTTCATGTACATTTATTTCTCATCCATCCTTAAGTACTTGAAATAGCTAGAGCAAGATTTGGAATGGGAAACTTAATACTGCAACAGCAGTCACCTTATGCAAAACCTATCTGGGGTATTAGCAAGATGTGGATCACTGAAATAATTACACATTTAACTCTCAACATTCCTTATGGCTAATATCTTTTCAAATGATATTAACCTTCCAAGTATTGCTGGAATAACCATTTGTGCAATATCAGTGTTTGAAGCAGCACACTTTGAACTAGATATACCCTTATTCTTTCATGGGAATCTAGACAGTTTTACAACATTCCTAAGAGTTAGTTTCATTCTTTCTAATCTGCATGTTTCAAGCCTCTAATTTATGACCCTCTCTGAGCCAGACAGACCAGATTTGAACTTTTGTTTCTGAGTTGATAGGTATATCCCTTGTTAACATCCTCAAAGTAAACTCAAACTGTCATTTTTGTAAGGCACTCATTTGGTTCCTCCTCCCAACTTAGATCCTGAGCAAAGTTCAACTCTTCTCCCAACCTGCTACACTCATGACTCTCAGCATCAAACACAGTGTAAACTCTCACTCAGGCATTAGTCTTTTTGAAAATGACCCAGTGTTTCCTGTCCTGCCTCTGCTGACATATACTTGATATACTCAGTGTATTTCATATACAACGTCATTACATGATTAGTTAGAGCATTATGAAAAAGAGGTCGTGGCCATGCTGGCAACTGTAGCACTTCAGTAACTTTGTGATTAATAATCCCAACCCTATCTAGCTCTCTCTCTGCCTCTATGACAATGAGGTGCAGGTACAGAAATAGAAATGGTGCCTACCCTTGACATACACTAGACAACAAAGTAAACCACAGATCCCATAGGAGAAGACTAATTAGAATTATGCTACCCATGGGAAAGATATGGGACTTTATGTTCTGATGGTCAACGTTATAAATGACCCATCAGCATTGCAGTTGCCCTGGACTCTGTCAGTAGCTGACCCTTTGAAGGGAAGAGACTTCTATTAGAAGGAAAATGCTACCCCTTCTATCTCAGGAGATTGCAGAGGGTAAGTTTTAGGTCCTCTGACTGAGAATTAAAATCACACAAACATCTTGGCTCTAATAAGTACATAAGAGGTTTCTGGATAGGTGAAATGATGCCTCAGTTTCACAGGTTTATTGCTTGTTTTACTGGTCAAAATCATTGAAAATAGAGATGATTCTCTCCACAAAATTAGTTTCTGACATACTAGAAATAAAATTGCTTGAGAAACAATAAAAGATTTGGCAGCTAATTCACTGCTTTTTACAGCTGCCACTGTGGAAACTTATCTGGAATTAATACATGCTCTTCTCATATGGTTTGACTCCTAAAGGCACATGCCTTCAAGTAGCATGATTTAGTTTCAACTTTTCTCTTCTATTTATTCCTAGTCACCTCCATTTTTATAGTTCACTCCATTTCCCAGTGGGATGCTTTGTGTCAGTAGAAACTCCATAAATCTTCTGGACTTGAAAAAGATTATTTTCTCAAAATTCTAAGTGTGTTCCAGAGTCAATCAGAAAGATAGGTTCTTTACATATGGGAAAAAGTAAAGTGGATCGAATTACATATTCCTTATACAAAGAAAATGATTTGAAGGCAGGTATTCTTTTCCAAGAAGACAAAATTTACAGTTTAAAGGTTGATATCTTAAAAGCTGAAACTTCTCTCAATCACTTCAGTAGTTCTCTCTACAAGTTTTACTGTTGATGTTGATTTTCACTAATTTTAAACAGTGGTTGCTCTCTCTTTCTTTCTGCTTTCTTTCCTTCCTTTCTCTCTCTCTCTCTTTTTTTTTGGAACAAAGGCTTTCAATTTGTTTTGTTCAGTATGGAATCATTGGCTTTGGAAGACATAGGAATTCTAATAAGTGGAAATTCTCATTTTCATTAGTCCATTATCAAATATTGAAAGAAATAAATGATTGCATCAGCTTTCACCTTCCGCTAAGATGGTCTCTGGTTTGTGGAACTGGCTAAGTAACATGTCTTCTAGTGTCAGGCATAATGACTCAGAAGAGGATGCAACAGAGGAGTAAAGACCTGTACTGACCTGCGTGTCTTTCATGTACAGTCAGGGACCTTACTTTGAATATACGTGAAGGTTCATACAGGGAGAAAACCAATTTTAGAATGTATTTAAACAAAAGCAAGTCATTTTTCCTGTTTCACCTATTAGATTTTACACTTCAGTCATAATTCACTTCCTTATTAATATGAAAAGTCTTTCTTAAATGAGTATTGTTGATAGCCCTTTTTTTTCCCCTATAATGTTGAGAGTCCTACTTATATTAAATCTACTGGCCATAAAATGCCATTGTCTCTCTCACTTTTAATGCCCTTCCCTCCCACCCCTGTCCTCCACCAATAAGCTGAGTTGAATTTAAAATTAAATATTTACAATTTGCTGCAAGGCATAAGGTGAAAAATTGGTAAATCAAGAACAGAATGAATTTTCAGCTACAAGTCTCACTCAATCAATTTTAAAATTTAAATACACTCAGCTATATATCTTAGGTTCATTTAGAGAGCAGCTCTGTTAGGTATATAAGATGTATTAAGTTTCCATTTCTTCTTTCTGCAGAAAATTGCATGGCCTCAGATCACAAAGAATGAGCAGATGGTAAACGTTACATGACTCCTCTAGGATTTTTCCACAAGGCTTTTGCTTCAATATTCCATTTAGCATCTCAGATGAAAAGGCTTTTATGGCAAACATTATGACTTCAGCAATTTTCACCATAATAAGAACTTTCCAAGAAAATAATAAACATTTTTATTTTCATAAATTGAGGGAACCATTTATGAGGGAAGCATACTCTTCAAGAAAGGCAATTTTTCCCTTGAAATTTCCATTTACCTCCATTGTGTCCATCCTGATATTATACTTAGTCAACGACAAAGTGACAAGGAAAGAAAACTAATATATTTTAAATGTAAGGCTTCCTTAAAAATAAATAGTGACTTTAACTGGCTTGAATAGGTTATGATTTTGCATTATTTTTTTATCCTTATTTCAAAGTACATCCATGGGTACAAGTCCCTCAGGATTTATGCTGATAACTTTTTTTTTCCTGGTATAACAATTTCATTTTGTTACAAATGTTGTGATAAAAAAATAAAACATTTGTAAAGGACAAGGTCATAAAGTCACTATGGAATGAAAGAAAATAAAATCTATATTGTTATGGGGGAGTAGAGTGTGGAATTCAAATGTGTTAATTTTGCAATAGAATTATGGAGGATTTTTATTATAATTTTTTTGACTATTTTGGATTGGATGAGTTGGTACTTCTTCAGAAATCTGATCCACATTTACATTGATCTTTCAGTAAATATTTTTAGTGGAATACTTCAAAAAATTTTTAAGTATAACAATTTCTTCAGACAGGTAGAACAGAATAATCTTAAAATAGTACCTACAAGCCAATAAAGAATGTTACAAAAATGTTCATTTTCCAATAGGGAGACAATGCAAAGCTGATAATATTTTACCTTAATTTTCAGGTATAAAATTTTCAGGTGGTACTGAGACCTGTATATCCAAAGAGCTACCTTATACCTTACCTGGATGACTAAAAATTTCCACTGAAGAAAACTTTCTAGTCTTTATAAAAGAATCAAAGAACATTTGCTTCATTCATCCATCCATTCATTAAACAATGTGAACTGGCACCTCTTATCTGCGAAGTAATTTTGCTGACTCCCTGTTGCTGGTTTTGGGTGCTTTCCACACATTCTTTTGCTCCTTTATCTCCTTTTATACATCTCACTTTTCTCTGACTTTTCACCAGTTAATTTGTATACACAAGCAAGAAATGATTCTTAACATCTCCTATGTCTCAGATACCACCAGTGCTGTTCTGACCACCTTAAACAAGCCCCTATGCAGGACACTTGTTCTTTTAATCCTCAATTTACCCGGGCAAATTCACTAAGTCTATTTCTATTCCTTTGAAATCTTTTGTGACAAAATTCCTTTGGGGATTTAGGGAACCAAATGCCACAAAATATGGTGAAGACCAGAATATTTATGTGGATTAATAATAACATTCAGGATTAATGAATCTTCATAGATCAATTGGGATCACCCTGGAAGGCATTTGTCAAAGGTCCTGATCTGTTCTGTTCTACATTTTTATCAGACATTAATGTAAGTTCAGAATGCATGCTTAACAAATTTGAAAAACAGGTAATGCTTGTAGTGGTAACATATTGCTTACAGAATCTCTGACAGAATCATGGTTCAATATTTCAATAAGAATATGGAATTGCAGATCAAATTTTAAAATATAATATTTAATTTGGATATGTACCTTAGAATCAAACACAAATTTCCTAAGGATAAGGAGTCGGGGAGGTATGGCTTAAATTGGATAACTTTTTTTTTTTTAATAAAAGAATTAGGGATATTAGAAGACAAGCACAGTTAAAGTTAGCAATTTAAGATGGCTTATTTTTTAAGTAGTTACCAAAATAATATATGCAAATTAGGCTATATTAGTGAAAAAATGCTTTCAAGAATTCAAGAAGAAATAGGACTTTGCTGCTGTATTACACTTAGCATGCATTTGAAAACGGGTAGAGAAAATGGAATGGATTCAGCACAGAGTTACAAAAAAGGCATTTAAAGTTATTTGGTTCTCTTCAAATACTTGACACCTGGAGAGTTTTATATAACCAAGTAGGGTTGCATTTGTTCTTTATAGGTAAAAGAAATATAACAGGAAAAAGAGAATAGAAGCTTCTAGAAAGATTTGGATTTATTTAAGGAAATTCCTTTTATACCAGTGAAAGCTGTCTACATTGGAAGAAGTGGCATCAGTGAAAATAAGATTTCTGATCTGTGAGTGAAATAAGATTAGTCTGGATAATGTTTACGTTTATGTTTAAAGGCCATTAAGGCTTTAAATGCATAATTTGGCTAGAATAACTTTTATAGTTCCTACTGAGTTTGTAAAAGTTTGTGATTTCATTCTTGCTGCTAGTTCAAAACTAGTAAATTTAATTAATTTTTCCCAGTGTGATTTTGAGTTGGTTTAGCTGGAAAACTCTTGAAACAATAATCCAAAATATGACCCTAATAGTTGTTCATTAGTTTCTGTAACATAGGTTTGCTGAAATTGCAAAAAACCTCAAATTTTATTAGTTCATAACCAAAAAAGGGAAAAGAAAGAAGATTTATGTTTCACCCATTCTACATCCATCGTTGATTGGGTAAGTTCTCTGCTACACTTGTCTTCACTCTAAGACCAAGGCTGAGAGCAGACACCATCTCTAACTGTGTTAGTTGCAAGAAAACAAAAGAAGAGGACCCTACATACAAAGCATATCAGCAATTAATGCACCTATTCAAGGTCCAACTCAGTCACAAGAGAATCAAGAGGTATAGCAATGCACTGAGAGAGGAGAACAAATATTTAGTGAAATTCAGTAATGACTACCACAAACAGTTGTGGTAAACATCATGGCAGGTTTGTGGGAGAACTTTGATTTGGCACCAGGAAGAAATCTGAACACTGACTTATTTCCTGTAAGTCCTGCCCTCCTAATTTTAGACCTGACAGAACAGAAATGGGTTTCACATCAGAAAGTTAAATTGAAGCTACAGTATATCAAGGAGAGTTTATATAAGAAGTATAAAAGAGTTGACCACTTTGAGATTGGAAGATGTGAATTAAATAGATGTAGTTTTTTTTTTTCAGGGGGGGGGTCTAAAATAGATTAAAAAAAAATTTTTTTAAATTTACTTTATTGAAGCATAGTTGATTTACAATGCTGTGTTACTCTTTCTGGTGTACAGCAAAGTGATTCAGTTTTATATATATATATATATATATATATATATATATATATATATAATAGTTTACATCCACTAATCCCAAACTCTCAATCCATCCCTCTTCCACGCCCTCTCCCCATTGGATATAGTTTTAAATTAAGAAAAATAAAAAGCCTTTTCTATTTCTGTTAACTGCTTCTTTCAGTTCACTGGGTATTGTGAACACAACTGAAGATGAGAGATTTCAAATTCTGAATAGTCCCTTTCTCTTTTCCTATAATTATTTTTTTTTAAAGAAATGAGATGAACATGTAAATAATATCATAATAGGTAAAGTGCTTCAGACAAATAAATTATTACTTCATTTTTAAGGATTAAAGATGCTAATCACTTATATTATAAATAACATTGCCATTTTATTATTTTTACTATTTTGAATTCTTCTTAGATCTCAAAGTCATAAATGTCCTTACTATATTAAATACATCATAATTCTAAGAACACATAATGTCATCTATTAATTCCTGATAAATATTTGTTTATCTGATTTAAACTATGCACTGAATTCAACATACTGTCTAGAATTATTTTCAATTCAACATATTTCCTAGAATTATTTTCAATATGTTTTTCCTTCATAAAGTCATTATAAACTTCTCTTCTTTTTCACTAGGATTACAGGAATATGTGGGAGATATTATGGGCTCAGTTCCAGACCATCGCAAAAAAGAAAATATAATAGAGTCACACAAATTTTTTGGTGTCCTGGTGCATATAAAAGTTATGTTTACAGTATACTGTAGTCTATTAAGTGTGCAGCATTATGTCTAAAAAAGTACATAATTTAATTAGAAAGTACATAATTTAATTAAAAAGTACTTAACTAAAAACTGCTATCATCTGACAACACAGCGTGGCCACAAACCTTCAGTTTGTAAAAAATGCAGTATCTGTGAAGTGCAATAAACCCAAGTACAATAAAACAGGTATGCTTGTATAGCTCTACTTAATATTTCCTTTATAATAGTGACTTAATAATGTCGATTTCAAAAACTGCTGATATACCCTAGTATTATGAAAACCTAAGAAATACATAGATGAGAACAAATTGTGCCATTTAAATTACACCAATCCTTCAGGGCAGATTTTTTCTTCTGGTTGACTTAATTCTGAACTAGGACTAAGTTAGCAATATGATGAACATGCTGTAACATACATATGGAAAAAACAGCCCATGCTTGACACTTAGGCTTGGAGTGAATAAAGGGCGAATAAATTAGAATAATAATGAAAATGCAGCTGTTCTCTCTCATAACTGTGTTTTTAATGTAATGCTTCTCTGTTTTTTAATGGAAGTACTCTTTTCAGTAGTTTGCTGTCTTTCCCCTAGAAGGGAAGTATAATAGATATAATCAAGACTACAGAGGGGTGATAATAGAAGGGACAAAAAAAATGTGATGAGATAAGTGATTGTAAAATGGATGAGATTTTTCAAATGCTGTAATTTCCTTTAAAAAAAATAAAAACCAATGGTTTAGAATTGATTTGAAGGCTTAAATATACCTGGAATAATGCTGACATTTGTATTAGCATCATTCTAAATACACATGCTATACCTGGCAGTGAGCTCCTCCTAAGAGAAACCGTGTTTTAGAGCTTTAATGGAGAAAGAGAGAAAGAATATGAACCACTTCAGAATTAACTGAAAATAATAACTAAAGACAAAGGAATTGACTTAGAAACTAAAAATTATATTATTTATGTATTTACACTGCAATATAAAAGATTCCATTAATATGTACATTATTATGCAATTAAAAGGGTGTGGGAAAAGAGCAACAAAAATCATTATTACATTCATTGTCTTTGTCCTTAGCAGCAACTCAAGTTAACTCTAGGTAAACTTGGTAGAAGTGGATACATTTTGACATTTCAAGTTAACTTATTTTAGTTTACCTTAATTTATATTTTAAACTGAAAAATAAATAGATCAGGATTCCAAAAAATTTGTCTGCAAGAGTTTTGATCTTATATGATAAACTGAATCATTTTTCATCACAAAAATATTTGTGAAAATTCAAAATGTCAGACTTTTTTAGAGGAAGGCTAAGAAGAGACTGGTTATCAAAAAGTTTATTTTTAAATTTTAATGCATAATTTTCTTTTTGGAAATATTTACTGTGGATATCATATTTGCTTACATTGCTGATTTTAATTTTTAATTTTATAATATTAAGGTGTTTAAACCACTTAAATTTACAGGCTGATATAAAAATGAATTCAATTTGTCTTACATGAAATTTTGGGGGTGATTTCTACAGTGACTGTTGTTCAATAATCTTTAGCTAAAATACTGGTATCTTAAAATAGTACGTAGCAATTTTTACTTACACAAGTACCTTGTAGTAACTATAGGGTTATGTGCAATGAGACATAAATATCAGGTTAAAGTATTCTGTGATTTACTTCTGTATTAATGTTGGGCCAATTTTCATTATAAAATTAAAAAAACTCAATCCTTGGAGAAGGAGTATTTTCACCCAAAAGAATAAACTTATTGATCATTACTACTTAGCAGCTAGGGAGGAAAAGCTCACAACTATTCATGTTTGGTAATTATCTTGACATTAACCTTCCTTTCAAAGAAATAAGTATTCAGAGATGAAATTTCAATTTTTATATTTGTGTTTAGTGTTATATTTTCTTAAATTTGAAAAAGAAAAAAATTAAACAAAATTAGGAATTTTTACAATATATTGTTTTTTTCTATCCACTTCCTCTTTTCAAGTTCTGTGTTTCACAACTTACTTCTCTTTAAAATTTTCATTGAGATATAATTTACATATTATAAGATCCACCCATTCAAACTGTACGACTCAGTGCTTTTTAAGTATATTCACAGGGTTGTGTAACTATCGCTATAACCTAATTTTAGAACATTTACATCCTCTCCCAAAAGGAACACTGTACCCATTAATAATCACTCTCAATTCCTCCCTCCCTGAAGCTCTAAACAACCAGTCACCTACTTTCTGTCACTATAAATGTGCATATTCTGGATATTTCATATGCAATGGAATCATATACACAAAATGTGGCCTTTTGTGACTGGCTATTTTCAGTTAGCATAATGTTTTAAAATTTCATCTATGTTATAGCATGTATCAGTATTTCATCTCTTTTTATTATTGAGTAATACATATTCCATTGAAGGGCTAGACCACATTTTATTTATCCCTTCATTGATTGATGGTTGTTAAGTTGTTTCTACTTTTTGGCTATTAAGAAGAATGCTGCTCTGAATATTTGTGTACCAGTTTTTGTGTGGATGCATCTTTTCATTTCTCTTGAGTATATATCTATGGGAAGGATAACTCAGTAATATGGTAACTATTAACATTTTGTGGAACTGCTAGTTTTCCAAAGAAACTACCATTATCCATTATCATCAGCAATGTATCAGGACTCTGACTTTGCAACATCTTTACAAATGATTTGTTATTGTCTGTTTTATTATAGCCATTGTAGTGGGTGTGAAGTCATATCTCATTGTGGTTTTGATTTGTATTTTCCTGATAACTAACGATGTTGGGAATCTTTTTGTGTGAATATTTATATAATAACTATTGAATTAAAAAAACAGAGACCTTGGTGAAACTCCTCAGAGTCAGCAGCTAGGGTACAGATTCTAACTCCACAATAACCTATAAGCTGACCTTTGGCAAAAAGCTTAACTTCAGTACTTGAGTATCATGATTTTAAAATTGCGTTAGTATTAGCATCTGTCTTATGGAGTTATTGTTTGCATTAAACGAGGTAACACGTGAACATTTTGGATATTGCCTGAAATCTAATGTATTTCTAACAAACATCAATTTTTTTTTTTTTTTATTTATGGCTGCATTGGGTCTCACTTGCTGCGCGTGGGCTTTCTCTAGTAATGGTGCGCAGGCTTCTCACTGCGGTGGCCTCTCCCACTGCGGAGAACGGGCTCTAGGCATGCGGGCTTAGTAGTTGAGGCTTGTGGGCTCTAGAGCACAAGCTTAGTAGTTGTGGCGCACGGGCCCAGCCGCTCCACGGCATGTGGGATCCTCCCAGACCGGGGCGTGAACCCGTGTCCCCTGCATTGGCAGGCGGACTCCCAACCACTGTGCCACCAGGGAAGCCCCAAACATCAATTCTTAATAATCTTCCTCACTGTCATTATCAGTATCAACTCATCAACATCACTCTCTTAAAAAATATTAAAATGAAAGAAAATCTGATTTAGACAAGATTTTTTCTAAGAAAATTTCAGAAAATCAGCATATTTCTAAAGTAGAAGATAAATGATTTTATAATTCAAAATTATCATTTATTATTTAAATTACCAGTAAACATATATAAATACATTTTTGTTAGTCTGCATTACAGAGTAATACTACACATACACATATACATTTCAGCATAATGATTACATTTTTAATATGAATTCTGTAAGTTTGAAATCAAAGGTATTTTGGAATTTTTATTTTCTAAGGTTTATTCTATTTTAGATTAAAGGAGTAAAGAAATATTACATTTTCTCCTACAATTTTCAGTTAACTTCTTTTTTTTATACTAGGAGCCAAGATCTGCAGGACTCAAGCAGGGCATTCTGACACCACGTTACCTGTACTAAATCAGTTATGTGTGAGACTCTAGTGACATGCCAAATGATTCTATTGTTACCTGACCTCATATTTAAAAGAGATGTTTTATCTTGCCTCATTTACAATACATTAAATATATATGTTTTAAAAGAGCAAATAAAATTTGAGAGTACAATGGTTCTAATTTTACAGATGGATAAACTGTAGTGTGGAGAGGTGAGGGACAGGGTTGAATTAAGGCTGGCATGATGCATGCAGGTGATTTAACTCTACACACAGCACATCAACCCTGGAATAAGCTTTCTCATGGGCTGGAAAAGACTAGATATTTAACAAATGATGTATCTGTAGCCTGCATTTGGTTGGATTCAGACAAGATAAGCAGTAATTATCTGATTCTACGGAAAGTACAGCTCTATAGGTAAAGTATGCATCTTTTTGAATGGTTTCGTTCAAATATTGACATGTAGAAAGTCATGTTTTATATGGCTCTTTGTACTTGTAGTCTTCCCGTTATAACCCAGTTTAAAGACTTTACAGATAAAGTGAGCCAAAATTTGAAGTGTCTCTCAAATATACAATCTGAAATATATGGTGAAATGATTTGCCAAAAATGAAACTGATTAAAGAATCTTTCAAATATATAAATGGTCTAGATTATATGGGGAGATACTTTGCCAAAAATTAACTACTGATTAGAAGGAAAAACCATTTAAGGGAATGTAAACCACAGTCTTTGTACGTAGCATCCGTCAAACAGATTATGCCTCTGTAAAAACTCCACAAGCACTGAGGCTAAGTATACTTATTAAAGTCCATGTTGCCGAATCATGTAATGAAGGTGATTTTGCAAATTTGCACACGCAAGGGAAAAACATTTAATATTTCTTCCCACAGGTAAGCATATGCAATATTTTAGTAGCTTTATGTTTATAGTGAAGTCCAAAACATCTTAAAGGAAATCAATTACATCTCTACCACTCTGCCAGAGGCATCACGTGGTTGCAGGGGCTGACTTGCTTTGTGAAGCTTGCAACAAACAAACAAACTCCACAGAAGTACACTACTGGGGCTTTTGTATGAAACTCATTAAAAATTTTAATACTAAATTCCATCATTTCTTATTTTCATGACACTAAAAACCATCTGTTCCTCATCTGAAAAAAATGACAGGAAAATTAGGTAACTGCTATCAGTAAAACTCATGACTCAAATGGGAGTTATTTATTATTGTGAACATACATCACAACTGCTTCCTCTTGCTTGATTAGCATTCTCTAACACCCCTTATGGAAGAGAATTACAGAAAATCACCTCAGACTTCTTAGCATAAGCAATAGAGAACAGGGCATTGAATTCAGAAAGTTAAAAGTTCAAAGGTTAGAATGAGGTTTGTGACTGCTTGCTGGGGACGTTTGGACACATACAAGACATGGTGTAAAGAACATTAAATCAAAAATCAAATATATTTCTCTTTCTCTCACTGAGCACTCAGGTCAAGGTCTAAGCTCCTTTCTAGGTATATAAAGAAGAATGATGCATTTTTAAAACTTTATCATAGTTTTTCATTTTGCAGGAAAAACAAACATTCTATTCTTTTAAAAGTGCGATATTAAAAACAGAGTATATACTATACATAGATAAGCATGGAAGACTACAACTTGTGAAGGCAGAAAAACTTTTTAAGGTGATACCCTTTAATGCTGAGTTCTGAAGTGTGAACAGGCACCAGCCAGGTGAACATGGAGAATGTGGTCATTATATCAGACTCCCAGAAAATATCTTAGGAGATCAATCATTAGAGTATCATTCAGAAATATGAGGACTGATAGTTCAGTATGGAATGATCTTGGAATACTATGGGAGAATGATGGAGATAGTGTAGGTAAACAAAACACACCATGCATTAGAGTTCGGAATTACTCATTTTGGTTTGGTGAGTTGTCATTTTGATTTGGTAAGTGTAGTTCATTAATATGATCCAGATTGTTTTCTGATAATTCTGGGGAAGGTGCAATTTATGGAATATTTTATGTGCCGAATGAAGGTGCTTGCACTAGATGATCTAGAACTAGATTGTTGTTCACTTATTCTGCCCAATGGGAAAACAGAAACACCAACAGGGATTTGAACTACCCAAAGAGTAATTGGATTTAGACAGAAAAAGAAAGAAACATTAACATTTCCTCATACAATAGTACTCCTATTAGTTTGCCACATTTGACAGTTAAGAACTAGTTTGGGTTAGATGTTGGATTTTCAGAAAACTCCTATAAAAAGGCAAACACTCATAGAAGTTTATACTTCAGCACACTTAACACCTCAGCATGGTCTAGTAGTTCATTTTCAAATCAGAGAAAACTTATCTAACTCTAAATCCTGTGTAGCAACATTAATGACTAATGACTATGACTAATAAGAACTCTGAACAATCAGGACCTTTCAATTTCTAATTCTCTTTGATAAGCAAATTTTATTACATGTTTGGAAGATGAAAAGACATGGAAGATTTTTCATAGTATTTCTTTGAAATGAGGGTCACTAAAAAGAATACCAGCAGGCACATTCATTTTCATTTCAAGTTTTGAAATGATAACCCGCAGAATTATGAATATAACCATTTGAATAATTTGTCATAAAAGCATTCATATTGAGAATGTGCAGACAGATTTAGATACAGGCTTCTCTTGATAAGAATAATACATTTTCTAGTATGTGGAGAGAGGGTGATGAGAAGAAATCTAGCAAAGCAGTAGTGGTTAAAGCAATGTGAATGTTAAAGGAAAGAACAATCCATGAATATATTAAGGAAGAAAAATAAAGAAAATGCATTGATGCTACAACTAAAGAAATCTAGCTGCTATCATACTATCCATGAAAATTAGATTTAAAGTTTTGCTAATAAAAATTGTTTTTTTTTGTTCTTTTTAAAAGGAAACCCCAGAAATTTAGCCTATTGATAACTGTGGTTGTAATAACAAATTAATATTCATTTAAAATATTTTTAAATTATAGCCTGTCATTTAATGGAAATCAATTCGTGCTTTTACTAGTATGTTAATGCTAAAAGAGCATAGAAACTGGGTATTTTGCTCATCAGGTCTGAAGAGAAGAGTATAAGAATAGTTTATGATGTTTACATATGATATTTCTAGCTGTTGAGAGGATAAGAACTATTTTATAAACTAGATTTCACATGTCTGGAGAGAGAAGCAGGAAGGAGACACATATCCACACTATTAGGATTTGGTGGAAGGGGGGACACTATAGAGCATTCCAAAAATGAAATTTCCCTGTGCCATAAATAGTTCTTAAGTTAATACAGTTAATGAGAGCATTTAAATAACAAAATCATATTTAAAAAACTGTGAAGGAAAAAATGTATAAGAAAAAAATAAAGGCAAATTTACAACTTATCAGAGTGCCCAGAATAAACATTATATCACTTCTAAGATGCATCATTTATGTTGGTTTATAACCCATTACTATTTTAAAATAATGTGGTGAGAAAACGTGGAATTAATGACAAATTTAAATCATAGTGTAAGTTAAGGTTATTACTGGGGGAAGCTTCGAGAATTTTTAAGTTCCTAGAGTATATGTTGTAGGCTTGCCTACATCCATAAAAATATTTGAAACTCTATGTGTCACAGTTGTCTTCTAAGGAAGAATAATGAAGTCTCTATGGCAATATCTGGAAAGCTGTTGAATCTCTGAAAGAGTTCACCATACGTGAATAAGAATTGAAGGACAAATGCTCTGCCTGAAACTGCATTGAGATAATCCAATCCAACCGTTTCCAAACAGGCAGTATATCAGCAGCTTTAAGGATGCCTGCTTCAAGACTTCCTCTAGAGATAGAACAATGATTATAATGCAGCTGTGTGGCCTTGGAAAGCTCAGAAGCTGTTAAAACTTCATCCAAAGAGGCAGTTAAGAAGACAGTACTAGCTACTGGAAATATAGCCGTGTCTATTACCTTGCTTGGCAAGCGCTTTAATGCACAGTACAGAGAGAAAGCAAATGCTTCTTGCAAAGAGGGATAGAGTAGGGGCTATGGAGTACTGAATATTTGCAACCTAGCTATAGGTCTTACAAGAGGATACGCAAGTCTCTTTAAGCCTCAGTTTCCTCTTCTGTGAGAGGGAGTTAGTCCTATCTTTCTGGATTCTTGCAGGAATTGGTGAGAAAATTCAGTGTTACAGCACTTAAGTATATGCTTTATTAGAGACGATCATTAGATTCTTAAGGTCTTTCTCAAAAGTTACGTTCTCTGTCTGACTTACTTCACTCAGTATGACAATCCTAGGTGCATCCATGCCCTGCAAATGACATTATAAGACAAATATCATATGATATCACTTATATGTGGAATCTAAGAAGTGGTACAAATGAACTTCTTTACAAAACAGCAATAAAGTCACAGATGTATGATTACCAAGGAGGAAAGGGGGCAGAGGGATAAAATGGGAAATAGGGATTGACATATATAAACTACTATATATAAAATAGGTAAGAACCTACTGTAAAGCACAGGGAATGCTACTCAATACTCTGTAATGGCCTATAGGGGAAAAGAATCTAAAAGAGAGTGGATGTGTGTATATGTATAACTGATTCACTTTGATGTACAACAGAAACACAACATTGTAAATTAACTACACTCCAATAAAAATTAATTTTAAAAAGTTACCTTCTCAGTGAAGCTTTCAGTAGTCACCCCACCTGAAATCTCTTCACCTCTTGACACATCACATCATCAGTCCTATTTTTATTCTCCTTAGAACTTATCACGATATGAATTTAATGAAATTATTTTTATTGACTCCAGCACTAAAATATAAGATAAACGAAGGCAGGGTTCTTTGCTCATTTTGTTCCTTGCTGTATCCCAGCACCTAGAGCAGAGCCTGCCACACGGTATACTGTAATCATTAAACTTTTGTTAAATATTAGATAAATAAATGGATTTAATCCTAAGTCATTTCTAAGGAATCAGAAAGTTTACAAGCCTCTGACTTGAAAACATTAAGAACAAAAAAGAAACATAAATAAACTAATAAATGGATGGATGGGTGGATGAATTAAATGACCTGTCTGTGGCGCTAATCTCCAATTTTGACTAAGCATTAGTGTATTTTCCAGCCCTCACACTTTCCATGTTTGTCACTCCTTTCTCCAACAGAAGAAATTGGGTCCCTGCTTACCTCGGAGTATTTATTTATTTTCCCAGTGATGAACTAACAGAAGCAAAATTTGAACACACTGCTGAATAAATCATCTCAGTCTGAAGAAAAATTGAATGGTAAACAAATAGTGAATTTTAGTTGTTAAATTTATTCTTACAAATGTATGGATTAGCATTTCTGTAACTACTTTCTGTATGCTGTAGAACTGATAAAATGAACATGTTCAAATTTAAATATTGAGGATGTTTAGATTTAACATGCTTCATGAAACTAAATGATTCAGGGATAATTTTTTCCTGATCATATTTTTTCCTAAAAGATGATTTTATTCCCAAATGTCAGAAAACCTGTTCTCCCAAATAAGATGGGACAAGAATGTTAAAGTCACACTCTCCTTTGAAAGAATTTTAGATCAAATTAAGCCTTTGTTGGTGACAAAACAGCCTGGAAGGAAAAGAATATGAGAAAAGCCCATTTCTGATGGATAACAGATGAAAAGGGGAGGCTGCAGCTCCCCTAAAAGGACTGATTTCCTGTTATAGAGAGAAAACATTTCAA
Source organism: Phocoena phocoena (assembly GCF_963924675.1). NCBI lineage: Eukaryota > Metazoa > Chordata > Mammalia > Artiodactyla > Phocoenidae > Phocoena > Phocoena phocoena. The sequence goes on along the minus strand of NC_089222.1, from coordinate 27,353,513 downwards.
CTGGTATATACTTCCTCCTTGAACGAAGCCTGACTCATGGTAAGCATTAGGTAAATATTTCTGAATGAATAAGTAATAATAACCCACAACACACAACTCTATTCTTACCATTGTGGTCAATGAATCGTCTAAATTTGCATTCCCAGTCAATGCACACAGGTGCATGCCACCATCACCACACATTATCCTGCACTGGATTTAGGGGTAGGAACATAGGAGGGACAGGTATTGGGGCATCTTTCTTCTTTGTTTACTAATCCAGTGCACAGGCCTCATTTATTTGTTTAAATGTCTGGTATAAAATGTCCATTTCAGTCCATATGTGTGGATAGATTAGGGAGATTAAAATATTAAAATTGAGATAATTTATCTGTCAATACTTCAGAAACCAGTTTGCAACTATCTCTGTACTGAATTTCTGGGAATGTCTATTTAAATGATACAATAAATTAATGAAGCTTCTAGAGCAAATTTAACGATAGTTGTCACCTAAAACCATGAGTATGGTTATATTATTAGATCAAAGGTATAGATCTCTTTTAGAAACTTTATGATATTATAAGAAAAGAGAAGAATAGCCTGAGTTTGAATTGGCTTGCCAGTATTTAAGAATCAAAGACAAATTTTATTTTACTGGATAAGAAAAGTTTGTAGTAACAATTTTCTTTATCCTTTAATATGTAATTTATTAATTTCTACTACATTCCAGAAACTGTTGAAATTGAGTATTCCTAATTTATCTTACTAGTGTTTTACTCTATCATCTCTACAGAAGCATGTGCTATTCCTCACTCTGAAACCTAGATAATGGAAAGGAGGCCAACAATATTGAGCAGATAATTTCATTCCCTGCAGACTCTTCAAAAGGGGATGATTTTATCTGGATCACAGTGAGGATATATCCTTTGGAACCCAAAACAAAAGATCCTACTCCTTGAAAGGGCTGAGAATGGCTCCTTTCCGCATCCTACCCTGACTTTTTTTTTTTTTTCTTTTCTTTTTGAATTGTTTATGTCTCTGCTTTACTGCTCTGCTGAAACATGTAACACATGGTGGCACCTGAATATTTTAATCGTCAGAGATGCACTGCATTGACTGGACCATTCCAGAGCTTTCTTGAAACTAATTAATATGTGAGCTTTGATTCCAGTGTCTTCTGAAAAAACATTTTAAAAATAACCACATATAAATTAATCATTACCAAAACCACTAATTGTAGACCTAGCCAAACATGTATTCTGAACTGAACTTACTTTTACAGATGGCCATTATAGTAAATGGACTTCTGCTTCCATAAATGTGAGGTATTAAATGTTTTATGAATATTCCTAACATTTTCACTCAATCTTTCCTGTCATCATGGAAATCAACACTATTTTGGGGCTCTATGTATTGTTTCAACTCCACTGAGAGGCATGATGATATCTAAATATATTTTGTAGAAAAGGAGAGAGCAAGCAATTTTGATAAAATACAAGGTGAATTTATAGAGCTGTATGTCTTTACAAATCCTGTTATTCAGGAAGACCTACGTTCAGTATTCAGCAACTATTTAAGCAGCCTGATTTGCTAACGTGAAGGGCATTAATTCTATTAAACTGTCCATTGAAATTACATCACTGGAAAGGAAATTTTATATCCAGATTCATTTACTAAAACAACAATAATGTTAGCAAAAGATATTCCCTGGGACTTATAACCAGGTAGAAATGGAATATACTATTCAGTATTGTGCTATTTTTATTTAAATCATGCTCTGATACAGCATATGTGACTGCAAAAAGCCTGTGTCTAAAGAAAATGGAAATACTAGAAATATAATTTAATTGCCAACTAAACATTATTGGAATATTTTAGACATATTCAGACCTAATAAAGAAAAACCTTGTATCATGTGTACCATATACAAATTCATTGTACATACAAAGTATAACCTTAACTTTCATACAAAGTAACTGAATATATGTACTTCTGGGGAAAGTCTTTTAAAGTAAAAATTTTATGTTGAATTAGTAATTATTTTCCCTATTTCCCATGTTAAATGGACTTCACTGTGCTGATTATGGGTTTGGCCTCTCTTACTCTTTTTTTCTATACTTTCATCATTGTATTATTTTATTGTTCCTTTAAGTAAAAATAAGGGATACAGAAATCCCTCAATCATCTTTTAATTTATATTTATTTTTTGAATGTAAAATCTAATCAATTATAGAAAATGCATTAAAAGTTTGAAGATTTCAAATTTATAATTCTAACACCAGGAGATAATCATTGTTAAAGTTTCCTTTAATTGAGAACTACATTGAACACGTTTTGTGTAAATACCTGACAATACTTATGGAGATTCCAAAGACTGAATTTTGAAGTGCGACTACTGCAACAAAGAAAATGTTCCTTTATAAGACTCTATCCATCTTCCCAAATAAATTTCCAAAGAAGTTGTACCAATTTACGTAACCTGCTAGCAGTGTGTGAGACTGCTCGCTGCTCTCAGCCTTGCCAACCTCAGCTTTAAATACCATAGTCCCAGCAGTTGATGTAGTAGATAAAATATGCTGTATCATTGATTCAAATGTTGCTTTCACCGCTAAAATTAATTTTTCTTATGGGCAGTTTTTCTCTTGTGTATGATCTCTTCATTTTTCTTTTGGGTTTCCTAAAGTTTTTATTTTATATTTGTTATTATTCTTTATAAATTAAGGTACTAATCTTTTGTTACATTTACGCAGGTCTTCATAATTAAGTGGTTCAGTTTTATTTATCATCAATCATATAAGCACTCAGCAAATATTCATTTAGGATCAGCTATGTTTATAGCTAATAAGTAGAAAATCCAAGGGTTAAAACTGAAAAGTATCTATCTCAAAATGTATTTCCCTTTCCACGATACCACAATTCTCAACTATGAGAGCAGTAAAAATAAAGATTGATATTAACTGTGTGTGTATGTGTTGGGGGTGTCCCTGTCCATGTGGCACTTGAAATAATTCAGTGGAAAATAACTAGAGTTTTGAAAGGTTGAGATAGGATAGAAGGGAATTGTAAGCTGAAAGAAGAGAATAAACAAAATCAGGCAGTTTTAAAATAGATGATCTGTTTAGGAAACATATAGTCCAAATGTGAATGCAACATTGGATGCACAGAAGAATAAAGAAAACTATGTAAAGGAAGCTAGATTGGGAAAATATTTAAAACAATTCGAATAAAGTTTAAATAGTGTTTGTACCTTTATGAGGTAGAGACCATCTTGTAGCGGCAATGCTTTTAAGTACATATAAACCAGCAAGGGGTGACCTGTGCCTTAAAAATAAGGCTGGATTAGAAGATGGAGGCTACTGGAGACATCAGTGGCTTAGGATTCTACTGTAATACTTTAGATTTAAAAATTATAGAGAGACTTTACAGGGGTAACAGGATGACAGGATGCAGTTCCTGACTGGGCGGACAGATGAAGGAGTGGGGAAAGTCACTATGGTAACATACAAGTTTCTGAACCCACTAGGCTGTGAGAATGGTGACTTCATTATTTGAAAGAGAATACAAGAAGATGGAGAGGAGATGTTCTGCTCTGGCTATTAACTCTTGGGAAATTCCCCACTGCTAATCAATTTCACCGATACCTGTTCAAAAGTCACTAGAGTAGAAATGGCTTTTCCCCAAAAATATTCTCTTTAGAATCGGGGAAAAAATGAAAACATATACCAAATTTCTTAATTATTTATTTTTTTTATTCTTAAGGTCATATAAATGACATATTTACAAGCAATGTAATCAATAAAACAAAATCATGATGTCCAAATAAATACCTTTAACAAGCGCTCTTAGGTGAATCTTTAAACTGATTTGATCAGATGATTCTACCCATCACTGAAGCAGAAAAATGTGATCACTTTTCCATGTATGTATAAGTAAAGATGAAGTTATTTTGTCTTCTATCGAAATTTCATGTCTGTTATCTGTCATTCAACCTAAGCCATAGTTGATATTGTGGTAACTGGGAATATTGCAGGACACTTATATAGGATTTTTTTTCAATGCTGAGAAAAGATTAGTGTTTTATTAAAAGAAAATCTCCCTTTTCTTTTTTAGGTCTGCTTCTCCAAACCTGGCACAGAGTGTGAAATGTGAACTCTATTTACAAAGAGAATGCACAGCCATGAATTTTGTGCATAAATAATTTAAAAGACCTTCTAAAACTTAGTTTATCTCATTACGCCATTTACTCGTTTCTACAGAGTGAATGCATTTTGGAAAACCAGAAATGTAGCATAATGTTAGAGACACCAGATGTTTACATCTATATAAGAAAAAATCGACAAAATGGATTTGTAGGACAGATTTGTAGGACAGAAAATCTATTTATGCTGCAACTGATTCTTATAAAGCATGCCAGAAAAATTGGGGGAAGTTTGGGGGAAGATGCTGCATAGCATAATCAAGCAGTCTTCTATTTTATTCTATTTCATTCCTCTGAACATAATATTGATATAAAATACTGTGCCTCAAAATGCCTAGAATAGGGTTTGACAGAATATGCATGAAAAATAGGTCAGCTTATTTTCCCTTCCTCTCGATTATTTTAATATTTTAGTTATCGTTACATAAATTTCATTATCCTTTAGGTTAATTTAAACCATCATTTTAATGCAAGCTTGGGAAACATTTTAAAATAATAATTTATTTTTAAATTTGAACACTCGCTAGGCTTTTCTGTTCTTATAGCCCTAAGTATAAAGAACAGACACAAATTTGGACTTGTCTAGCTGATTTTCTTCTTTGTTGGCTCCAAGTCAATTAAAAGTGCTCAAAGCTTCCTAGGGCCCCATGTAGCAATAATCCAGTTCTTACTTTAATCCAATTTCAATGACTTCCCCTGAAGTTGGCAGTAACATAGCCCTCATGATGACCAATTAGGTATTCCACATAAAAATCGCAGCTGCTTCAGCAGAGAAAATGATTACTGTAACATCTGGTAGTATACTGATAAGGTTATCAAACAGGAAGCTAAATCTTGAAAATCAGCTGCTCTTTATTCCAGCTTCTTTCAACTCCCATAGAATTATTAATTCTAGGACATATACAGGATGAGTCAGCTCAAAGCAAAGGAAAAAAAGAATCAAGCTGCACCATAGTAGTTCATTTTACGTGGATCTACAAGGCAGGCAAGACATAATTCAAACATGGATTCAAACTTTTCACACTTCCCAAAGAATATTACTATACATTAGTCACAAATTTATAGGACAATGATATTGCATACTTTCCTTGGAATGCACTGTTCAACATTATATATGAATTGATGTTTAATATGTGCTTGAAGAGCAGCAATAATCATCAAAAAATAAGTGCTGGGCTTCCCTGGTGGCGCAGTGGTTGAGAGTCCGCCTGCCGATGCAGGGGACTCGGGTTCGTGCCCCAGTCCGGAAGGATCCCACATGCCGCGGAGCGGCTGGGCCTGTGAGTCATGGCCACTGAGCCTGCGCATCCGGAGCCTGTGCTCCGCAACGGGAGAGGCCACAACAGTGAGAGGCCCGCATACAGCAAAAAATAAAAATAAAAAAATAAGTGCTATATTTATCTTATTATATTTAATACATTAAGATAACATATTTATATTAATACATAAATATATATTTAAGTGGTGTTTTATCTTCACGGGGGAAACTTTATATTTCAGATTCAAGGTAAGTTCAAATAAAAAGAATAATGTTAGATCCCCTACATTATATTATGCAAGAAAAGATAGGTACATTAATGTACTAAATGTAAAAAATTCTACAATAAAAATATTACCAGAAAACATACAGCAATTATTTACGTTCATGGAGAACAGGAAGTGTTTCTAAACAAGGCAAATAAAGCATATGACAAAAAATTGGAAATCTTGATCATGCTAAATTAAAACGTTTAAATTTCTATAAGATGACACAAAGTCAATGGATATTTGGAAAACCAAAAAAATGTGTAACATTTATATTACAGACTAAGGATTAGTATCTTGATTTAAAATTAAATTGTTAGAAATCACACAAAATAACAATCCATACTGAAAGGATATGTATAGACAACTCACATAAGGTAAAATACAAATAGTCCGTGACTGTATGAAAAGAAGCTCATCCTGAGAAATAACCAAGAAGATACTAGTTATTAGGTTTGCAAATAGATACAGATAGATAGATGATATATGGGTAGATAGATTTCTCATTAAACTGGCAATTTTTTCAAAAATAAAATTAAAGGGTTTATTGGATTGTGGGAAGATGGGTACTTTCATACAAAGCTGGTGGTATTTTAAATTTTAGAGCATGTTTGCAACAAATTTGACAGTGTTCAATGAAATAAAAATGTGAATATTCAATAGTCCAGTAATTTTATTTCTTAATTTTGTCCACAGTGAATATTCACACCTGTGTTAAAGGAGGAACATACACCATTATTCATAATTGAAAAAACAAATGTCTCTAAAATATTAGGTAGATTTATAGTTACACAGATTTTATGGCAGTATCCTCCAGATACTTCTGAAAAAGTCACAGAATTATATGTATGGTATGTCATTTATGTTTACAAAGACACACAGAAATACTAAATGTTTTCTATTGGAGCATATAGATGTGTGAAGGGCCAAAAAAATCTGGAGTATGATGACTAGTCTGATAACTTCCAGGCAATGAGAGGAGTGGAGCAGAATGTAGGAGAAACCAAGGACTGGGGGACTGGCGTATTGATCAACAGGGTCATTAGCGCTAGCTGTAAAGATTTAGTTTATATAAGGACAATGCATCTGTTTATGCAATATCACATATTTTTACATAACATGTTTAAATATAATACTGAGAAATTTGAACAAAATTTGAGACCACTCACAACTGTGAAATTACAGAGTAAATGGAAAAAATATTAACTAAACAAGGAAAAAAGAAAGAGAGAGAGAAAATGAAAGGGAGGGAGAAAGAATGAGAAAGAAAGAAACTGGGGGAGGGAGGGAGGAAAGGAGGGGGAAAGAATACAAGTAGATACTGCCATGTAGCAGAGATTTCCTAATTTTAATATCTGCTCTATAAATTTGAGCTTCCTTGTAGCTATGGCAAAAACGAAAAATACATCAACTTATTTGACTGACATAGAAAAGAACGCAAATTAGTTAAATTATTTTTGCAAGTGTTTTCACTCCCAAACAAAATTTATGGCATTGCTTATTGTGTTATATCTTATCAAAGAGACATAGGAAAACATGGAGAGTGTCTTGAAATGCAGTTGTAAAAGAGAGAGAAATGAATGTTTCTTATACTTATCCTCTATAAATTTAGATTATAACACAGCTTTTCTAAAATACAACTGCCATTGTGACACTTTAAAAATCCAGGGAAAAATATATGGAGACTCTAAGCATGTCTAAGTGACATATATGACTTCTCAGTGGACTGTTCTGGGAGATACCAGACTTTCTGGTTGACGCTGGCCAAGCCCTGCCTTGGAGGCAATGTATATTTGAGTTGCTAATTATTAAAAGCTTTACATTATAGACTTTGTTGGCCAAAATGAAAGCCTTTTGTTTCAGACACAATATATGAGAAAACACTTGTCATGGTGTCACTAGAACTTGGGAATCTGATACATCTTCTACACAAAATCGAACATCACTATATTTCAGTAAAGATGAGGCAAAAGAAGAAATTTTAGGTAAAATCCTCAGTCATATAGTTAATTTCCTCAAAGATTTGCCCAATTATTTGATCCTACATTTTCTATATTAAACAACATAAAGGAAGGAAGAACTATTTTAACTACTTGTTAACAGTTAAACATTTTACACTAAAAAGTTGTCACATAAAACTATATTACTCATAAAGATTGTAAGTTATTTTATGCTTTAATGAATATTGTATTCAAATGGACTTACATGCTAGAGTCAATGGAAAACTATAACCCCACAGAGCTGAATAAATGAATATAATGTTTCTCGACCCGAGATGATCATTAAGTGACAAGCTTTAAAAATGAAATACTCTTATCAAGGTTCCATCCTTAAATAGTTACATCAGAATCTTTGTAGATGGGTCATGGAACCATTGCTTTTTATATGCTTCCTAAGCGACTCTAGTGTACAGCCAGGTTGAGAACCACTGCAAGTTTGAATGCCAGTTGGTGTCCACAAAAATGATGAAAAAGCTGTTTCAAATAAAATATTTTAGTTTAAGAGAAAATAAGGCTATCTAGTTCTTCTGCTGGTAACTAAATAATAGTTACAGGTAGCAACCACCTTGTCAGGGATTCTGGTTCCTATGAAACTGAGATTTAGTGAGGTTAAGTTATATGTCCAAGACTACATATTCAAAAACTAGAAACCTAAACAGCTCTGCCTGTCCTGGAGGTCTATGCCACTATTTCCGCAATACAATATCTCTTACATTAAAAATGCTCAACATTTAATAATGTATGACACTCAAACTTCCAAAAACAAATCATCACTTTTCAAAATCAAATTTGATATTTATACCTCCGAGTCTTTCTACATCTTTAGTATTAGAAGAAAGTGTTTCATTCCTTTCCTATCTTAGAATGTTTATTTTTCAAACTTAGTTAATGATCCTTGCTCCTCCTCCATGCCAGGAAAAAAATTCTGTCTTCACATGTGCTCTCATAATTTCTATGCATGATTCTTGCAACAGTTATCACATTGATTATCTAAACCTCTATAACAGAAAAATGTTTACCGTGTCCCAGGCATGCACATATGATGCTACATCACCTCAAGCCCAACAGAATCTTCCCATAATCCAATTTTAGTTCCTGGAGACTCTGTTCTTGAATAAAGAGTCTCTCTCAAGTTTAATTAGCAAATTAACACTGTTGTTTTAAAAATCAACATTTGCCTTTGGGGATTATTGTAGATTCACATGCAGTTGTGAGATGTAATACAAAGAGGTCCCACATACTCTTTACCCAGAATGCCTAATGGTTACATGTCGACAGACTATAGTACAATATCATAAGCATATTGCCATTGATATAGTCAAATACTGATCAGTTCCATCACCACAGGGATCTTTCCTGTGGTGGATCCTTCAAAGCCACACCCATCTCCCTTCCACCATTCCCTAGCCCCTTATCCCTGGCTACCATGAATTGGTCTCCATTTCAGTATCTTTGACATTTTAAGAATATTCCAAGAGTGTATGAAAAAATGTGTAATCCTGTTTTTTAGTGGAGTATCTATACATGTCCTTTGGAAACTGTTGGTTGCTTGTGTTCTTCAGTTTTTCCATATCCTTGCTGGTTTTCTGTCTAGTGTTTGAGAGTGGGCTGGGGAAGTCCCCCAATATAAATTTGAATAGGCTTATTTATACTCTGAGGTCTATCAACGTTTGCTTAATTTATTTTGAGGCTCTGTTTAGTGCATACAAATTGATCATTTTATCAATATATAATGTCACTCTTTGTGTCTAGTAATTTTCTCTGATCTGAAGTCTATTTTTTTTGACAATAGGAGAGCCATTCCTGTTTTTTGTTTTGATTAACATTTCCATGATATATATTTTCCATTCTTTTACTTTCAACCTACTTATGTGATTGTATTTGAAGTGAGTTACTTGTAAACAGCATACAGTTGGCTTGTGAGAATTCTGTTATTTTTTACTTTTATTTTTACCTATGTCAGTACATCCATCTCTGCCTTAAAAATGGTATATTTAGACCTTAAGGTAAGTGATATGTTAGGGTTGAGTCTGCCCCATTTTTTGTTCTTTCTGTTTAATTTTCCCATTCTTCTATTTCCCTTGTCTTGCCTTGCTGTGAGTTTGGTTAAAGGCTGTTTTTAAGCACCCTATTATAGTCAAGCTACTGCCTTCTGGTGATGAGTCTGTGTGGCTTTGGAATGCTCTCAAGTCAGCCCCATGTCCAGCTATGATTGCTGTTATGTGGGAACAGCCTAGCAGGGCACACACACAGCCATTCAGACCCCACAGAGTTGACTGTGATCCAGGAGGGCTTTCTTAGCTGACTGTCTTTCCCTGGTTCTCTCCACTAAACTTGTGACTGCTCTCAGATTTTGCTAATATCCTGGAGCTACCAGCTTCCTCTTGATTGCTCTCCACAAAGATCTACATTATTTTCAACAATGATTTTAAGCATAATGAGCACTGGTGTCCTGTCAGCAGGTGTCAGCCTCTGCTCTCCTTGGCTCAAGTGGAAACTTCCTCTTTATGAGCAAGATAAGGTGGAAAAACTGGAATCCTACTTTCACCGCATTGTGGCTGGAGTAGAGTTTCCAGTCTATGACTGGGACTGGGTGTGAGAAAAGAAACTGTCTTCTCAGCCCTGTCTAAGACAGATCTTCTCTAACAGAGTGCTAAGAAATAAATACCAGCAGCCCACCTCTGCCAGGGTAAAACTGTGGTCGCACTAGGATCTAGGGGGACAGGGAGCCCCTGTCTTCTTGGCTATCCTTATCGAGAGTAAAATACCTGAAATGAAGTCCTGTAATAAGAATCTGGGGGAGGAGGCAGGTAAGAGAGCAGGTCGTGTTTCAAATAACAGATTCTTGCTGTTCTCACCAAGATTTAAGGAGATTTTCTTGAAAGAATATTTCCCCATTTGTTGTATGCCCTTAAGACAATTTCCATACAACTTAATTTAAAAAATTCAGCAGTTAAATTGTTGTTTTGGTAGAGAGACGGGTCCACCAAGCTCATTATTCTGCCACTCTAGAATGCCAAACTTTAGCTAGTATATTTTTTAAAGATAACTATTTTACTCAATTTTACCAGCATGTCAGTTATTGTATTTTACTCAACTTTATCAGCATGAATAGATACACACACATACACAAACATATACACACTATAATATATATAACATATATTATATACATATACAATATATATAGGTAGGTAGATAGAGATAGAGATGTTTATGATTTTAATTTATCAACAAAACATTCTCATCCTTTGGGGAAAACAATATACATGACTGTCAGTTTCCATTTTTCAAAAGTAAAACACCATTTTCTTAGCAGTTTTGCAGTATATAGAAGTCCACACTATTTCACAATAGGCTAGATATTTAATATTTCAATTAATAATAATTGTAAATAATTGTTTTATATAAAGATGGCATAAAATCACTATAGAAATCTATGGCAAGGACTTCTTGATGGTAAGAAAAAATGATAGAAAAGTTTTAAAAGTTTGATATAAAAAATATACATGAAATTAAAAAATATTCAAAATAAAGAGGAAATAGAAATAATTTTGCTCTGGAAGATTTGGGAAATAAATGGAATATGAATTTCATTTACTTTAAGAAGTATAACCCTCAAAATTTCTCCCTAAGTACAAAAGTAGTAAATGGCCAATGTACAAGGTTTAACAAGCATAGAATAAAATAAAATAATACCCACAGTATTATTATGATGATTCTAGAGAAAAGGTACAATAAAGCACCAAGTACAAAAGAGTTAAAAGTTCTCAAACTCTGTATTTTATTGGCTATAAATGAGTTGAATCCACACTACCATTTACACTCAATCCTGTTTGTACGGCTCTAACTTCTACATAGAACCCCTGCTAGTTTCCCCCAATGCTCCAAGTTCTATTTGTGAGCTATTTGTGGACATTTTACCCACGCTTAGGGAAGCTTGATAGTGTGTATAGAAATCCAAGTATGTTGGATTTCTAATAAGGCTTTTCCATTCTTGGTAAGCCCTGTCATGTGCCATAAAACAACATGATGCTTATGGGTGCAAAGTTGCACACGTCTAACCAGGGAGCCCTGTGATGTCCAGGTTACGGGCTCTGGGGATTCTTACATGCTACCCTCTTAGGTTGACAATATGGCAATGCATTTCCTCCAGACCTCAGTTCATTGGAGTAGCTAAGTTATGGGAGAAATGAGGAAAATCTACTCCCTGGGTCCAGTCTGGTGACCAAAAATATAAGCTGTTCTCTCTAGTTTTCTTGTTTTGCCACAATCCCATGGCACACTTTTAAACTTTCTTCTCCGTGATCCCTTCACCTTCATGCAAATCACTAGTATTCCCAACCATAACAACTCAGGGACATTGGCCATACAATTCTCCATTTAGAAAGAAAATGAGATTCTATGATGACTTATTTGAGGTCACACATTAAAAAGAAATTGTTCCATTTGGCGTTTATGTTCTTATTACCATACCTTAGCTATAAGAGCCTCCAAATCTGGAATTTTGACTTTTTCCTGGAAAGAAAGAGTTATTTTCATCATTAACATTATAACCTCTTATCACTGAGAAGTTACTAAGAGACTGGATAAATAGGACTCTACTAAGTACCGTATGTACATTTACTTGTTGGTCCTACAACTAACCCACAGTGTAGGTATGATGGTTGTACTTGCTGTATAGATAAGGAAGTGAAGGTTTTAGGTGATCAGGTGAGATGTAGGAGTATAAAGTTATGGATCAATTTTGCACTCAAGCAATCCTTCTCCATGCCAGGACTCTACCCAGCTAAGCCCAGCCATTGTGCTGAACCAGGTTCTCAGAGCGACACTAGACTCTCGATGACTCTCATTAGCTGTAATAGATTGTGATAAAGCAGCCAACCCAGGAACTTTGCAAAAAAGCTTCAGTATTTTTTAATTTTGCCTTTCTTTCCATTCAATCCCATATACCATCATAAAAGGATCTAACAATCCAAACATAATCAGAAGTAATTTCAGTGTGTACATGTGCTTTCTTTGTACTGAAAATAATATTTTATTTATTAAAAAATGCTCCTCCTTTATTATAAACCATAAAATACAACATAAGAAACAGACAGTGAAGCAGATGGTGAAAATCAAGTTTTCATAAAATACAAAATACCTTTCATACATTTAAAAAAATATATCAGGATGAATAAATCTTTGCAAATAAAGTAATATCTTCCATATTTCCTAAGTATAATAAAATATTTACCTTAGTGAATTTGCACCTAAGAGGTTACATATAAAATGACAAATTATCAAATATTTATAAAATAATTAACACCTTTTTACTCAGATTAGCTGATTACAAACACATGCTGAAACGATCTTGATCGTCTTCCCAGAAAGAAAAATAATCATAAGGGCATATTTTAATTGATCAAAAAGAAAGACATTAAAGTTTTTTGTTTTTTTTTTTTTTTTGCGGTACGCGGGCCTCTCACTGCTATGGCCTCTCCCGTTGCAGAGCACAGGCTCCGGACGCGCAGGCTCAGCGGCCATGGCTCACGGGCCCAGCCGCTCCGCGGCATGTGGGGTCCTCGCGGACCAGGGCACGAACCTGCGTCCCCTGCATCGGCAGGCAGACTCACAACCACTGCGCCACCAGGGAAGCCCTAAAGTTTTATATTTATTTAAAAAATGCAACTATCTTTGTTTCATGAATTTTCTGCTTTGAAATGGAAGAATGACATTTAGACATCACAGAGATTCTATTATTTTTTTAAAGCATATTCCCCACAGATGTGTTGGCAGAAATTCTGCATTGCATGTAGTAAATAATGAATGAGCTTTGAGGGTGTGAAATTATAATATCAAAGATAAAGAAATAAACAAATTATATAAAATATCAGTAATGCAAAGAACCTCTAATACTGGATGATAGGAAACAATATAAAGTATTGTAACTTACACGTACACCACTGAATTTTCTTTTAAAATCAAGTTAAACCTGTTACCAAGTTCCTTTAGGTGGGTGGAAATTTGTAACACTAGATTGCTTTTCAGCATTTCAAATGATACACTAGCTGTATCATTTGGCCATAAAATTCCTCCTATTTGAAAATTATTTCCATTTTTATTTTATTTTCATTACTCTTTGTTTTTCTCGTTCTTCTTTTGATCTGGTCAACATATTTTTTAAAATTTTATCTTCTTCAATGGCTGAGCTTTTTCCTTAAAAGCTAATAGGAATACCTTAAATATAGATGCTTCTCAAAGTTTAAAGTACAATCCTCTCATCCTTTCGCTTTTCTATCCACCTTCCTGGGACAATTTTATCCATCTCCATCATATGAGCTATAAATTATTTGAGAATGATACCAAAGTCTCATCCCTTTTCAGAGTACAATATTATCCTGAACAGATTTTTTATATTTTCCCTAAAACTTGCATCTTTCCTGATATTTCTCCCAGTTAATGATATCAACATACTTTCAATAAAGCAGAAATGAACTCTGATAACAGTTTTCAGTTTTCCTACATCTCTAAACCCTGTGGCACATCATGAATAAATCCCATAAATTCTACCTCTGAAAGTCTCTTTTAAATATTTTGCTTTTCTTTTCACTGGCGTACATTCATGTCTGCTTATTTAGATTATTAAGATGTTATCTACTGTCCTCAATTTATCTCAAGATCTTTCTTCACACGGGCACTGATAACTCACTGAAGCACAAATATGACAGTGTTGCTGTCTGGGTGAAATACTGATACTACCTGATTACCTCTTGTGAAACTCTGAGCATCATATTCAGTGCCCTTCAAATTTTAATATCAATTTATAGTCCTACTCTTGATTTCCAAAAGGTTCCTACCCTGTCACATTTGCTCCTGTCACACCAGTGACACAGAAGCTTAATTCTCCATGACTTTTCCCCAATCTTGCCTTTCCTGATAATAATACCATTCCTGAAATGACAGTATTGTCACCCCTCTGAAACTGTACACATCCTTAAAATTCCAGGACAAATGCCTTCTGCCCTGTAAAAGGATATTTTACCCTAGTCAGAATTAGTTTTTTCCTTATCCATGCTTTTAAAAAACTTCTCTTAAAGCATTTTTCATTCATACAGTCCAGATCTAGAGTCCGTCTGCACCTTAAATTAAACCATTATATATATTAAAAATATAATAAATCATCAATATGTTTATCTCAGTTTTACTCTAAATATAAATAATATAAACAGAATAGTTTTCCCTATTAGTTTGAACATAATGGATACTACTTTGGATACAATGGATACAAATATTTTGCCCTGAATATTTACTTCAGGGAATTTTTTAACTTTATTCTCTATAACAGATGGTCAAGTTTACACAGATTTATAAAAATTAAAATATTTTATATAAATCTAGATTATTTTATAATAACAGGGAAGAAGGGAAATTATATGTAATATATTTATATTTTTTCTCTTTTTATCCCTTTATTTGTGAGTAATAACCATATAGCATACACTTCTAAGTATAACCAAAAATATGAGCCAGAAAGAAATCATTGTCTTCTCATAATTTAAGATAACACAAATCTCCTATTTTCAGCTGCAAGAAAATATACCAATAAAGAAAACTAAAAGCATGTACTATATAAACGTACTACAACAAATGTTCATTGTTATCTCAAATGCAAATAGAGCAGCTTTATGCAATTAATAACTCCATGCATTAAACTCATGGACTTTGAAGCAAATCATCAATTTGAACACACGCCTGCCCAGTTCCAGAGATCACCATGTTAATCACTGTAGACTGTGAGATTATCCCAATGTCAGAGTTATTTCACACTTCCTGAGAAAGTTCAAGTATTTATATACTATATACTTGTTATAGGGTCTATATAACCTTATTTTTTAAGACTATTTTTCTAGAGCAGTTTTAGATTTACAATAAAATTGAGAAGAAAGTAGAGACTGCCAATATATTTCCTGCTCTCACAAATGCATGGCCTCCCCCATTATTAACTCACTAGGATGGTGTGTATATATATATATATATATATATATATATATACACACACACACAAATATATATATATATGTATATATATATATATTTGTGTGTGTGGTACGTGGGCCTCTCACTGTTGTGGCCTCTCCTGTTGTGGAGCACAGGCTCCGGACGCACAGGCCCAGCAGCCACGGCCCACGGGCCCAGCCGCTCCACGGCATGCAGGATCCTCCCAGACTGGGGCACGAACCCGCGTCCCCTGCATCGGCAGGCGGACTCTCAACCACTGCGCCACCAGGGAAGCCCGGATAGTATATTTTTTTTACATAGAATAAACCTACGTTGACAGAACATAGTCATTCAAAGTCCGTAGTACAACATCCATTGGTGGTGTACATTCAATGGGTGTGGACAAATGTATAATGACATATAACCATCATTATAATATCATACAGAGTATTTTCATTGCCCTAAGAAATACTCTGTGCTCTGCCTATCCTTTTCTCCCCCAACCCCTCACCATATCCCTGGCAACCACTGATCTTTTTATTGTCTCCATAGTTTTGCCTTTTCCAGAATGTCATACAGATGGATCATACAGCATGTAGCCTCTAGATTGGCTTCTTTCACTTAGTAATATGCATTTAAGTATCGTGCATGTCTTTTCATGGCATGACAGCTCATTTATTTTTAGCACTGTTTAATCTTCATGTATTTGGGGATTTTCCAGTTATATTTCCGATATTATTTCTAGATTAATTCCATTGTGGTTTGAGAGCAAACCTTGCATAACTTCTATTATTTTAAATTGGTTAAGTGTGTTTTATGGCCTAGAACGTATCTTGGTCTATCAACGTTCCTTCCATGTAATCTTGAAACAAATGTGAATTCTGCTGCTGATGGATGAAGTAGTCTATAAACGTCATTTATATTAATTGATTGATGGCGTTATTTTCAGCTATGTCTTTACTGATTTCTGTCTGCTGGATCTGTCCATTTCTGACAGAGAGGTGTTGAACTTTCCAACTATGATCGTGGCAATATCTATTTCTCCTTGTAGTTCTATCAGTTTTTGCCTCATATAGTTTTATGCTCTGTTCTTAGGTGCATACATGTCAAGAGTTGCTATGTCTTTTAGGAGAATTGACCCCTTTATCATTATGTAATGCCCTTTTTTTAATCTATGTAAACTTTCTTTATTTTTAAATTGTTCTGTCCAAAATTAATATAGCTATTCTTGCTTTCTTTCGATTATTGTCAGCATGGTATATTTCTCTCCATCCATTTACTTTTAGATATAAACTGGGTATTTTGTAGACAACACACAGTTGGATCATGTTTTTTAATCCTACCCTGGCACTGTTTTCTGTAGTAGTTTTTGTTCCTGTGTGTCTGCTCCAGGAAGCCATGATTCCCTGTATTCACATGTATCTCCAGTCTTGGGGACAGTAGTTTGCCCTCTATCCTCCCTTTCCCTTA
The DNA here is from genome assembly GCF_963924675.1 of Phocoena phocoena. Lineage (NCBI taxonomy): Eukaryota > Metazoa > Chordata > Mammalia > Artiodactyla > Phocoenidae > Phocoena > Phocoena phocoena. Next base: position 27,336,359 of record NC_089222.1, on the reverse strand, counting down.
TGGATCCAATAAAAATTGTTGGTTTTTCAGTCTATTCAGCTTTTTTACCTATTGTTAGGATGGAATAGTGACATTCAAGATCTTTAGATGAGAAATAGAAACTACTATATCCTTATTTATAATCAAGAGTGTCAATTCCAAAAATTGTGGGGGTTTTTTTGGTCAGAAGGTGTGTCCAGATTTTAATGCAAAGAAGATGATCCTCAAAGGTCTAAATATTACTGGGAAATACAGTTAGTCATAAGTTATGGTTTTATTATTGTTGGATTATACCTTATACCAAATACTTAATCTCACATTTTACATAATTGAACCATCCTTATAGTTGTAATTTTTATCCAAATAATATTTTGAGGAAAATGACAAAATTTAATTTACTTATTTAGTAGATATTTGTTGATCATCTACTAGAAATATATTCTATTTGGATCCATTAACTCAACCAAATTTTTTTAAATTGAATTTTCACTATGAATTAGGTACTCTAGTAGTCACTGTTAAGACAGAGGGAATAAGAAAGATATTGGTCCTGCTTAACAGAGATGTGTTGTAATGTAGACTATTATTATAGACACTAAACAAATAAGTACCAAGAGGGACCTGGGCTTCTGTGGGAAGCTGAACACTCAAGCCCTGGGAAGTTTCTACAGGAAGGAAGAAATGTGTTCTAAGAAGAGGGACCAGCATGGTATGAAGGCCAAGAGGCCAGAGAAATGAGTGAGAGTAAGGTGTTTTAGAGGAATTGAATAAAATTCCATGCTGACAGAGAAGGGCAAAAGGAGGCAGAGTTGGGGACAGCAATAGACAAGAGGGTGAAGTGGGCAAATGCCAGACCTTGGAGGAACACAGGAGACAAGGTAACTATTTTAGACTTATATTAACCTCAAAGAGGAGATGGAAGGATTGTAAATATCCTAGCCATGTGTTGCAGTGTGTGTTAAAGTCACACAGCCTGTCTACAGCCATACCACGCTGAAAGCGCCCGATCTCTTCTCATAAAGTCACACAGCCTGCAGTATGGTGAAGAGATTAGAGCAAGCTAGGTGAGAGATGAAGGTGGCTTTCAAACAGGATGGTGACAATGGATTTAAGATATATGGCAAAATTTAAGAGACAGAAACAGTTTTGACATGTTTATAAATATATCCTTTATATATATTATATATGTATACGTGTGTGTGTGTGTGTGTGTGTGTGTGTGTGTGTGTGTATGTCGTGTAGGGAAGGGGGAGAGGAAAGAGTACCCAGAGATGACTCAAGATTTTAGCTTACATAACTGGATGAGTTGAAACAATGGTAAATATTTACTGACCACGTACTATTTGCCATGCAGTATCCTAGGTGACTTACATATAATAACTAATTTAATATACACAACAATCATTTGAGAGAAGTGTTATTATTATACTTATTAGGCAGATAAGAAATGTGAGGCATAGAGGTTGTTCAAGATTACAATTAGTATAAATAGCAGACCTTGAACACCTGGCTCCTTCACGGCCCAACCATTTAGTCATTTTGCTCTTGTGGTATTTACTGAAACTTTGGAGAAGTATTCAATTTAAATTTCAGAAAGAAAGATGAGTTCCATTTTGGACTTGTTGATTTTGAAGTGCCTGTGATATAGCCAAATAGACATTTCTAGTGTATATTTCAGTTGTGTAAAAGTCCACAATTCAGGAGAGAACTGTGGCTAGGAGATTTAGATTGGAGAGTTTTTAAGTAAACGGATGCTAAAGTCACACAAGTAAAAAAACTGTAAAAGTGAGAGGAGGAGATAGAAGTTGTGCATCATTCTCCTATGTATGGGTTTTAAAGGGATATAAAGATGTAAAACATAATCCCCTCACAGACTTCCATCTCATGGGAAAAATGGATGACTAAACAAACAATTACAATATGGAGTGATGAGTGCTAAATCAGAAAGCAGAAGCACTGAGATAATTTACCTCCTGTAAGAGAAAGCCATGGTCCATGAAAATAATTCCTGGAGGCTACAATACCTGAGCTGAATCTGGAAGGATGGCTTGGAGTAAATCAGGTGAAGAAGAAAGGTTAAGTGTCAGTTTACCTGGGCAGTAGATGATTAAGTACTGCAAGCTGCCCAAGAAAAAGCAGTGACAGTAATAACCCATTCATGGGTGGCACTTTATGTAATTTCTGTAGTACAGTTGAAATGTGGGTGTGTGGAAGGGAAGTGTTGGGAGGTAAGGCTGGGGGAGGAGGTCAACCAATAGAAAACTTTGCAAGTTATAACTTCTGTCTATACTTTATCCAGCATATGTCTTGACAACATAGAGGGCTTTCCTATGTAAATGTGAATATCAGAACATTTCAGATAACCCCTATCTAGTTCATGTACTCATGTATTCAGATAAACTAGGGAGAAAGTCACATTAAATAGCCAAACAATGAGAAAGAGCCTGTTTTTCTTCCATATCTTAAAGAATATTTTACTTGTTTTCCCTGAATTTTACCACTTAAAAATATTGCCATGGCAGGAAGAGTTTAAAAAGTGTTTCAGGCTGCTTCCATGTCCTGGCTATTGTAAATAGTGCTGCAATGAAACTATACTACAAAGCTACAGTAATCAAGACAGCATGGTACTGGAACAAAAAGAGAAATATAGATCAATAGTACAGGATAAAATGCCCAGAGATAAACCCACACACATATGGTCATCTAATTTATGATAAAGCAGGCAAGAACATACAATAGAGAAAAGACAGCCTCTTCAATAAATGGTGCTGGGAAAACTGGACAGCTACACGTAAAAAAGTGAAATTAGAGCACTACCTAACACCATACACAAAAATAAACTCCAAATGGATTAAAGACCTAAATGTAAGACCAGACACTATAAAACTCTTAGAGGAAAACATAGGAAAAAGCACTCTCTGATACAAAGCACAGCAAGATCTTTTTTGACCTACATCTACATCCTAGAATAATGGAAATAAAAACAAAAATAAACAAATGGGACCTAATGCAACTTAAAAGCTTTTGCACAGCAAAGGAAACCATAAACAAGATGAAAAGAAAACCCTCAGAATGGGAGAAAATATTTACAAATGAAACAGTGGACAAAGGATTAATCTCCAAAATACACAAACAGCTCATGGAGCTCAATTTCAAAAAACCAAACAATTCAATTTAAAAAATGGGCGGAAGACCTAAATAGACATTTCACCAAAGAAGGCAACAGCATCGACAATATATACACTACCGAATGTAAAATAGCTAGTGGGAAGCAGCAGCATAGCAAAGGGAGATCAGCCTGGTGCTTTGTGATGACCTAGAGACGTGGGATAGGGAGGGTGGGAGGGAGGCTCAAGAGGGAGGGGATATGGGGACATATGTATGCATATGACTGATTCACTTTGGTGTACAAAAGAAACAGAGTATTGTGAAGCAATCATAGTCCAATAAAGATCTATTTTAAAAAATTGTATCAGGAAAAAAGATGCTGATTTTTTTTCATTAAACGAATATTACCATACTGCTTGCTCTCCCAAATGTTAAATTCCATTGTCATAACATGCTCTACCTGAAGCCACACTTGCCTGGTAATTGGAAACCCCTGAAAGCAGAAAGTAATTTGTTCACATAGACAATTGTGTAAAGGAGTCCGACCACAGCATTGCTGGCTACATAACATCTTGCCAGTTAAATTCCAGATATTGTTACAATAACAATCTACATATGTCTTTCCTTTAAAAATAAATTTCTCAAAATTGTATTCTAACATTAGATTTGTTGAAACAAGTTTACTAAAATGGTAATGCTCACTTCCCAAATACCTGAAAAGACAAGTGCATAGTTTTTTTTATTACTTTTCATCACATGATCTAATATTCTAAAATCATGATCAAATAACATGCCCCCAATGAAATAGGCAATGGCATTTGAAAAGTATATTTTAACAGAAAAAAATTTCTGGATAAAGCAAAAGCAAAAATAAAATCTGTTTATTATATGAATTTGAAAATTATAAATCTCATTAGCAAGCATAATTTATGAGATTCTTTTTATTTATGTTAATGTAGTACTCAAAGTGTTTTCTAACTTCTCATTTGAAATGTAATACAGGATTTCAATATGATTGACACAGACTTTATTCTCTCTGTCACTAGTTGTTTTTCTCAGGTGTGTGTGTGTTTTGCAGTATTCCCACAGAGTTGTTAATGAGCCATCAATTATTTGTGCAAATTGGAGGCCGAAGCTAAAAATTTCCCTACCCAAGGTGTTAGTACACGACCTTGGAATTAAATATGAAAACATGTGAATTTCAGCACAAGTATATTAACCCTACTGCCCAGATACAGGTGACTTTAAAAATATCATTCTGTGCTTTAATGAAGATATATAATTTGGGGGTTGGGGATTCCTTTATAGTGGGTGATTAGGCTGCATTTCATGGGGGTGTAGAGAGCTGTATATTACATATACACCACTTGAAACGTTCTACATTTCTTATTTAAAATCCTATACAGTAGTTTGGAAAGTGATGTAAATTTTAACAAAAAATGAGATATTTGACATGCACATAGTGATGAGGACTTTTACAATTAATGTGTCTCTCCACATCAACAGTGAGTAATCTCAGAGCATAAATATCACTGAAGAGTGGGCTTTCTTTCTTTCTAGAACTCTTCCGTTTTGAAATTCCCCCCTATTTTTTCTGCATGGGCTCCTATATTTTGTGAAGATATGAATAGTAATATTTTATACAGGTTCCCAATGTTACTCCCTCTCTTTAAATCTTGCATCCTTCCCCATCTCCATGCCAGAGTTCATTCACCAGTCAGAAGGAAAGAAGAAAAGGTACATAATAGCTGATACCTCTTAAGTACTTATGCTATGTCAAACTCTGTTTTAGCGTTTTTTATTGATCATTACAACAGACCCTTGTCATGTGCTGATATTATCATCCCAGTTTAAAGATTAGAAACCACAAGGCCATTTACAAAATTACTAAGTGACAGAATCAGGATTTCTACATGGGCTATCTGGCTCTAGGCCATATTTTTCCATTTAACCCATCTCTATATTCCCTTCCTTTAGACAAGAATTCTAGAGAGCAGTAATTGGTAGGCAAGAGATGATTTTAATAAAGAAAGGGCTTTTGTGTATGCAGTTTTGACTAGCGATGATCAGAAGCCATGCTCAGTGTTTCAAAGTATGGGATAGAAAAGAAAAAAAAAGTGATTTTGAGAGATATTCTGATATTTTGTGACTTCTCATGATATTCTAGACATGCAAACTAAAGAGACTGTGGTTATTTTGATGTGACTTTGGTTCTATGGTCTTTCATTTTCATCAGGAAAATGCTCCCATAATGAATCATGAGAGTTGTGTTACATTCTCAAGGATCGTGCCATGTCTTCAGCGCTGGAGGCCCCAAGACTTTTCCTGAGAACTCTCCCTCTCAAAAGGGGAGCTTTTTCAAGCCAATAAGATCCTGTCCTCCCTGAAAGGGAAAAAAATAAACAGGCTTTTTTTTTTTCCAGAGCACTTTTAGCCTTTTTTTCCCCTTGGTTCACAATAAAACATTCTAATCACTGTGAACTCCAAGTAAAACTGCTGCTTCCTGCCATGTATCTAGGCCTGGAGGGAGTTGCAATAACTACCCAGCTTGAGGCTTGCTGATGGAGAAAGCCTCAGAATGCAGGACCCAAATGCAGCACTAGGTTTCACATGGTTGAAGAGAGCAGCCCACAGGAATCTGGCAGAGGAGCAAATTAAAAATTAGGTCTTCGTGCTAGAAGAGAATTCCACTTCCAGTAGGGAATCTGCTGATCAATGCCATCATTTCTCCCAATTCTTATACTTCAGTAACAATCAGTATTTGAAGCATCAGTACTCTAGGTGCTGTGTGTGTGTGTATGTGTATGTATGTATTTATATACACAATGTATAATGCTTGCTATTATCTTTACTCATATAAAGGTGGTATAGTACACATTATATAAATAAAATGCACCACAATCTTTATTATAAATTCTATATCAACATTGATTCTTGCAGAATGTTTGTTGATTTTTGCTGAACTCTTGTTATTTCCAGCCAACTATGATATGCAAAGGATGAGAGAAGTCCCCAAAATATACTGGATGTTGGCTGATATTTTTATTTACGTTAATAAGTAGGACAAAAATGAGACAACAGAGACAGACATGTCAGAACTGCACTCTTTTGCAATGACACGTGACTTCTTTGTTAAACTGGACAGTGGCTTTCAGAAAATGGAAAAATATTTTCAAAATATCTGTAATAGTAACAATTTAGTGGCCACAAACGGCAACAAATTTTAATCTACATTAACAGTTTTTTTGCCACTTTTTATAAGCTTAGAAATCAACTAAACAGTAAGGCAAGTTTTGATTTGTAATATTTGACAATTTCTGTGGGTAAAGACTCCCACCATGGTCAATTTTTAAGCTGTTAGTGTAATGTTACCGAATGCAGAATTGGGAAGAGAGGTGCAGAAGCAAACTGATATGTAACTTTTAAGTCTTACAGATATAATGGATGTAAATGACCTCCAGGGCAGAGGAAATAGTAAAATGTAGTAAAGTAATTAGAAATTGATAATGAAGAATTTGAGTGTTTATTAGCTTTGTTTTAGTATAATTATTTTAAGTAGAAGTTTATATAATTTAATTTTTAATAATGACTGATTTTTAATAATCCCTGAAAATTTAACTAATGGCTCTCATGAGCCACGATGAGGCTGCTCCAGTGCTGTCACACTCAGGAAGCAGATTGCTATGAAAGTTCTGGCTGGTGAGCCTGTCTGTCCACCAACTGCAAGTAACTGATGTAAAATAATGCCAACATATTCCTTGTTAGTTTTGATAAGACCAAGGGGAGCAAAAATCAGTTTCCTAGAAATCTCCCTTAATTGTCTTAAGTTTGAACGAGTCTAAGTCTCAATCTGACATCCCAACAAAATCTCTGTTCACTTGAATCCTAGGACACTCTCTTCTCTGTTTTTGCAACTGTGCACTTTCTTGTTACTTCTTATTAATTGAATATGTTCAGTCCTGAATCAATGTCTTTCTCTTTACCCCACAATCACCATCTTTGTTTGATGATAATTATATTCAAGTATATATCTGTCTATCACCCTAGCTTCTGAGTGTAGTGACCTTCTCAGTTTCAGCAACCACTTCTTTCAACCGCCAGAACACATTTCAAACTTTATCATCACCCACCACTAACTGCCTCATCTTCAAAATACCTACAGCGAACACCCCATACTTCACCCAGCACCTCTTACACTTCCATCACACTCATTCTAATACCTCCATTGCTACAGTGCTTCCATCTCATTTATATAATTAATCCACAGCCAGCACTACATTCACTGTCTCTAAGACGACTCCTACTTTCCATTCATTCATTTTCTAGTTTGCAAATAACCTCAACTTCCAAGTGAGGTTCATTTCATTAGTGCAAGATTAGTTCAACATTCTAAAATCAATCAAAATAAAATCAATCAATCAACATAATATTAACAATATGTTAAAAAACATAAATTTCAGCATAGATTTGACAAATTCAACACACATTTATAATTTTAAAAAGAAAGCTCTCAGAAAACTGGTATTAAAGAGAATTTCTTCAGCCCAATAAGGAACAGCTACAATAAACTTATAGTTAACATAATACATAATGGTGAAAGACTGAAAATTTTTTCTCTGAGATTAGGAACAATACAAGATTGTACACTCTATTTTTTTTTTAACATTTTCTTTTAGGTTATAGTCAGTGCTATGCAAAAACATAAAGAAATAAAAAACATGAAGATAGATAATTAAAGAGGAAGACTCTATTAACAAATTATATGATGGAGAAAAATATTTTTAAAACCTAGAAACAAATTTCTTGAACTAATAAGTAAGTTTACCAATATTCAGTTGCAGGATACAAGGTCAATATATAAAATTATTTTATCTCTCTATAATAGCAAGGGAAATTTGGAAATTAAAATTTAAATAAAATAGTTGTAATTACTTTAGCAAAAAAAATCAAATACTTAAGAATTAATTTTTTAAAATGTGTGTAGGACCTATGCACTTTAAACTAAAAATTGTTACTGAGAGAAATTAAAGATAATCTAAATAAATGATGATACATAGATGTTTAAGAAACAAAAGACCCAGTAGTGCTGAGATGTCAATTCTCCTCAAATTTTTCTATATATCCAACACAATCCCAGTCAAAATTTCATTTGATGTATTTTTGTGGCTATTCACAAGCCGATTCTAAAATGTACATGGAAATATAAAAGACAGTCAAGTACTTTGAAAAAAAAAAAGAACAAAGTTAAAAGACAAGAACTACTTGATTTCAAGACTTACTATAAATCTACATTATTAAGTCTGTGTATATTGGCATAAGGTAGCCATATAGTTCAGTGGGTTAGAATAATGATTTCTGAAATAGAAACAATCCAATATGGTCAACTGACTTTTATTAAAGGTTCAGATGACATTCAATCAGGAGAGGACTGTATACCCAAATGTAAAATATAAATGAAACTCTATCCTTGTCTTCTATAGAGCCATACTGAATGGATCATAAAACTAAATTTGAAAGCTAAACTACAAAAGCCCTGGAAGAAAACATAGAAGAAATCTTTGTGACCAAGAATAAGAAGAGATTTCCTTGATACAAAACACTGAGGGGCTTCCCTGGTGGTCCAGTGGTTAAGAATCCACACTTCCACTGTAGGGGACACAGTTCAATCCCTGGTCAGGGAACTAAGATCCCTCATGCCACATGGTGTGGCCAAAAAAAAACAAAACATTGAACAATAAAAATTGATAATAAAGGAGTATCATACACTGGAAGAAAATATTTCTAGTAAAAAATTTGGCAAATCCATGAAAAGATGACAAAGAACCCAATTTTTTAAATTAACAAATGATTGGAACAGGTACTTCATGAAATAAAATATGTGAGTGTCTATATGAGTGAATGATAAGCATGTGAAAAGAATTCAATGTCATTAATCATTAGGAAAATACAAATTAAAAACCCAGTGAGATACTGTTTCACACTCACTAAAGTAGTGAAAAATAAAAAACACTGAAAATGTCCGTTTTTTTTTTTTTTTTTTTTTTTTGTGGTACGCGGGCCTCTCACTGTTGTGGCCTCTCCCTCTGCGGAGCACAGGCTCCGGACGCGCAGGCTCAGCGGCCATGGATCACGGGCCCAGCCGCTCTGCGGCATGTGGGATCCTCCCGGACCGGGGCACGAACCTGTGTCCCCTGCATCGGCAGGCAGACTCTCAACCACTGTGCCACCAGGGAAGCCCCTGAAAATGTCAATTATTGATGAGGATGTGGGAGAACAAGAACTCATCATTGGCAGAAGAAATGAAAAATGGTACCACCATTTTAAAAAACAATTTGGCACTTTTATATAAAGTCAAACACATGCCGACCATAAGACCTAGAAATCCTGCTCCTAGGTATTCATCTAAGAAATATGTTCAAAAAAATAACTGTAATAGGCTACTTAGAGCAGTTTTATTTCTAACAGACAGAAAAATGGAGCAGGGCAAAAAACACATGCCCTTCAACAGGTTAATGAGTAAACAAATTGTAAACTATGCAAAGAATGAAATATTACTTAGCAATAAAAAAGAATGAATTACTAATACACATGGCAATATGAATGATTCGTAAGTGAAAGTGTTATGTTAGGTGAATGAATCAGATACAAAAGACTACATACCGATTCCATCAGAATCAGAATTGGAATGAGGTAAATATTCCATAGCTGGAGTGTGATGGTGTTTACATGACTGTATAAGTTTCTTAAAACTCACCAAAAAATACACATATTTGGTGAATTTTATTTATATAAATTCTATGTCAGTAAAACTGATTAAGTAAATTCTAAGGGAATATACAAAAATAATAGTATTATATTATCTTTGTGATTATAGCTTTTTAAAGTGTTTTATGTCTTACAAATTTTTCATGCTTCTATGTTACCTAAATAAAAATGATTAATAATGATGAAATACTATTATTTAAATAAAGGTGATACTGTACCCTAGAATACTTTATTTAAGAGTTTCACATGCTTAACTTACTATGTTCTTAGAAAACACTCAGGAAAATTTGAATCATATAAGCTTCTACAAGTATATACTTGATAAATGCCTACGGAAATTATTAAACACCACATGCGCATACTGTTTTCTGGGTATATCACCTTAGGAACAGATGTATGAAATTAGGGAACTGCACACATTTTAGCATTTATTGAGTATCCTTTATCTTGAAGATTTGTTTTAAAATAGGTCATGCTTGTATCACTTAATGAGTCACCAGGATGTGACTAATTTTATTTCTATTTAGTCTTTGAAAATTATTTAACATTTAGATGTTAAACATAATACATTCTCATTGTCGACTTGAAAGAGAAAGTAAAATATAGAAATACAGAAAGAAAATAAGAAGTCAATCAATAGCTTTAGTTAATATTTTGAAAATTATATATATTATATAATTATATATATATTATTATATATATATAATTAATTATATATACAATTAATTATATATATAATTAATTATATATATATAATTAATTATAATTATATATATATTAATTATATATATATTCACACATACACACACCTATACAAATATGTTCATGCACACTCATATACACACATATATTTTAGATGAAATATTATCTAGTGCCTTGAAATTATTCATGCTTTAGGAAATAAATTTGAACATCATATGAAAATATTTTAATAACTGCATTATATTCTATCATATAGAGGCAACTTAATGCAACCATTGTCTTATTGTAGCACATATGTTTCTATCATATTAATTTTACTCTAAACCTGTTTTTGCATAAATATCTGCCTAAATTTTTCCTGTAGCATTTATAAAAATATCACTCCTGCTCCACCTTTAAAGTTTATTTCTGTTCTGATGGCTCTGTAAAGAAGTATGATTCTAAAATAAATTTAATCTTTGTTTCTGATTTCTAATTCCTTTCTCAAATTTTAAGGGGGGGGGGTAGGGCAAAAAGTCACTCTTATCCATGATAATTCTTATTATTCTCATGTTAATTTCCATTTTCTAGTATCTCTAAATTACCAGCAGTCTCTCTTTTTTCTATTTCATCAAAGCTTATTCAATTGCACAATTCTACTAGATCAAAATTATCTAAAACAGTGGTCCTCAATCTATGCTGCATTTTAGAATCCCCTGGGAACTTTTCAAATATTCAAATTCCTAGCTCCCAACCACAAAGATTCTAACTTAATTGGTCTTGGGTGAGCCCCAGGCACTGGTAGGTTTTAAAGCCCTCCAGAGAATTCTGATCCTAATATGTAATCTGGGTTGGAAACCACTGCTGCAGATGGTTCCCTAGACTGAGAATGGAGCTCTATTTATCTCTTCCATCTGGGTCCACGATGCTCAGGTTCTATTTAATCGTACCTTAAACTTTTATAGTTTCCCAAAACTACCTCAGCTTCTTGGTTTTGAGTTTCATAGTGAGTTTCATTCCTTGTTGACTTACAGATTTTCATCCTTTCTCTTCTGCAGTCACAGATTTGACAACTACACAATTTTCATTGAGTCCTAAGAGGAGCAATTTTCTGTTTTCAATTTATACTATAACTACGTAAACTTAGTTTTACAAATTTCTGAACCCCTATGGCAGGTGTGTTTAAACTAGGCTACTTTCCAAGAGATCTTCGGGTGCTATCATTTTCAGAATACATTTCCAGATCTTCTGCTTCTATATGGACTCTCTCCCAAGATATTTTTTCTCTCCTCCCATCATTCCTTTCACAACAGCCCTATTCCTCTTTACCAACAAAAAGAATAGCCCTCTCTCTCCAAAATCTTACAATCTTTCATATCCCTGGGGGTAAAACCTCCAGTGCTCCCCACTATTGGAATGGTTGAAGCCTTCTTTAGTGAATAATCAGAACACCATAAACCAACACAAGGCATTCTGTCTTTTACATTATTAAATATATGTGATAAACAGGAGACATGTCACAAGAAAGGATATTTTAGCTTATACTGGAAAGGACTAAAATCAAATAAATTGCAGAAAAAAGGCACTGGGAGTATTAACAGTTTTCTTTTACCTACCTAGCTTCTTCTTTCTTGTGCAAGAAAACACAACTCTTGAGGGAAAGTTTGGAGAGGGAGATTTTTGTAAAAGAGTCATAAGAGATATGCGATATATGACTCTTTCACATAGTAAAACATAAGCAATTCCTATCAGCTCTTTCAATATTCACTTAGGACTTGGCATCAGCTGGAAAGCAAAGCATCTTTAATCAGCTGAAGAAAAATAATTTAGTCATTTGATATATTTTCTTTTTTCATTTTCATACTCACACCCAAAATTGTCAAAGTGAATAACTGAGCAACAAGTCACACATGGCAGGTGTTTCTCCCTCCTTTGATTTTGCTTTTTCCCTTGAAAATAATTTTTATAGATCACTAGATAACTTTTGACAAATAACTTCAATGAAACCGCTAAACTTGAATGACGTTGCTATAACTAAACTCTTTCATTTCCATCTTTATGTTTACTCAGCATTTTTGTCTATAAAAACAAAAATGTAGACATAGAAATGATACTTAGTTCTGTCTCATTCTAGAAACAAACTGATTCATAAATCTGCGATGAGTGAACTATTGTTTTTTAAAATTCCTGACCCTATTCACCTCATTAAGGAATAGACTTTCAATAACGTTTTACTTTTGTTTCAAAATTTTAATGTTGTTTAATAATTATTCATCAAATTATGTAATACATATTATACATGTTGATTTTATTAATTATGTGCTAATAATATTTATAATAAATAAGAGAAGGCATATTATTTTTTAATATTCTTTAAGGGGGCATGCAAGCAAAAAACATCCATGAAAAAAACAAAAAATGTAATGACCACTCCCGTAAGCCACATTTTATAGTGCATTAGCAGATGGTGCATCAACATAATTTTGACTAGAAATCAAAAAGACAAGGACAGAGCACTTTTTTTTTTGATTATGGGTAATTATGAACTCAGCATAAAATCCCAGTCATATATACACTGAGAGCCTATGCACGAATCCTGGAGACAGGATGTGCATAACAGCAGGACTCTACAGCAACATTTCTCTGACTCCTCAAAGTCAGATGGCTATCAAAGATGGTTATCTTTGAAACATCTCTGAAGAATGTTCTATTTATGACTTCAATGTCTCTTGTTCCGTTCACAGCATGATATTATACTTCCTGTCACCTTGAGAGTTTTAGGCATTCAGCAGTGTTCCAGTGATTCCAAATCCTGATTATTGCCAGCTCTACAGGAACATGAAGGCCTGAGAGCATCCTGGCTGTTCTGGTGAATCAGATCAGAGTCTGGAATGAGCCTGCATTCACCAAACTTCTCTTTCTTGCAGGGAAATACTTGCGAGTTTTTAAGGAATTACCTTTTCACTGAGGCTTTCACTAGGCAGCATTGCAGACTTCTTCAATGCAATGAGCACATACACAGCTGCTTCTGTCTGGAGTGGCAGATGGCACATCCCATCCTCTACCAGTCAGTTGCCACAGTGCTGTAATTCCATTTTCAGTGTGGCCTTATTATGTTTCTTCTGAATTTCCAGAGATGCTCCAGGAGCCATTTTAGCTTGTGATGTGTCAACGTTTACCTTTTTTCACACAGAAGTATAATTACTGTGGCTGTCCTGTTGAAATGCACTCTTAGTTATAGACTTTTGATTGTCATCTGTTTCCTTAGATAGCTGTCCAGAAAAAGGACTATAGGACTAAAAGAGAGGGACACTTTAAAGATTCTTGAGTTGAAGGACTGATACAATTTAATCCAGAGAACTAAAGCTATAAAGAAAGCCACAAGCAGGCCCAGCCTTATGGTCTTTGTAGAGCTCATGCTTGGCCGGAGGCCAACACCATCCTCATCAGATTGCACTTTGTGTCTCTAAAAAATGTCTTCACTTCCCTGTCCCTGGGGAAAGAAGCAGCTTTGTTATTTGGCAAACACTTCTGGTACTGAACTATTTACAGAATTGCTGAATTAACCTCCTGTTCTCTCTCATCCTTCAGGTGTCTAATTCTCAGAAACCAGCTACTGCTGGGTGAAAGGGGGGAGACGGGAAGGGAGTGTCTCCTTTCTGAACAAGCAGGAATGCAGCCAACTTCCTCAAGTGAAATGGCCTGAGCCTTAGTGGAGTTTTGTCAGCCAACGACCCCCCTGACCAGCAATGTCCCCCAGGGAGGCAAACTTGCCAACCTCACTGTCTCTCCGTCTTCCCACTGCAGACCAGGCTGCTGACTTTGCCGTAGATAAATTCAGGAGTGTGGACCATCAAAGATGCCACATATTATGTGAGACTATAATAATATTGTTTGGTCTTCAGTTGCAGTGAAGAGTGGTGTTATTGACATTGCATGTCTGCCTGCACAAAAAATTAATAAATAAAATCAGAAACGTACTCTCTGTGCACTGCTCCTACCAAATTGCCTGTGATGTCATTTGTTAATATCATGTGATCAAACAGCTTGAAATATCTTTTTTGTTATTGTTTGCAGATCTGAGGGGAAGAAAGTGGTAATTTTTGACTTTTAGTATGTATTTGATTGCTAATGAAATTTATCAGGGCTTCGCAAACATTGATAATTATGAGTATTATTTGTCTTTTTATTATCGATCTTTTAGGGATTTTCTAACTGGTTTCTTTGCCTTTTAAAAGTATTCCTTTTGGGACTTCCCTGGTGGTGCAGTGGTTAAGAATCCGCCTACCAATGCAGGGGACACAGGTTCAATCCATGATCTGGGAAGATACCACATGCCATGGAGCAAATAAGCCTGTGCGCCACAAGTACTGAGCCAATGCACCACAACTACTGAGCCCACATGTCACAACGACTGAAAGCCACGCACCTAGAGCCCAAGCTCCGCGACAAGAGAAGCCCCTGCTCACCACAACTGGCGAAAGCCAGGACACAGCAATGAAGACCCAACACAGCCAAAAATAAATAAATAAATAATTTTTAAAAATTTAAAAAGTATTCCTTTTAAAGAGCCCAGAAATATACCCATGCACTTATGGTCAGTTAATCTATGATAAAGGAGGCAAGAATATATAATGGAGGAAAGACAGTCGCTTCAATAAGTGATGCTGGGAAAACTGGATGCCTATGTGTAAAAGAATGAAATTAGAACATTCTCTGACATTTTTTATTCTGTAATATGTTTCATTTTACTAAACAATGATTTGAAAATCTTAGAGTGAAAAGAAGAAATAAAATTAAATATTTTAATTAAAAAAATAGAATAATAAAGAAAAAAACAAGAAACAGAGCTAGTATTTGGCTGGCAAGCTATTTTACCCAAGAAAAAGGGAAAAAACACAAATACATAAAATGCCAAAAATTAAGGGAAAAGTAATCACAGTTACCAAAGAAACTACATGAATTAAAATTTACTGAACTCTGTAAGGTAAAATGAAAAAAAAAAAAAAAACCCAGAAAAGAGGTTCATTGGATTATATTTTATAAAAATATCATTCACCTAAAATGATGCCAAATTAATAAAGAAAGTAGAAACTTACTGCTATAGAAAAAATACAGAATATTGACAAAAGCGATATTCTTCTTAGAAACACTGAACTCAGATGACTTCCTAAAGGAATTCTACCAAACCCAAATCTTTAAACTACAGATGAATATAATGCCATTTTAAAATGTCCAGAATATATTTAAAAAAGGAAGAAAAAGTCTTAAATATTTTTATAAAAAAATTTTCAAAAACAAATTATGTATAGATCAATCTCAAACAATATTCAAAAATCCTTAAAATATTGGGAAAACAAAATACTAAGAAAACACTGGATACATTCTCATCAAATTAAGAATAAAATTAAAGGATGCTTACTCTTGTTTAACATTTTTTCTAAAAGTGCTAACCACCATAATTAGAAAGGCTTTAGGGATATAAAAAGTGTAAAATGGGTTAATAAAATTGATTTTGGAGATTATATACTTACGTAGTTAGAAAATCCAAGATAATTGATTGGGAATGGTGCTAAGGGTGGTAGTCAAACAGGGATCAATAGATAAAGAAGATTCATAGGACCCAAAATGACAATACTCATGATTCTATGGTTTAGTGAAGTAAAAAGATACAATACAGCAACAGCAATGAAGTAAGGATATTCATAGCAGCCCAAGGCTGCCTCATAACAAAGGTTCAGCAAAGCCAGGTACAGGTTCCCGTTGTACTGCCCCTGGAAGGGCCAGAGGGAAGCAATTTATTTCTCAGATCAGCAACTACTGGCTTGTTCACAAAAAGTCTCAAAAGTAATTCAACACAGCAAACATATATAGACATTACAAATCTACTAATATTTAAATCTGGTACAAAAATAATAATAAAGTTTAATCAATTAATTATAAAGAAATAGTTGGCATGGTATGATAAATTGCAAATTTGGATGAATGTTGATGAGAGATATATTATTAAACATATTTAAAGTAAAAATCAAATACCAAAGGTACTCCAGTTCAAATGTTGAAGAGTTTTCCTCAAAAATAATACAGAATCGTAAAATGGCCTAAGATGAAAAAAAGCTTCGAGGCCTTCTTTTTCAGTTTTTTAACATTCCACTTGAGAAATTTGAGATCTACAACTCACACAATTTGCCCATATAGAAAATTCCAGGATTGTGGTTGAACCATCCACCCCAGCAGGCTGTGCATGTGCAGAGCAGACACACTGAAAGTGTCTTTGAAAAAGCATATTGACATATACCACTACTATATATAAAATAGGTAACTAATAAGGACCTACTGTATAGCACAAGGAACTCTACTCAATGCTCTATAATGACCTATATGGGAAAAGAATCTAAAAAAGAGTGGATATATGTATATGGATAACTGATTCACTTTGCTGTACACCTGAAACTAACCCAACACTGTACATCAACTATACTCCAATAAAATTATTTTTAAAAAGCATGTTGATTCTCTTCATAATAAAATGTTTATTTTATAATAAAGGACTTTGTCTCTATTTTTAATCTCTTAAAATCTCCTTTAACTCTATTATATGTAGTTTAAAGAAAACAAATTAATGTGCTCAAAATTATGTTTCTAATTTCAGAGTTTCTAGGCTGTGAAAGAACTTTATAATACCTTTATGTTTATCATAAGTAACAGAATGTGAAGCAACAATTAACATTTACAACTATTATTATTTACAATAAAAATAATGAAATGCTTTTTACCCAATATGTTGATTCAGACATTCCACTCGCTTGTGAAAGGATACACCTTTTCTTAAATCTTTCTTATTTATTCCTTAATAAATATTTTTCTTAGAGATTTTAAAAAATAGAAGAATTAAGGGTAACAAGGAAAACTCGTAAATCAATATAGATTTATAAAAAACCATCTATTTGAATAATTATAAGAATAAGGAATAACTGTCAGTTAAAATAATCATATATAACACATTCCAATGTCTTAGCCATCTCAAATCACACAAAGTTTAACTCTACATTCACTTCATATTCTAAGCAAAAACTCAATAATTCGAACAATTTGTCTTTATTGCTATCTCCCTTCCTTTCCAATCTTCTTTTTGTATCTGTCATAGCTCCTTCAAGGTGAGAACATTTTTAAAGCATTTATTAACTCTAGATTTGAACTTCTCTTCCACAGTTTTATCTGATACTCATTCAAGACCTTGCTTTAGATAATGACCTTATTACATTGATAAAAATATTAATTCCTTATTTTATCAGGAGTGTTGGTATTAATTTCTTACTTGACATGAGTTAAATTCAATAGATAAATATCCTGCGTCCCTGTCTGGGAAATGAAAAAACAAATGGCCTTCCCAAGTTTTACTTTTATATTCAAGTGTGCATTAGATCAATAAACATATCTATACAGATTTTTGCTTGTTCAATGGGCGTATTCATTCTTTCAGTGATCAGTGCTCTATATTAAGTAAAAAATGCTAATATATATTAAGTGAAGGATGTTAATGAATAATGCTGTACGGAAAGAAGAGTTTCTATTTTGATCTGAGAAACTGAGAAGGAAGGGGCTGTGGCTTTCACTTTTAGTAAAGAGGTAATCTATTTCTTCATTTTAATTTTCCTTCTGGGAAATAGAACAGCTGCCTTCATATACTCATTGCATTTCCACCTTCCCTACCTCAGGGATGAATAAAATTTCTTCTCAAACATTTAGATCCATCTGTTTACTTTCCAGCTAGCATAAAGAAAAAGAAAATACCTATAGTTTTTAGCATTCTATTCATCCCAAGCTAATAGTTTTTGTCTGTTGCTTTCTTCTTTATTATTATTATTTTTTAATTATTTTGCGGTACATGGGCCTCTCTCTGTTGTAGCCTCTCCCGTTGCAGAACACAGGCTCCAGACACGCAGGCTCAGCGGCCATGGCCCACGGGCCCAGCCGCTCCGCAGCATGTGGGATCCTCCCAGACCGGGGCACGAACCCGCGTCCCCTGCATCAGCAGGTGGACTCCCAACCGATGCGCCACCAGGGAAGCCCCTTCTTTATTTTTGAATAGTATTCATTTTGTGTGTGATTGCAACCATTTATGTGTCATTCAGCTGGGTGAGTTTCATCTCGGTAATCGTTTAAGTCACCTGTATTACACTTTCCCTTAATTAAGGATTTAATTTCTGAATCAGTCAGTCAGTTAGCAATATTCATTCATTTAATAATATTTATTGTGTGGTAGATACTCAACTGGGTCCTAGTGATAAAGAGTAAATAAAAAAAAAAACACAATCTCTGCCTGTGTGAATCTTTGAAGGAGTCAAATTATGGACTGAGGTTGAAAATAGAAGATGTTCCCTCCTTAGGCAGGCAGGGCAGGGCAGCAAAACGTCTCTCTAAAGAGGAAGTATCTAAGCTAAAATTTAAAGAAAGAAAAACGATTTATCAATTAAAAGGTGGAGAGAACAAGAGGAAGATCATTCCAGGAAGCGAGGAGAGCATGCTCAAAGGTCCTGAGGTAAAGAAAAAATGGAATATTCAAGAAACTCAAAGAAGACTGTAATAGTTAGAGCTTGGTAACCTTGTGAGAATATGGTACCAAGGGATGTTGGAAAAACAGGCAAGGCTTAGGTCATAGAGGGCTTTTAGAAATAGTTAGGCATTTCATTTTTAAGATGGGGAATAAGGATACTCAATTAAATTAATCTTAAATATTTAAGAAGATTAACTCTTCTAGAGCATTAATTTTTCTTTACATGGAGAATGGAAAATGATTTGGAAGGAGCAACAGTGGAAGAGGAGAGACGTAGCAGGATGTTTGGTTGTGGCAGGACGGGCTCTCACCCAAAATCCGTTTAGATGTTGACACTGATGACACCACACACACACCAAGAGGGTATGGAAGATTTATTACTCACACAATGAGGCCTTCAGAGAGAACAGTGTGGATCCCAAGAAGCTGTGAAAATGGGTTGAGAGAAAAATGAAAGGGGACTGGCTAGTCAGTTTTATGCTGGGTAAGTGATACAGCCAGGGCGAGGATTCCTGTGTGTTGTTCGAACTTGTCCCCAGTGCCAAAGGAGGAGGAGGAGGTAGAAGAGAAGGAACTTGGTCTGCCTTCTTTACCTACTGTAACAAATCTCATAGCTATGGACTCACGGGGCATGGCCCACTGGAAAACGTTAGTATCACCTATGTAATTATGTGTTCAAATGCAGGTGTTTCAGGACCAAAATGGTTTTCTTAGTGTGATACCACATATATTCCACAGAGGCCTCATATGTGAAATCTTGGTCAAGGCACATAGCAATAGAATATATGGCAAGGAAGGAGCTGTGAAACTGTATTGAAAATCCAAAACTTCTTTACTTTTGCTTGTCTTGCAGTCAACTGTATCATTTGCATTATTAGTAAAGTTTGATTCTGGGTAAGATTCCCTGATTCTTGTCAGTCTGATTTGACCATTCAGTTTATTACTCTATCTCAACTACAATATAACATAGGTAGGTAAAGGAATGGCAAAACATATTAGGTTGGAAGAATTCAGAGAAGATGGGCCATTTATGGCAGAGGAACAAAAAGATAACTGCATATTTGGGTATTTGCAGAGAGTTGACATTATTTGTGTACAGAACAAATATTGGAATGGAGGAGAAATTAGGAGAAGTTAGGGGTCCCTTATGATGAGAAGCCTCTTCTTTATGATGTAATTGATGAGTGACACTACAAAATTGTAAGAAGAGGAATAAGAATATCTGTTTTATTGAAAGGGAACTCTTAGAAGCAGGAACTTAAATATTAAACTTTATAATTTTCAACATATTACAAAATGGCTTCCACCTTTTCCCCATTACCTTCACAAATGAGAATCCAGTTTTAAAAATTCTGGAAATTATCATTAGCTAACCAGAATTAGTTTGGAGTGAAAATGATTTTCTTAAATTTTGACTAATTATATATATATATATATATATATATATATATATATATATATATATATATATATATATATATATTTGTTAACTGTGTCCACCTAGAAATGTTTTTAAAAGACTGGTTTGGCTCCAACCCAAGCTCGATAAAGTTTAATCAAAGGTAGGGGCTTGGGGGAACCTTCAAGATGGCGAAGGAGTAAGACATGGAGATCATCTTCCTCCCTACAAATACAACAAAAATACATCTACGTGTGGAACAACTCCTACAGAACACCTACTGAATGCTGGCACAAGACCTCAGACTTCCCAAAAGGCAATAAAATCCCCACATACATGGGTAGGGCAAAAGAAAAAACAGACAAAAGAATAGGGACGGGACCTGCATCTCTGGAGGGAGCTGTGAAGGAGAAAAAGTTTCCACACACTAGGAAGCCCCTTTACTGGCCGAGACAGGAGGTGGGAGGGGGTGGGGAGCTTCAGAGCCACGGAGGAGAGCGCAGCAACAGGGGTGCGGAGGGCAAAGCAGAGAGATTCCCACACAGAGGATCGGTGCCGACCAGCACTCACCAGCCCGAGAGGCCTGTCTGCTCACCTGCCAGGGTGGGTGGCAGCTGGGAGCTGAGGCTCGGGCTTTGGAGGTCAAATCCCAGGGAGAGGACGGAGGTTGACTGTGTGAACACAGCCTGAAGAGGGCTAGTGCACCACAGCTAGCTGGGAGGGAGTCCAGGGACCTGCCTAAGAGGCAAGAGACCATTGTTTCTGGGTGTGCGTGGAGAGGGGATTCAGAGCACCACCTAAACGAGCTTCACATGTGGGCATGAGCCGGGACTATCAGCTTGGACCCCACAAATGGGCATGAAATGCTAACGCTGCTACTACAGTCACCAAAAATCCTGTACGCAAGCACAGGCCACTATCCACACCTCCCCCACCAGGAACCTGTGCAGCCCACCACTGCCAGGGTCCCGTGATCCAGGGACAACTTCCCCAGGAGAACACACGGCGTGCTCCTGGCTGTTGCAACGTCATGCTGGCCTCTGCCACCAGCGGCTCGCCCCAAATTCCAATTATACTACTGTACGCCTCTTGCCCCCCAGCCTGAGCGAGCCAGAGCCACCTAAACAGCCACTGCTTTAACCGCCTCCTGTCTGAGTGGGGAACAGATGCCTGAGGGTGACCTACACACAGAGGGGGCGGACAGAACCAAAGCTGAACCCTAGGAGCTGTGCAAGAAAAGAAGAGAAAGGGAAATTTCTCTGTGCAGGCTCAGGAGCAGTGGATTAAATCCCCACAATCAACTTGATGTACCATGCATCTGTGGAATACCTGAATGGACAACGAATCATCCCAAATTGTGGCAGTAGACTTTGTAAGCAACTGTAGATTTGGGCTTTGCTGTCTGCAACTGATTTTTTCCTGATTTTTATCTTTATCTTACTTTAGTGTTTAGTGCTTGTTATCATTCGTGGATTTATTTATTGGTTTGGTTGCTCTCTTTATTATTATTATTTTTAAAAAAATTTTTTTGTATTTTAATAATTTTTTCTTTTTTATTATTATTATTTTTTCTTTCATTTTTTTCTTCCTTTTCTTCTGATCCATGTGGCTGACAGGGTCTTGGTGCTCTGGCCTGGTGTCAGGCCTGAGCCTCAGGTGAGAGAGCTGAGTTCAGGATACTGGACCACCAGAGACCTCCCAGCCCCATGTAATATCAGTCAGTAAAAGCTCTCCCAGAGATCTCCACCACAACACTAAGAGCCAGCTGCACTCAACTACCAACAAATTCCAGTGCTGGACGCTCCATGCCAAACAATTAGCAAAGAGGAACAAAACCACACTCATTATCAGAAAGGATGCCTAAAATCATACTAAGTTTACAGACACCCAAAAACACACCACTGGACACAGTCCCGCCCACCAGAAAGACAAGATCCAGCTCCATCAATCAGAACACAAGCACCAGTCTCCTCCACCATGAAGCCCACACAACCCCCTGAACAAACCTCACCCACTGCAGGCAGACACCAAAACAATGAAAACTAGGAACCTGCAGTCTGTGAAAAGGAGACCCGAAACACAGTAACTTAAGCAAGATGAGAAGACAGAGAAATATGCAGCAGATGAAGGAGCAAGGTAAAAACCCACAAAACCAAAGAAATGAAGAGGAACTGGGCAGTCTACCTGAAAAAGAATTCAGAATAATGATAGTAAAGATGATCCAAAATCTTGGAAATAGAATGGAGAAAATACAAGAAACGTTTAACAGGGACCTAGAAGAACTAAAGAGCAAACAATAATGAACAACACAATAAACGAAATTAAAAACTCTTTAGAAGGAATTAATAACAGAGGCAGAAGAACAGATAAGTGACCTGGAAGATAAAATGGTGGAAATAACCACAGCACAGCAGAATAAAGAAAAAAGAATGAAAAGAATTCAGGGCAGTCTCAGAGACCTCTAGGACAACATTAAACACACCAACATTTGAATTATAGGGGTCCCAGAAGAAGAAGAGAAAAAGAAAGGGACTGAGAAAATATTTGAAGAGATTATAGTTGAAAACTTCCTTAATATGGGAAAGGAAATAGTCAATCAAGTCCAGGAAGCACGGAGATGCTCATACAGGATAAATCCAAGGAGAAACACGCCAAGACACATATTAATCAAAATATCAAAAATTAAACACAAAGAAAAAAATATTAAAAGCAGCAAGGGAAAAGCAACAAATAACATACAAGGGACTCCCTATAAGGTTAACAGCTGATCTTTCAGCAGAGTGTCTGTAAGCCAGAAGGGAGTGGCAGGAAATATCTAAAGTGATGAAAGGGAAAAACTTACAACCAAGATTACTCTACCCAGCAAGGATCTCTTTCAGATTCGATGGAGAAATTAAAACCTTTGCAGACAAGCAAACGTTAAGAGAATTCAGCAAAACCAACCCAGCTTTACAACAAATGCCAAAGGAACTGCTCTAGGCAGGAAAGACAAGAGAAGGAAAAGACCTACAAAACCAAACCCCCCAAAATTAAGAAAATAGTAATAGGAACATACATATTGATAATTACCTTAAATGTAAATGGATTAAATGCTCCAACCAAAAGACACAGACTGGCTGAATGGATACAAAAACATGACCCATATATATGCTGTCTACAAGAGACCCACTTCAGACCTAGGGACACATACAGACTGAAAGTGAGGGGATGGAAGAAGATATTCCATGCAAATGGAAATCAAAAGAAAGCTGTAGCAGCAATTCTCATATCAGACAAAATAGACTTTAAAATAAAGACTATTACAGGAGACAAAGAAGGACACTACATAATGATCAAGGGATCGATCCAAGAAGATATAACAAATGTAAATAATTATGCACCCAACATAGGAGCACCACAATACATAAGGCAAATACTAACAGCCATAAAATGGGAAATCAACAGTAACAAATTCATAGTAGGGGACTTTAACACCCCACTTTCACCAATGGACAGATCATAAAAAATGAAAATAAATAAGGAAACCCAAGCTTTAAATGACACATTAAACAAGATGGACTTGATATTTATAGGTCATTCCATCCAAAAACAAGAGTATACACTTTTTTCTCAAGTGCTCATGGAACATTCTCCAGGATAGACCATATCTTGGGTCACAATTCAAGCCTTGGTAAATGTAAGAAAATTGAAATTGTATCATGTATGTATTGCAACAACAGCGCTATGAGATTAGACATCAATTAAAAGAAAAAAATACAAATACACGGAGGATAAACAATATGCTACTAAATAACCAAGAGATCACTGAAGAAGTCAGAGGAACTCAAAAAATACAAAGAAACAAATGGCAATGAAAACACAACAGCCTAAAACATATGGGATGCAGCAAAAGCAGTTCTAAGTCGGAAGTTTGTAGCCATACAATCCTACCTCAAGAAACAAGAAAAATCTCAAATAAACAACCTAACCTTACACCTAAAGCAATTAGAGAAAGAAGAAAAAAAAAACCCAAAGTTAGCAGAAGGAAAGAAATCATAAAGCTCAGATCAGAAATCAATGAAAAAGAAATGAAGGAAACAATAGCAAGGATTAATAAATTAAAAGCTGCTTCTTTTGAGAAGATAAAAAAATTGATAAAACATTAGCTAAACTCATCAAGAAAAAAAGGGAGAAGACTCAAGTCAATAGAATTAGAAATGAAAGAGGAGAAGTAACAACTGACACTGCAGAAATACAAGGAATCATGAGAGATTACTACAAGCAACTATATACCAATAAAATTGACAACCTGGAAGAAATGGACAAATTCTTAGAAAACCACAACCAGGAAGACTGAACCAGGAAGAAATAGAAAATATAAACAGACCAATCACAAGCAATGAAATTGAGACTGTGATTAAAAATCTTCCAACAATCAGAAGCCCAGGACCAGATGGCTTCACAGGCAAATTCTATCCAACATTTAGAGAAGAACTAACACCTATCATTCTCAAACTCTTCCAAAATATAGCAGAGGGAGGAACACTCCCAAACTCATTCTATGAGGCCACCATCACCCTGATACCAAAACCAGACAAAACTGTCACAAGAAAAGAAAACTACAGGCCAGTATCACTGATGGACATAGATGCAAAAATCCTCAACAAAACACTAGCCAACAGAATCCAACAACACAGTAAAAGGATCATACACCATGATTAAGTGGGGTTTATCCCAGGAATGCAAGGATTCTTCAATATACGCAAATCAATCAATGTGATACACCATATTAACAAATTGAAGAATAAAAACTATGATAATCTCAACAGATGCAGAGAAAGCTTTAGACAAAATTCAACACTAATTTATGATAAAAACTCTCAAGAACGTAGGCATAGAAGGAACCTACCTCAACATAATAAAGGCCATATATGACAAACCCACAGCCAACTTCGTTCTCAATGGTGAAAAACTGAAACCATTTCCTCTAAGATCAGGAACAAGACAAGGATACCCACTCTCACCACTCTTATTCAACATAGTTTTGGAAGTTTTAGCCACAGAAATCAGAGAAGAAAAAGAAATAAAAGGAATCCAAATCAGAAAAGAAGTAAAACTGTCACTGTTTGCAGATGACATGATACGATACATAGAGAATCTTAAAGATGCTACCAGAAAACTACTAGAGCTAATCAATGAATTTGATAGAGTAGCAGGATACAAAATTAATGCACAGAAATTGGAATAAACCTACCAAAGGAGACAAAAGACCTGTATGCAGAAACTATAAGACACTGATGAAAATAATTAAAGATGATGCAAACATATCGAGAGATATACCATGTTCTTGGATTGGAAGAATCAACATTGTGAAAATGACTCTATTACTCAAAGCAATCTACAGTTTCAGGGCAATCCCTATCGAACTACCAACGGCATTTTTCACAGAACTAGAACAAAAAATTTCACAGTTTGTATGGAAACACAAGAGACACCGAATTGCCAAAACAATCTTGAGAAAGTAAAACAGAGCTGGAGGAATCGGGCTCCCTGGCCTCAGACTGTACTAAAAAGCTACAGTAATCAAGACAGTATGATCCTGGCACAAACACAGAAATATAGATCAATGGAAGAGGATAGAAAGCCCAGAGATAAACCGACGTACATAGGCCACCTTATCTTTGATAAAGGAGGCAAGAATATACAATGGAAAAAAGACAGCTTCTTCAATAAGTGGTGCTGGGAAAACTGGACAGCTACATGTAAAAGAATGAAATTAGAACACTTCCTAACACTGTACAGAAAAATAAACTCAAAATGGATTAAAGACCTAAATGTAAGGCCAGACAGTTTAAAACTCTTAGAGGAGAACATAGGCAGAACAGTCTGACGTAAATCACAGCAAATCCTTTTTGACCCACCTCCTAGAGAAATGGAAATAAAAACAAAAATGAACAAATGAGACCCAATGCAACTTAAAAGCTTTTGCATAGCAAAGGAAGCCATAAACAAGACAAAAAGACAACCCTCAGAACGGGAGAAAATTTTTTCAAACAGAGCAAAGGACAAAGCATCAATCTCCAAAATATACAAGCAGCTCATGCAGCTCAAAAGAAAAAAAACAAACAACCCAATCCAAAAATGGGCAGAAGATCTAAATAGACATTTCTCCAAAGAAGATATACAGATTGCCAACAAACACATGAAAGGATGCTCAACGTCACTAATCATTAGAGAAATGGAAATCAAAAGTACCATGAGGTGCCACCTCACACCACTCAGAATGGCCATCAACAAAAAACCTACAAACAATAAATGCTGGAGTGGGTGTGGAGAAAAGGGAACACTCTTGCACAGTTGGTGGGAATGTAAATTGATACAGCCACTATGGAGAACAGTATGGAGGTTCCTTAAAAAACTAAAAATAGAACTACCATATGAGCCAGCAATCCCACTACTGGGCATATACCCTGAGAAAACCATAATTCAAAAAGAGTCATGTACCACAATGTTCACTGCAGCTCTCTTTACAATAGCCAGGACATGGAAGGAACCTAAGTGTCCACTGAGAGATGAATGGATAAAGAAGATGTGGCACATACATACAGTGGAATATTACTGAGACATGAAAATAAACGAAATTGAGTTTTTTGTAGTGAGTTACATGGACCTAGAGTCTGTCATATAGAGTGAAGTAAGTCAGAAAGAGAAAAACAAATACCGTATGCTAACACATATATATGGAATCTAAAAAAAAAAAAAATGGTTCTGATGAATCTAGGGGCAGGACAGGAATAAGGACACAGATGTAGAGAATGGACTTGAGGACACAAGTCTTTTGAGAATGGACTTGAGGACACAAGTCCCCCCCTGAGGGGGAAGGCAAAGCTGGGACATAGTGGAAGAGTAGCACTGACATATATACACTACCAAATTGAAAACAGATAAGTAGTTGGAAGCAGGTGCATAGCGCAGGGAGATCAGCTTAGTGCCCGTGACCACTTAGAGGGGTGGGATGGGAAGAGTAGGAGGGAGATGCAAGGGGGAGGGTATATGGGGATATATTTATGCATATAGCTGACTCACTTTGTTATACAGCAGAAACTAACACAGCACTTAAAGCAATTATACTCCAATAAAGGTGTTAAAAAAAAAAAAAGGTAGGGTCTTGTCACATACTCCCCAGGTGCCTGCTATATAAAGGCAGGTTTAGAATGACTGAAACACAACATTTTATAATTATTGTAGATGTATAGGATTTTAAAAATCTTATATGTACAGATTTTTTAAAGTAGAATACTTTTTAATACATTATTAGATATGATCAACCATTTGTGCCTTTCCCAGTAATTATTAAAACAATGAAACTTCTCAGCCAGGCCAAGTTCAAAAGTATACAGTTATAATTTTATAAAAAGGCAAGTTAATTATATATGAAATATTATAATTTCAATAGTTAAATAAAATAATAAGACAATCATCTAAATTATTATTTGTTTTCCTACAAGAGAATATGTATTATCTTGTTTGGTTCTGTTATTTCCTTTCTTTCCTAGAGTTGGTCTATTTCTGCCTAAATTGCTTATAAGCTAATTCAAAGGGGGCAGATTAAAGGATTACTTCATGCAGTCATAAAAGAAAGAAAGGCTAATTTGAGCCCTGAAGATGTTTATATCTACTATGTAATGTGAGAATTAATCCTATTATTTGATCTACTCAAATTACTCAGGTAAGAGTAAGAAGTGTTAATGGGGCAATTACGTTTATAATTTCTCCAGGAGAAGGTGTAAATCTTGCTTTGTGTGTGTGTGTTTGTGTGTGTTTTAATGGAAGTGTCTAGATTTTAATAGCATTTAATTTTTTTCTATTTTATTAAGGCACATTGAGTAACGATACTGACCATAAAGGCCTTCTTTAAAATAGCTTAAGCCCATTGGAACTGGTTTAAGAAACACTCTAAAGACTTATGCTAAGTATAACAGACTGACTGATAGCCCCCATAGAGTCCCAATCTCTAATTCTCAACCCTGTGACTATGTTTTCTGAAATGGTGCACAGGACTTTGCAGAGGTAATTAAGTTTAAGCCTGAGATAAAGGGATTAGCTAGAGTTGAGTCCAATGTAATCACTTGAATCCTTAAAAGTGGAAAATCTTTCCTATCCGTGATCAGAAAGAGACCTGATGATAGAAAGTGTCTCATCGTGATGCTATTGGTACATTGCTGGTTTAGCAGCTGGAGAAAGCTGGGCAGTGGTCACAAGCCAAGGAATGCAGGAGGACTTTAGAAGATGAAGGGGTAGGCGAGATATTTTCCCTAGAGCTTCCCCAAAGGAACACAGGCCTGCCGACAGCATGATTTCAGCCCAGCGACCTTGTGTCAGACAACTCAACTACTCAACTATAAGACAACAAATTGGTGTTGTTCTAAGCCACTAAATTTGTGGTAATTTGTTGGAGCATCAATAGAAAACTAATATACTATGTAAGAGGAAGATTAAAATCAATCAGTTTACTATTGTCTCTTTGCTCTTAGCATTTAAAAGGAAGCAGTGTATATTCAAGTATTTTTGTATATTTAGTAGACATGTAGAAAGTGTTTATAAACAAGCACAGGTTTTCTGAATTGTGTTTAATGGTTTCTTCTTTAAAGTTCTCAAAAATATTAGAATAGACAAAATGGAATTGTAAGAAGGCTTACGCTCTTGTAAATCAGGCCTCACTAAAGCTTTTAACAGTAAAATGCACATGAATATTTTCTTAGCAGTGCTATAGAGAAGGTGTCTCTCACTCTCCTACAAATCAAATTTCAAGTCCAAGAATCATGAAGTTTTTCTTCACTCTCTGATTCTCTTCTTGGTCAAATGATAATTATCTTTTGATTACAGTTATTTTGTTAAACATAAAATTGAATATGTATCCAACACACATTGTGTGTCCATTATATATAAGGTTCTATTTTAAGCACTGGGACAAATAGATACTTTAAGAAAAAAGGAAAAAATTCCTTCCACCATGAAACTTGCATCTTAATGATTAGAAATAGACTACATGCCAATACTTAAGTGCAACTTCTATTTAAGATGGGATGAAAGCTATGGAGAAAAAATAAAGAGAAGGACTAGGGAATGCTGGTGGGAGGAGTGCTTGGAATTCCGAATATGGTGATCAGGGAAGTTCCCAATGAGAAGGTGACATCTGAGCAAAGAAGTAAAAGAGATGAGAGAGGGATCTATGCAAGAGGCTGAGGTGTGGATGTTTCTGGAGACCTACAGGAGCATCAAAGAACCAGGGTGGCTCAAGCAGAAGGAGAGGGGAAAAGAGTGGGAACCAGTGCTGATTGATCATGAAAGCCACACAACTGAAGCTTCAGAACTATCACTTTATGGACCCTTCCAGGACCATAAGGGACTCTAGAAAATTCTTCTCAGTATTAAACATTTTATGATGTTTATACAATTCATCAGCTTTTTTAAATTAGTAAGTTGTGATTTATGATCTCATTCTGAAGAGACATATTCCCTTTTATATCTAAATTTGTATCTGTAATTGATTATACTGATACTTAAAGAAAATATTCAGTTCATTCAAAACCTGGGAACTCCTGCCTAGGAGGTGATAGCTAAGCGATGGGGAAGGTTAGGGGAGATAGAGGGGAGAAATGAAGAGGCAGGTATATATTTACATTTAAATGCTCTACGTAACGCATCTCATATTGGTTAATGAGTTCTGTGCTCATCCAATCAGGAGAAAATGATAAAATGACAATGATGGTAAATGTGGTGCCATGCAAAGTAAGGGAGCAGATGGGGTTTTCAATTACAATTTGGAATTAGAAAGTATAATCTCTTATTCACAGAATCTTATAAATCCTTTAAAGAAATTGATAGGAATACCAGTAGAACCAATTTAGTCATCCTCGCAGGCACTGAGAGTAATAAAATGAAAACAATAAATGGTGCTGATTGTAACCCAGAAAATCAGCAAACCTTAAATCTTAAGCCAGTGGTAGAAGAACTGAAAAATGTGTTTGATGGTTTTATGTATGTGTTTCTTTTCTTAAAGAGTCAGCAAGCAGCTGTTTATTATACAGAAAGCAGCCATATCCCAAATTCAACAAGAAAGTCAGCAAAAATAAATTTGAGTTGATTTTCATGACTAAGTGCACACAAATCAAATGTTCTGCATTCTACAACAGTAGCTGGAATGCAAAAACAATACATAACTTTGGGGACTTGGCCAGCTTATCTTCTGAGGTTTTCAAATGTGCTTTCTTTTGCTTTAAATTCTATTTTCTTCACTTGATTAGAAAAAAAAAGGAATAGAAAATATATACACTGCCAAATGATACTAAGTGAGACCATTCCGAAATTTTCAGTGTTATCAAACATAGGAAAGAATATTATCAGCAATGCAGTACAAGATCTGCCAAGATTAAAATCTCTGCTTTTTATTTCAGAGAGAAATAGTATAACATAGATCATTTTCTGGATTTTTATATTAAGTAAGGGAGTAAATCTCTTTCTCTTTGTGTGTGTGTATATATATATATATATATATATATATATATACACACATATATATGTAATATGTATCTATTGAGACGACTTACCTTTACTAATTTTCTCAAATATAATGTAAAAAAATAGGTTTTTAAATCTAAATGTTATAAAAACATTAATACAAAAAATAGAGGGCTTCCCTGGTGGCGCAGTGGTTGAGAGTCCGCCTGCTGATGCAGGGGACGCGGGTTCGTGCCCCGGTCTGGGAGGATCCCACATGCCGCGGAGCGGCTGGGCCCGTGAGCCATGGCCGCTGAGCCTGCACGTCTGGAGCCTGTCCTCCGCAACGGGAGAGGCCAGAGCAGTGAGAGGCCCGCGTAACGCATAAAAAAAAAAAAAAAAAAAAAAAAAAATAGAATTTGACTTCCTGTAAATCTATAATTATTTCAAGATGAAAAAAATATATGTTTAATTGAAAAAACATCAAGGAGGTCTCTTCTTCTGTACATTCTGGGATAATTTAAATTAAAAAATGATTTATTTTATTGTTTTTAGTCTAGAGATATTCTACTTGTGTTAATTTTGGTAATTCATATTTCTATAGAGAAATTATGGTCTTCATTTAAAGATGTAAATATAGTCCATATATTTTTAATTTTTACTTTTTTCAATTAGATTATTGGTTTATTATAAAAGAATGTAACTCAGGAACAGCCAGGTGGAAGAGATGCAGAGGTCAAGGCCTGCGGGAAGGGGTTCAGAGCTTCCACGTCTTCTCAGAGCGCTCCCCTCTCTCCTCTTCTCCATATGTTCACCAACCCAGTTGTTCTCCAAACCCCGTCCTTTTGGGTTTTTATGGAGACTTCATTACATAGGCATGGTTGATTAAATCATTGTCCATTGGTGACTGAACCCAATATCTAGTTCCTCTCCCCTCCCTAGAGGTCAGCAGGCTGAGACCAAAAGTTCCAGCCATCCATTCAGGAGGTTTAATGGTGATGAAATGAAGAGACGGTGGCTAGCCTTTGAAGCAACCTCTGCTGCCTACTTGATATTAACGTACATCTTCTCCAACTTTCACATAAGGGACCATAGGGACCCTAGATCTTCTTCCTCTGTCAGTTAATCTCTTTGTGGACCCGATAGTCCTATATATTTTTAAATGGAATGAGTTATTTTCCTTTTTGGGAAGAGAGGATATAAATTATCCTCAGAGAGTTTAATTCAGTTTTCAGATCTTTAACCATACATTCTATAATATAAAACACGGTAGGAATTAAATAAAGGTAAACAACCAGTAATGCCAAAGAAAGATATGACAAAATATGGCACCTGTACTCTTAACAACAGAATCCAAATGTGCATTAACTTTAATTTGACAGTTACTGAAATATATTCATGTGTGCATGCTCTTTTAAAGTGGTCACAAAATAACCTTTCTATTTAGCAAGTGGAAATTGTGTTATAGTTCAGTATTTTGTATAGTTTTAAGGAGAGGAAAAAATTTCAAGTAATATATTGATTAAAAAAATAGCAACTTTGGGCTTCCCTGGTGGCGCAGTTGTTGAGAGTCCGCCTGCCGATACAGCGGACGCAGGTTCGTGCCCTGGTCCAGGAGGATCCCACGTGCCGTGGAGCAGCTGGGCCCGTGAGCCATGGTCACTGAGCCTGCGCGTCCGGAGCCTGTGCTCCGCAACGGGAGAGGCCACAGCAGTGAGAGGCCCGCAAACCGCAAAAAAAAAAAAAAAAAAAAAAAAAATAGCAACTTTGTAATAAGACAATGCAGCATGTCAATAGAAAGGAAAAATCTCCAAAAAAATCATCCATATTTAGAGTTTCAGTGGAAATTAACTTTAGCCCTCTTCGGCTCTATATTCTCAGCACAGATTTAAAACGCTTCTCTAACCCCAGTGGGAATACTGATGGCTGCTCCCTACTGATACATGAGCCAATTCTGGTGGGGAGTTGGGGAGGGATCTTAGTCTACTCAAATATAAAACTATATGACCAACTTCTGAAAGAAACAAGGAAAACAAGAGTCCCTGATAAGGATTTTGTTCTCAATAAAAATGTGCTGAATGAGAAAAATGATTTGATGGATAAAACAAACCTTATGAATATGAATGTAATGTGTATGTTATCATAAATTATGTTAATTTCAGAATGTATCTTTAAACAAGTTCACTAAAAGGGAAAGTTTTTGAATTGACACAATGAAAACAAAACTTATTTAATGGAGTCAGATACATTTTGAGCAGTGAAATATAAAGCCATATATATATATATATATATACATATATAATATTTCACACAATGACTTTACAAATAATAAACATCTTTACTCTGCCCTGGTATGGGAGGCCATGCATCCTAGTTTTCTGTTTAACAGTTGTGTGAAAAGTAAAGTTGTCAACCACTTTGTCCATAGGTGCATGATTTATTAAGTTGAAATCTAGAATTAACTTGGTTCAAATTAGATCAGACAGCAATACTGATAAACATTGTAAATTATTATAATCTGGCATGATATTTAATGTGTTATGGTATTCCAACTTGTGACCTCTCAGACTTAAAGGAATTGGAAGTAAGTCAGAAAAAACAACTAAGGAAGCAAAAACCCTCTGTCTCTATTATTATAGGCTTTTAGAATCGATACTCCATTTCAAGTAATGTTTATCAGAAACTGAAACTGGATTACTTATTATGTATGTACATAACTAAGATAAAATTGCGATTACAATTATATTCTCAGTTCGAGAATTTAACAGTTTGATGGGTCTAAATATTAATATAAACTGCTTCATTTCTTTCAGTTTGTTAAAAATGTGTGATTGGTTATTTTTATTTCTAGGCGCAAGCAAGACATAAGACTCTACTTTTCAAATTACATTTCAATTTGAATTAAAGCCTTCATATTTATTGGAATAGCCTGAGTCTCTTGGCCACAGGCCAGTTTTCTTTGTTGTGTTTTAAATCATCATTATGGGAAATAGGCTATGGAAATAGAATAAATTGAGGAGGTAGGTAGTGGGTTTTTTTTTCTTTTCCCAGTACTGTATTGTGTACCTGAAAGTTGCTGAGTAGATTTTATAATTTTTTTTTAATTTATTTTATTTTTATTTATTTATTTATTTTGGCTGCGTTGGGTCTTCGCTGCAGTGCACAGGCTTCACACTGTGGTGGCTTCTCTTGTTGTGGAGCACAGGCTCCAGGCAAGCAGGCTTCAGTAGTTGTGGCACATGGGCTAAGTAGTTGTGGCTCGCGGTTTCTAGAGTGCAGGCTCAGTAGTTGTGGCGCACTGGCTTAGTTGCTCCGCGGCATGTGGGATCTTCCTGGACCAGGGCTCGAACCCGTGTCCTCTGCATTGGCAGGCGGATTCCTAACCACTGTGCCACCAGGGAAGCATACATTTTTCTTAGTATGCCTTTTATATTTTAAAAGTAACATATGCTCATAAAATCAAAGTGATACAGAAGTTCGTAAAGAAGTCAAGAACAGCACTCTTACAACTCACCCAATCCCATACCTGTCACCACAGTGCCACATTGTTAGCAGTTTGGAATGAATCCTTCTTGTCATTTAGCTAAGCATTTGGAAGCCTCCATAGGTGTGTTTGGTTTTGATTTAATAAAGGAAACCCTATTGTATAAATTTAGTGCAATTTTTTTCAAGTAGAATAATAAATGTATCAGGGAATTAATTAAATGGAAGGAATGCTCTTGGTACAGTTTCTTGTAAAGAGTTAGCAATCAACGTTGTTATTTCTTATTTTGGTGATATGATCATTATTATTATAATCAGCATGGTCATTTTCATTGCAGATCTTTCAATATCAGAACATATGCATATACTTGCACTTTGACTCTTCTACCAACAGTGTCTGATTCATGCATAAATCATCAGTACTGGAAATTATCCATCTTATTTAAATGTGCATCAGAATAATTGGTAGTCTGGTTAGTTTTGCATTCTTTACTATTTTGTTTATTTATTTAAAAAAATTTATTTTATATTGGAGCATAGCTGATTTACAATGTTGTTTTAGTTTCAGGTGTATAACAAAGTGATTCTGTTATGCATATACATATATCTATTCTTTTTCAAATGTTTGCATTCTTAATGATCATTTTTTTTTTACTGTACTTTTCTTCCATGTCTAGCCCTTTCTATTTGTTGATCATATTGTTAGTCTATTTTTAAAATCTTTTCTCCCTCATTGGTTTGTCCTCTCTTCATTCCCTTCTCTTTCTTTCTAATTTTCCTGTATCCTGAGTAAAGTGTGAGGGAGCCACATTTTGAATATATTTTACTGATACATTAAAAAAAACTGTCAAAATAAGGAATTTTATAATACATGGGCCAGGCTCACCACAGTGATTGACCTTAACATGATAAAAAAAGACATATTATGCGTACCAGAGACACGCAATAGAGGTACACACCACAGCGTAGGCAATGTTCTTGCCAAAACTGAACTTACGCATAATGACGCCTCTAAATTTAACTACCAGTTTATAGGAAATGCAAGGAACAGATGAACATATTAAATGGTGATTCATGAAGCAAAATCCATAATCAGGAAAGTCTATGGGGTCAATGACCTGATTACTCCAGAAAATGTTATAGATATTAAATTATTTAAGCAATATAGCAATCAAATGTAAGGGATTTTTTTATCTTGATTTAAACAAACTAGATGTAAAATACCAAAAATGTGTGAGGCATTTGATACGATATGAAAAATGACTCAATATGAAGTGACATTAGGTGTGATAATGGTTTCATAACAAGATTTAAAATATTATCTCTTAAAGGTACATATTAATAAATACTGACTTATTATGGATAAAATGACATAAGGTCTGGGATTTGCCCTGGATCTGGAGGAGATGAGGGCATTGGTGAGAGCTGAGTAATTGAGAATGCTATATATAAATGATTGTTCACATATCAAGAGTTGTTGAAGCTGAGTGATGGCTACCAAGAAATCCATTGCACTATTGGTTATTTTTGGTAGAAATTTTAGAATAAAAATTTAACAAACAAATCACTACAAAAAATCTGGATTATCTAGAGGATAATATGGATTCACCATATGAAAACTAAAAATGAATGTCACTTTATGCCTATATATAAAAATTTTACACAGGATAATGACTTAAATGCCAAAGGTAAAATTATCAATATAGATAAGAAGATAAAGAGGAATGTTCTTATTACATAGGTAAGGAACATTCTAAAACAACCACACAGTAAAAACTAAAAGAAGGAAAAAAAATGATGGGCTTATATAGTATATCTAATTAAAGGATTTCAGTTTAATTAAGAACACTTTGAACAAAATTAAAAGATAAATGATTGTGTGGTAATATTTGTAATGCATAAAACGGACAAGCGTATAAAAGAATATAAAAATAATTTGTGCAAATCAATAAAGAAAATATAATGAAATCCATTATAAAATTAACAAATGCTATTAGGAAGTTTATAGATGAAAAACCTGAGTGAAACAAGTGATGTAATTTAGAATAAATAAGAGATATCACTTTATATGAGATTAGACAAAATTTTAATAATTTTGAGGAGAATGTAGAAGTAATTCAGCAGGGCTGAAAGGAGTATATGTTAAAAAGTGTGCCTGTAAAATGCATGTCTTACAATATATGGGCTTTCGTTGAGTCTTTAAGGATGGGCAGGATTTGAATGGAAACAGTTTGTAATTTTAGGCACTAAGACTGACTGACAAGTTCACAGAAGTGAAATTAATATATGTTTATGTGAGGAAGGGGGTCAGTGATATGACTGGGCTTGATTTACCAAATGATTTATAGCCCTGAGCAGAATATAAGAATATGGTGGAGAATAGATTCTGGGGGAAAAAAAGAGCCAAGGGCATAATCTCTACTTGGTAATATATATCTAATGAATAAGAGCAGATAAATCAATTAAAAATGGCAGGCAAGCTGATAAAGCATGTCAGTCTGGTCTGGTCCACATCCCAAGCGCAGGAAAAGTCTTAACAAGCAAAGATGTTACCTTGACAGTGAATTGACCCTAGATAACCTCTGGCACCAATTACTTTGTAGGGCCATAGAGGTATGCAGGCTTTTTTTCCAAATATTTGATGAACAGTCAGCATGTTATGTGAGCTAAGTATTGCATTTTACTTTTTTGCAGACAAACACAAGTTTTTCTATCATGCCAATATGCTGAATTTTCATTTTTTTAGACTTCAGAAGCGTTCTCATGTATTTGTTTCAACCTTATAATGCTTATAATGCTGTACATGCATTTGCAGCCGTTCAGTTGAAAACCTTCATTTTTACACAAGAGGAAGCTGATTCTCAGATAGATTAGGAGACTTCTGCAGGATCAGAAATCAAGCCAGTAGGAGATTGTGACCAAAGTCCTCAGCTAAGTCCAAATGAATAGGCCATAACACAATGGCCTCACATGATCATGACATACCTTATTTCCTCTTCTTGCTATAGCTCCACTGGCTCCTTACAAAAGGAGAAATTATAAAAGACTTTTTAAAATTGAACATACTGCAAAATTGTAGCCTACTCTGAAATACAGTAGCTGGCGGTGTACCTTTGAGATCAGCTAGAACTCAATTTGCTTCAGAACTATTTTTCAGAAGCACGATTATCTCAAAATAGCAAACACAGAGTATCAAATACACACAATCCTCAAACTCTAGAAAGTGTCTAAAATAGTACTCAAGTTCAGTATCTGAGTGAAAAACACCTCCTAAAATATGCATGTTATATGTACTAAACATTAAAGGTAAATTGACAGTGTACATCTTATTGCTGAAATTCCACAGGGGAAATACCACAGTCCTATAGAAATGACAGATTTGAAAACCTTAGCCAGATGTAAATGAGATGCTGGGGTTCCAAGCGTTTCTGCTCTGAAAAATACCTAAACCTATAGGCCAGTCTTAGTGATTTCTTGGAAAGTTAACTGGGGAATTATTGAGTTTTTCTAAAGAAAACAAGAACAGTGAATAGCTCTCATAAGAAACACTGCAGAAAATGAAAAATACTGAATTCTAAATTCTGATGGTGAAACAAATCTCAGATCCCACTTGGAACATTACATGATGGGAGAGTCATAACGTCACTGTCCGTGTAGAAAGTCTTATATTTCATGCTTGTTGTTTATGTGATTTAAAAATTTCTTTCTTCATGCTTTTTTTTTTAGTTTATAAGAATCTTATTCTTCTATTTTTATTGACATATAATTAACATAGAGCACTGTTTAATTTTAAGTTATACAGCATAATGTTGACTTATATGCATCACAAAATGATGACCACAATAAGTTTAGTAAACGTCCATCATCTCCTATAGACATGAAATAAAAGATAAAGAACAAAATGTCCCTGTGATGAGAACTCTTAGGATTTACTCTCTTACCAACTTTCATACATAATAGACAGTAGTCACATTGGGGGTTATGGTTTCAACATGAAATTTTGGGGGTGGATACAAACCTTCAGTCCATAACAAGAAGCTAGACCTTGAACACAGGTTTGATTTTTTTTGTGATGGTTTTGCTTTATTTATTTGTTTGTTTGAACTTTCCTAATACCACCAGACAGCCTGTCAATAAACCAGGGCTATGTGTACTAGAAGTTTCTGCTGTAAGGGAAAACACCACCTTGAGTTTTTGCAGTGTCTCAGAAGGTGAAGTCAAAAGAGGCATACACACAGGAATTCTTGGTCTAGCCTCTAGTGGTTTAGAAACAGGCAAGGAACTGTAGGACAGGGTTCCTGATCTAATGGTTTAGGATTGGTAGAAACAGAGATGAGGGTCTTGACATGAATCTCGATAAGTAAATTGTGTGATAAGAACACTGTTGGCTCTGGTGAGTAAATTGTTGTCTCTCATAAATTAATCTGTAGGAATTTTTTAAATCAGTGAAAATATTGATTAATGTACACTCTTTCTTTGGCAAAGATTTATTGGAAAAGAAAAACTAAGTGAGGTTGATATTAGTATGCAATCTTATCTAAGTCACTTTGACACAGATGGCCTTGGTTCTCATTTTAGTTTTAAATGTGTATCGTTCTTCCTTAAAAAGTATGGAAATTTACAGCAGGCTGGAAGAAACTAGAATATCAAAGTCTAGAGAAATTATGTTCAAATGGGTTTGTAACTAAGGAATTGAAGGGATTGTGGATGTCAATTAGCCAATCTCTACTGGTAAAAAGAATTAAACAACACAGTTTTCATACATGAATGCAAATCAAATGACCATCCTTATAGAGACAATTTAAATGTGTGTCCTTCCACGTGGTCAATATGTCTATGTTTTGTCAGAACCTAAAGACTTAACATTTTCATTACGGAAATGGGAGAAGCCACATAGGCTTTCCTTCCAAGATGTTGCAAAAACAAAGTCCCTTCCTGCAGCCTCACCTTAGCACATTCATTTTATTTTTGCTTCCATGGGTCAGCTATCAGTATTAAGTGGTAAGGGAACTATTCAATAAGACATTTGTTTAATTAGAAAGGAATTGTTGGAAACCCACTTAAGCTATTTTGGTTTTTAGTCTCCTTATGATATGGAGTTTGTGGAGAGATTAGTTATTACCCTACAAAGCCTCAAAACTGAAGTCAGGCAAGGGTTAATGGAGAACATTATAAAGTGCACTGCCCAAATGAATATATCCCAATTAATGACACAGATCTTTTCAGCTGTGTAAGGACAATTTTTACATTTTTTTGAAGCTTACCCATTTATTAGTCCCCAACCTCATAACCAAGAAAATCATTTTAAAATCCACTTAAGGGAAATGTTAAGGAGAATTAAGGCATATTATGTAAGGCAAAAATATTGCAGTTGATACGAAAATGGTTAAATTTTGAAAATAAACAGATAGGCAAAACAATGATATTATTATTGTTGGTTTTCTAAAAATCACCACCATCTAAGAAAATGCAGCTGGAAAAATCTACTTACCAGAAGACTGCAAGATAGAGAATTTCAGTCAAATGATGGAATTCTTTGGTGGAACAGGCGTACTCCCTAGGCCTTCTGCCCTCTGTTTCTACCTTTATCAGTTTCTTGCACAGAGAGACTTCTCACTTCTATTCATGAAACAAGCCCACTTTTGAGCCTCAGGGTATGTTACTTAGGAGCTTGTCTTTCTCCCTTATGGAAGGGAGCACCCTCCCACACATGGGGGAATAACAACTCTAAAATCTCCCTAGAGAGAGCAGCATCCTCACTAGTGAGTGATTTCTGAGTGGTGCATGGCCTTAGGCATGAATGAAAATGTGAGGAATGGAACCATCTGGATTTCCTCTTCATTGAGAATCTCATTAGGTCACACTTGCTATAAGTTTCTGGTTCTATAAGCTGTCTGGTAGACCTGACACATTGCAACACTTGATTTTTCCCAGTTTTTCCAGCAGATATATAACTGCTTTCTATGAATGACCCACTTAAATTTGACTATAAAATAAATATGTATGGGGCTTCCCTGGTGGCGCAGGGGTTGAAAGTCCGGCTGCCGATGCAGGGGACACGGGTTCGTGCCCCGGTCTGGGAAGATCCCACATGCCGCGGAGCGGCTGGGCCCGTGAGCCATGGCCGCTGAGCCTGTGCGTCCGGAGCCTGTGCTCCGCAACGGGAGAGGCCACAACAGTGAGAGGCCCGCATACCGCAAAAGTAAATAAATAAATATGCATGTATGAAGTCATTTCAATAACACTGTAATATCTAAAAAATAATTTTTGGTACTATAATCCATTACATTTTTCTTTAATAAAACTCTGGAATACTATAACCTTGAAAATCTTTCTTCCCTTTACTATGCTTACATAATTTTTGAATTAAAGTCCTAGGGTTTAATAATACTTTTCCTCTTACAGTTTATCTTCAATCATAATCATTTCTCCATTTCTCTGCTTCATGAATTTAAATGCCATGTTAGCAATTGCTGTTTATCTTTCTTCCAAGATTTAGTTTCCTTTTTATTAGCAAGTGTGCATTTTATGAATAACAGTACATGTGTAATTGCTCAGAAATCTAGACCTTAAATCACAGTGAATTGTCAAATAGAAATTTAAGTGAAGCTTACATTTAATGAGGGACGATCATATATGCATATATGGTTATAAGATGCTCTCTACAGTATATTTTGTGTGTGTTTGCTTGTATTTGCCCTCTAAAAACACAACGAGAAAGGACAGCTCAATTCTAAGAATATTCAGCAACAAGTATATGCATGTTCTTCAACAGACTGGCAGGCGTATATTTTAAAATTCTCAACTGGAGAAATGAATTATTAGACTAAACTTTATTCTTTATTCTAAACCCTTCCCCTTTCTTTCCCTTTCCTTCTACTGAAACAGAGATGTAAGACTTTTGCCTAACAAGCCACACATATTTTAAAATGCAGAGTCAAATCTGATGTAAGTATTACTTTGAGTTGGCATACTATGGCTATTGGAATTTTACCTTTGGAGTAAAATATATCTTAGCAGTATAAAGGGGAAAAATAAGAAAACATTTTCTTTGCATAGAGAAAACATTTGAAGAGTGACAATCTGATACTTGGAATTTCAGAAAGCCACAAAATGAAAAATGCAAATATCTTTGTAGACACAACCTGCTGCTAAAGTATTCCCCTGACATTTGACTTTTAAGGACTTACATAGTAAAAATGCACAACATCCATATTATTGATTTATCATTTCCACATATACATAAACATCCTTCTATTTAAATATTAAAATTGCAATTCCTATAAAAGGGACACTAATTTATTATAAATAAATTGAATAATGGCAATTATTTCCTATGTATTAGAATGTGACATAATTCACTAAAAATAGAAACAATACAGAGTAGATACATAGATAAATAGATGGGGTGTGTGTGTATGTGTAGTTTATAATGCATTGTAACCCTTATAAGAGAAGAATTAGTGATAGATGGTGATTAACAAGAATATACAATGAACATACTTTGCATGAAAGACAGAGAGGGTATTTCCAAAGTAGATAACAATACCTCATATTTGAAATACAAACTCAGTAAAGGTTTGAGTCACCTCTCTACTAACTTGTTCTTATTCTTCAGAGGAATGCTATTGATTAAGTTTCCAAGATTCAGTAATCTGTTCATCCCTTAAGTCTCTAACATGAAGGCTTCTTGATACCCCTCTACCCCCAAAAGATCTAATTTCCCTTCAGTTCTCTCCAATTTCCCCATTTGGTTGTCACTCCTTAAGCATCACAAGTAAGGTAGAATTACCATGAAAACAACAAGGTCAGGATGAAGTCCAGGATGACCTGATCTTCAGGTAATCTATGAGGATGGCTAATATCCCTAGAGGACACTTAGATGAGCACAGAGGTAGAAACAGAAGTGTTGCTTAATGTTTATAATCAAATGTAATGAAGAATGGATGAGCAGAAGATGAAGTCAACTTCTCTCACGGACATTCACTGTTTTCAAGCAGGAGCCAATTCTCAGACACACACTGAGATAAAGAGAGGCCCCACGTCCCCATAAGGAAGGTCTCTGCAATGCTACAGCAAGTATACACGGTAGAAATTACTTTAGTACTTCCACAAAAGAACTTAAAGTCATTATTTGTTCATTTAATTTGATAAGCAGGCACTGAGGAATGAAGAATAACCAAATTTTGGGGAAGATATTGGATAAAGATTTGTGTTGACATGCATCCCAGGTATAATATACTTTTCCTGCCTGCAGCATCTCAGCCATCATTAATATCCATGGACTTATAAAGTATCACTTCTACTGGTACGTTTTTTTTAACCTAATATTGCTTCAAACTAATGGAAGTGTAGCATCAGGTACATGGACATGAGATTCACTGACTCACCATATAATGCAGCTTTCCAGAAGTTGCCAGGCTTACAGAGTAATGAGCAGCCTCTTGAGGGGATAGTGGAGATGCCAGCTTGAAAATGATACCTGGTGAGAACAAGGTACCTTTAGAATGTGGTAACATCTTAAATCAATAATCACTGCATGGTGTTGTGCTGTCAGTAGGTAGAATACATGGGAACAGGAGCCAAGGGGTGGTAGGAGTAGTTCCAGTGATTCCCTAGAATATGTGCTTC
This sequence comes from Phocoena phocoena, assembly GCF_963924675.1. NCBI lineage: Eukaryota > Metazoa > Chordata > Mammalia > Artiodactyla > Phocoenidae > Phocoena > Phocoena phocoena. Next base: position 27,293,277 of record NC_089222.1, on the reverse strand, counting down.
CGACCTCTGCAAATTCAGCCATGTTGGTCCAATAGTCCAGATTCCCAGAAAGGGAAAGCTTATACCAGGGGGCAGAGAGAAAAAAAAAAAAAAAAAAAAACCCACAAAAGAAACCTATAGCTACCGCCTAATCACATGTAACTCCTCATGCCAGTAGGCCAGAAAGCAAAGCAACTACTTACCAGACCAGCAAACATAATTACCCTGATCATTATAAGGACTTCAGATTGCTTCTACACAATGAAGGCAGGAGGGATTATGTTTGGCATTCAGGAGATCCGGTGAAGTAACATTTGCTTTTCTGTGCATGTGGTTACTAATAAAAGGACAAGAAGTGCTCTAATAACTTGATAATGGCATTCCAACCTAGATCTCAGACTCCTCGAGAATGAGGATCTGGTCCACCTCACCAGACAAGTCACCTATGTTGGCAGAGATGCTAGCCAAGTAGGAGAGGAATAAAAAATGAGTAGTGTAAAAAGAAGATGATGAGTATCTCTTAAAGGTTTGGCACCAGCTAGAGCACTCAGGCTCTAGAGAACTCTAATTCTCTTCACTAACTTTTTTCTTGTAACTATAGCTAGAAATGGCAAATAAATAGAATCCTGAAGAAGTTGCAATTGAATGGAATGGACCTAATACGAAAAGTATGTGGTTCTGAGAGATGCATAAGTAAGAGTGTAGTAATTATGATTTAAGCCCCATCCAGGTTCTCTTTATAAACTCTCCCCTTCCTAGGTGCTGTGCGCATTAACTGCTAAGAGCTCACAATTGTCTTCTTTTCCAAGACAGTTGCTTGCATCTGTCAGGAGCCTCATTGACCAGATGTTTCTAGAATGTTATGCCCTTTCCGTTAGGCAGCCCACAGTCAGTGCATGATTTAGAACTACAGAAACTTCCCCATCTCAAGAGGCACAACTCTGTGACATTCTTACTCCAGAGCTCTCCCTGAAATCAGCTGAGCTTAGACTTCAGCTAAACCCATGAGTTTAGCTTCTTCCTCTGCCCAATTTTTCTTCTCTCATTTGAGTACAGGTTTCCCTTGTTTGTCCTGCCTTAATAAATGACTTACACAAAATCCCCACTAGAGTTTCTGCTTCTAGGAAACTCAACCTCAGACAATATACATTTTTTACATAAATTTAAAATCTATGTGCTTTATAAGCAGAAAAGTAAAACTAAAACAGAAAAAGCATAAAAGAGAACAGCAAGAAAGTTAAATATGTTGTAGAATTCTGCTACCTTTCTATAAATGATCTCGGTACTCCAGATGTTCTGTCAGGATGTATCTGGTATTTTAAGATATATTTTCCTTACAGTAATCATTTTTATGCCCAAGTCATAAAGTTTATCTTTCATTCAAATAAAGAAATAGTGATCTAATCCCATGCTTTTCTGGAGAAAATCTGGCTGTGTTGAGCTTTTGAGAGACGCTACAGTGGGTTGGTCTCTGACATAGCACATTTTTAAGGAAATGCAATAATACCGTTGAATCTATGCGAGGTCCATCTTTCTGCTTACTTTAGAACCTGACCCACGCAAACTCACATATAATATCCTAACCACACATAACATAAAAAATCACTTAATGAGAGCAAAGTAGAGAAGTATATGCAGTAAATAAGGTAACAGTTGCCTGTGGAGCTAAGGTTTTTGGTGAAAAAGTTCAACAATACACACTACAACCCAATACATAACTAAAAAAGTACAAATTTAGGTTAGTATTCTGAAGGCAACGGGCAATATCATGGGATAGAAAGCAGCCAGAAGGATGTAGCTAGATGAAAGTAGACATGTTTACTTTAAATAATGCAGTCATAGAAGGAGTCTCTGAGAATGAGTCTTTAAACTGATATCTCAAGATTAAGAAGGATGAAGGCTTATGAAGAGCCAAGAAGAGTAAGTTCTGAGTGAAGAGTAAGTTGAAAAAGGAGATAACTGCCACGAAGTACCTGAGGTAAGGGAAGGCTTGACAAATGGACTAGAAAGGAACGAGGCTGGAGTGAGGCAAAAGTGGAGATGGATGGGGACAAGGAAGGTGGAGACACTGGTACAAAACAAGTTGTCCAAGCCTTATAGATCAAAGCAAGAAATTCGGAACTTATTGTGAAGGCAGGCTTTATTCAACAAACTGCAATGCATCCTGATGTGAAGCAAATATTGTCAGAAGTACCAGGAGCACTTGGCCAACTGCCAATCATAATGATAGACTAATATTCCTTTGCAGATTTCAATAAATTATTCTCAAAACAAAAAAATTAAAGACATATTTACAAACATATAAAAATGAGGAATACGGAGGAGGTCCTATTACTGGACAAAATGGTTCCACAAAATCCTATCATCAGCAAGTTTAAAAGGGATCCCAATATTACCTGTTGGTATATTTGTTTCTCTTTCTTGGGCTTTGCAATCACATTTTCAAACATCATTTACTCTCCTCAAATCTTCCTGCTCTACTTCTGCCAGGAAATAACCTTGTTTGTTCACAGAATAAATTTAGAAAGACATAAAAAAGAAACCATCCGATGAGAACTAGGTTTTTCACCTACAATATCCAAAATTACTACATCTGCACCCTTTCCTGCCCTTCTTCATACGCACAACAGAGGTCCTGGCCCTCCTAATATCCTTTTACCTGTGTTTAAAATTCCAATTCATCCTGGTTTCTCTGGAACCACATTATTTCAATCATCCCTTTTCTCCCTGTACATAAAACCTCTTCTTAACAGGATCCCTTTGTTGCACACCCTCAACATTTTCATCAAGGCCAAAAAGAAACAAGATATCCTCCCTCCCATATCCTCATTCATGTTTCATCTTATCTCTCTTCTCTGTTTGACAGCTAAGCCTCTGTAAGAGTTCTCAGCGCTCCTGTCTCTGTTTTGTCATCTAGACACATTCCAATTCTGTCTGGTTCCATAATTCTATCAAATAACTCAATACTGGCACAAATTGCATCTACATACCAATACAGAAATAGGAATTTTCAATCCTGGTATGCTTGACCACTCCACGACACTAATACAACAGTTTCATTTAGCACAGGGCCCCACAGATTATCTAGCCAGTCTTGGCCTTGTACCTCTTTTCCTTCCCCATCCTCCTTGAACAATCAGAATAAAACATTTTGTTTTCATCTACATTAAAAAGTCTAAATTTGGAAAGGGGGAAAATACTCCCCCAAGATGTTGCTAATGGATTTATTTTCAATTCCAATTATTAAGCAATTATTCAGATTTTTAAGAAGTTAAAAATCCTGCAGAAACTTGTCTTTTCCATGTAAATATTAAAATACCTCTACTGATTTTAGTTTCTTTACATAAATTGAGGTGGGGTAGTTAGAGAATTGGTATATAGAAAAATAAATAAAACTCATTTAGATGTTATCCATCTATTATTTATAGATTCAGTTAGTAACCTTCATTGTCTATATATATTAGTTGTCAGATTTCAATCAAGAAATTGAAGTTTGTTTCTTAGTAACAAACAACTTCATACACACATAATGGAAAATTCCCTCAGAGTTCCCATTTTTTTCTGCTCATTATCCATTGTTTCTTTATCCTGTGCATCATTTATATTTGCTAAAATGGAATTTTATATTCACAAATGCCACCCTCTCTTAAGTCAGCTAGTAGAGTATCCTATTAATTTTATGAATATTGTAGTCTCTTCTAATATTTGTATATATACTTTCTGAAAGACTGTCATCAGATTTTGTTTTGTCTCTTTTGAAACATGCCACATCTGGAAAGAAAAAAACAATATTTCCCAAAGATAACTTGATTATATAATTTGCTTTCAAATTTTAAATTACTAATCCTATTTATAGAGTTTTTCAAATAACTAAATAAAAACATTCTCCCCAAGCATGTGGTTCATTCTCCTATGTATTATGAAACTGCCTCAATTATGGACCTGTATCAAATGCACTTTCTTTACCAATTAATTGGTAGTTACTTAGTACTTTGAAATTTAAATGTACTAATCAAATGTTTAGTTTGTAATTGTATTAGGTTAACCCTGTTTAAGGATGTATTTATTGCTTCAAGGATTACATTAAAATGCAAATGCTATAACTGTTGATTAAATTATATCCATCAAATAAAGCAATTACTAATGAACAAAGGCAATGGATACATAGTCTTTTATGTTATGAATTAATGGCTTCTTGTGTAGTAAGTGTACAGTACTAACTTTCTCAAAAGAAGAGTTTTATACATGGAAAACTAAATGTTATCTGTAACTTATAAATCATATTTCTTCTATTCAAACACAAATAATTAAATTTAACACAAACTCAGCAAGCTAAAAATAAAGGAATATTTAATACAACTGGAGACAGAAATCTGGAACAAAAATCTGATTTCAAGCACAAACACTCAGATCCTTGTTATTTCTTAGGTACAAGAGAGAACAAAAACTATAAAGTGTTTGAAAAGCCATCATCATAGTTAAGAATGCTTAAGATGGAGGAGCTTCAAGATGGCGGAAGAGTAAGACACAGAGATCACCTTCCTCCCCACAAATACATCAGAAATACATCTACATGTGGAACAACTCCTACAGAACACCTACTGAACAATGGCAGAAGACCTCAGACCTCCCAAAAGGCAAGAAACCCCCCACGTACCTGGGTAGGGCAAAAGAAAAAAGAAAAAACAGAGACAACCAGCACTCACCAGACCAAGAGGCTTCTCTGCTCACCCGCCAGGGTGGGCGGGGGCTGGGAGCTGAGGCTTGGGGTGCGGTCGGATCCCAGGGAGAGGACTGGCGGTGTGAACACAGCCTGAAGGGGTTAGTGCACCACGGCTAGCTGGGAGGGAGTCCGGGAAAACGTCTTGAGCCGCTGAAGAGGCAAGAAACTTTTTCTTGCCTCTTTGTTTCCTGGTGCACGAGGAGAGATAAACAGCGCCGCTTAAAGGAGCACCAGAGACGGGCGGGAGCCAAGGCTATCAGCGCAGACCCCAGAGACGGGCATGAGACGCTAAGGCTGCTGCTGCCGCCTCCAAGAAGCCTGTGTGCAAGCACAGGTCACTCTCCACACACCTCCCCTCCCCGGAGCTTGTGCAGCCCGCCACTGCCAGGGTCCCGGGATCCAGGCACAACTTCCCGGAGAGAAAGCACGGCGCGCCTCAGGCTGTTGCAACGTCAGGCCGGCCTCTGCCGCTGCAGGCCCGCCCAGCACGCAGTGCCCCTCCCTCCCCCGCCTCCGAATCAGCGGCTCCTTTAACCCCATCCTGTCTGAGCAAAGAACAGACGCTCTCCGGCGACCAACATGCAGAGGCGGGGCCAAGCTGAGCCCCTAGGAGCTGTGAGAACAAAGAAGAGAAAGGGAAATCTCTCCCAGCAGCCTCAGGAGCAGCGGATTAAAGCTCCACAATCAACTTGATGTACCCTGCATCTGCGGAATACCTGAATAGACAACGAATCATCCCAAACTGAGAAGGTGGACTTTGGGAGCAAAGATATATATGTTTTTTCCCCATTTTCTCTTTTTGTGAGTGTGTATGTGTATGCTTGCGTGTGTGATTTTGTCAGTACACATTTGCTTTTACCATTTGTCCTAGGGTTCTGTGTGTCCGCTTTTATTTTATTTTTACTTTTTAAATTTTTTTCTTAATATTTTTTATTTTAATAACGTTATTTTATTTATTTTACTTTATTTCATTTTATCTTTCTTTCTTTCTGTCTTTCTTTTCTTTCTTTCTATTTTTTCTCCCTTTTATTCTGAGCCATGTGGATGACAGGCTCTTGGTGCTCCAGCCAGGTGTCAGGGCTCTGCCTCTGAGGTGGGAGAGCCAAGTTCAGGACACTGGTCCACAAGAGACCTCCCAGCTCCACATAATATCAAATGGTGAAAATCTCCCAGAGATCTCCATCTCAATGCCAAGACTCAGCTTCACTCAACGACCAGCAAGCTACAGTGCTGGCCACCCTATGCCAAACAACTAGCAAGACAGGAACACAACCCCATCCATTAGATAAGAGGCTGCCTAAAATGATAATAAGGACACAGACACCACAAAACACACCACTGGACGTGGTCCTGCCCACCAGAAAGACAAGATACAGCCTCATCCACCAGAACACAGGCACTAGTCCCCTCCACCAGGAAGCCTACACAACCAACCTTAGCCACTGAGGACGGACACCATAAACAATGGGAACTACAAACCTGCATCCTGCAAAAAGGAGACCCCAAACAAAGTAAGTTAAGCAAAATGAGAAAACACAGAAACACACAGCACATGATGGACCAAGGTAAAAAGCCACCAGACCTAACAAATGAGGAGGAAATAGGCAGTCTACCTGAAAAAGAATTCATAATATTGATAGTAAGATGATCGAAAATTTTGGAAATAGCATGGAGAAAATACAAGAAACGTTTAACAAGGACCTAGAAGAACTAAAGAGCAAACAAACAATCATAAACAACACAATAAATGAAATTAAAAATTCTCTAGAAAGGATCAATAACAGGATAACTGAGGCAGAAGAATGGATAAGTGACCTATAAGATAAAACAGTGGATATAACTACTGCAGAGCAGAATAAAGAAAAAAGAATGAAAAGAATTGAGGGCAGTCTCAGAGACCTCTGGGACTACATTAAGCACACCAACATTCGAATTATAGGGGTCCCAGAAGAAGAAGAGAAATAGAAAGAGACTGAGAAAATATTTGAAGAGATTATAGTTGAAAACTTCCCTAATATGGGTAAGGAAATAGTTAATCAAGTCCAGGAAGCACAGAGAGTCCCATACAGGATAAATCCAAGGAGAAACATGCCAAGACACATATTAATCAAACTATCAAAAATTGAATACAAAGAAAAGTATTAAAAGCTGCAAGGGAAAAACAACAAATAACTCAGAAGGGATTCCCCATAAGGTTAACAGCTGATCTTTCAGCAGAAACTCTGCAAGCCAGAAGGGAGTGGCAGGACATATTTAAAGTGATGAAGGAGAAAAACCTACAACCAACATTACTCTAACCAGCAAGGATCCAATTCAGATTTGATGGAGAAATTAAAACCTTTACAGACAAGCAAAAGCTAAGAGGATTCAGCACCACAAAACCAGCTTTACAACAAATGCTGAAGGAATTTCTCTCGGTAGGAAACACAAGAGAAGGAAAAGACCTACAATAACAAACCCAAAACAATTAAGAAAATAGTAATAGGAACATATATATTGATAATTACCTTAAAAGTAAATGGATTAAATGCTCCAACCAAAAGACATACACTGGCTGAATGGCTACAAAAATGACACCTGTATATATGCTGTCTACAAGAGACCCACTTCAGACCTGGGGACACATACAGACTGAAAGTGAGGGGATGGAAAACGATATTCCATGAAAAAGGCAATCAAAAGAAAGCTGTCATAGCACTTCTCATATCAGACAAAATAGACTTTAAAATAAAGACTGTTACAAGAGACAAAGAAGGGCACTACATAATGATCAAGGGATCGAGCCAAGAAGAAGAAATAACAATTGTAAATATTTATGCACCCAACATAGAAGCACCTCAATACATAAGGCAAATACTAACAGCCATAAAAAGGGAAATGGATAGGAACACAATCATAGTAGGGGAGTTTAACACCCCACTTTCACCAACGGACAGATCATCCAAACTGAAAATAAATAAGGAAACACAAGCTTTAAATGATACATTAAACAAGATGAACTTAATTGATATTTATAGGACATTCCATCCAAAAACAACAGAATACACATTCTTCTCAAGTGCTCATGGAATATTCTCCAGGATAGATCATATCTTGAGTTACAAATCAAGCCTTGGTAAATTTAACAAAATTAAAATCGTATCAAGTAACTTTTCTAACCACAATGCTATGAAACTAGATATCAATTACAGGAAAAAAATCTGCAAAAAATACAAACACATTGAGGATAAATAATACACTACTTAATAACCAAGAGATCACAAAGAATTCAAAGAGGAATCAAAAAATACCTAGAAACAAATGACAATGAAAACACGATGAACCAAAACCTATAGGATGCAGCGAAGTCAGTTCTAAGAGGGAAGTTTAGAGCAATACAATACTACCTTAAGAAACAAGAAACATCTCAAATACACAACCTAACCTTACACCTAAAGCAATTAGAGAAAGAAGAAAAAAAAAACCCCAAAGTTAGCAGAAGGAAAGAAATCATAAAGATCAGATCAGAAATAAATGAAAAAGAAATGAAGGAAATGATAGCAAAGATCAATAAAACTAAAAGCTGGTTCTTTGAGAAGATACACAAAATTGATAAACCATTAGCCAGACACATCAAGAAAAAAAGGGAGGAGACTCAAATCAATAGAATTAGAAATGAAAAAGGAGAAGTAAGAACTGACATTGCAGAAATACAAAGGATCATGAGAGATTACTACAAGCAACTCTATGCCAATAAAATGGACAACCTGGAAGAAATGGAAAAATTCTTAGAAATGCACAACCTTCTGAGAATGAACCAGTAAGAAAGAAAATATGAACAGATGAATCAGAAGCACTGAAATTGAAACTGTGATTAAAAATCTTCCAACAAACAAAAGCCCAGGACCAGATGGCTTCACAGGTGAATTCTATCAAACGTTTAGAGACGAGTTAAAACCTATCCTTCTCAAACTCTTCCAAAATATAGCAGAGGGAGGAACACTCTCAAACTAATTCTATGAGGCCACCATCACCCTGATACTAAAACCAGACAAAGATATCACAAAGAAAGAAAACTACAGGCCTATATCACTGATGAACATAGATGCAAAAATCCTCAACAAAATACTAGCAAACACAATCCAACAGCACATTAAAAGGATCATACACCATGATCAAGTGGAGTTTATCCCAGGATTGCAAGGATTCCTCAATATACCCAAATCAATCAATGGGATACACAATATTAAAAATTGAAGAAGAAAAACCATATGATCATCTCAATCGATGCAGAGAAAGCTTTTGACAAAATTCAACACCCATTTATGATAAAAACCCTCCAGAAAGTAGGCATAGAGGGAACTTTCCTCAACATAATAAAGGCCATATATGACAAACCCACAGCCAACATCATCCTCAATGGTGAAAAACTGAAAGCATTTCCACTAAGATCAGGAACAAGACAAGGTTGCCCACTCTCACCACTCTTATTCAACATAGTTTTGGAAGTTTTAGCCACAGCAATCAGAGAAGAAAAGGAAATAAAAGGAATCCAAATCGGACAAGAAGAAGTAAAGCTGTCATTGAAGATGACATGATACTAAACATAGAGAATCCTAAAGATGTTATCAGAAAACTACTAGAGCTAATCAATGAATTTGGTAAAGTAGCAGGATACAAAATTAATGCAGGGAAATCTCTAGCATTCCTATACACTAATGATGAAAAATCTGAAAGTGAAATTAAGAAAACACTCCCATTTACCATTGCAACAAAAAGAATAAAATATCTAGGAATAAACTTACCTAAGGACACAAAAGACCTGTATGCAGAAAACTATAAGACACTGATGAAAGAAATTAAAGATGATACAAATAATTGGAGAGATATACCATGTTCTTGGATTGGAAGAATCAACATTGTGAAAATGAGTCTCCTACCAAAAGCAATCTTGAGAAAGATAAACGAAACTGGAAGAATCAGGCTCCCTGACTTCAGACTATACTACAACGCTACAGTAATCAGGACAGTATGGTACTGGCACAGAAACAGAAATGTACATCAGTGGAACAGGATCGAAAGCCCAGAGATAAACGCACGCACATATGGTCACCTTATCTTTGATAAAGGAGGCAAGAATATACAGTGGAGAAAAGACAGCCTGTTCAGCAAGTGGTGCTGGGAAAACTCAACAGGTACATGTCAACGTATGAAATTAGAACACTCCCTAACACCATACACAAAAGTAAACTCAAAATGAATTAAAGACTTAAATGTAAGGCCAGACTCTATCAAACTCTTAGAGGAAAACATAGGCAGAACACTCTATGACATAAATCACAGCAGGATCCTTTTTGACCCACCTCCTAGAGAAATGGAAATAAAAACAAAAATAAACAAATGGGACCTAATGAAACTTAAAAGCTTTTGCATAGCAAAGGAAACCATAAACAAGATGAAAAGGCAACCCTCAGAATAGGAGAAAATATTTGCAAATGAAGCAACTGACAAAGGATTAATCTCCAAAATTTACAAGCAGCTCATGCAGCTCAAAAACAAACAAACAAACAAACAAACAACCCTATCCAAAAATGGGTAGATGACCTAAATAGACATTTCTCCAAAGAAGATATATAGATTGCCAACAAACACATGAAACAATGCTCAACATCATTAATCATTAGAGAAATGCAAATCAAAACTACAGTGAGATATCATTTCACACCAGTCAGAATGGCCATCATCAAAAAATCTACAAACAATAAATGCTGGAGACAGTGTGGAGAAACGGGAACCCTCTTGCACTGTTGGTGGGAATGTAAATTGATACAGCCACTATGGAGAACAGTATGGAGGTTTCTTAAAAAACTAAAAATAGAACTACCATACGACCCCACAATCCCACTACTGGGTATATACCCTGAGCAAACCAAAATTCAAAAATAGTCATGTACCAACGTGTTCATTGCAGCTCTATTTACATTAGCCAGGACATGGAAGCAATCTAAGTGTCCATCAAGAGATGAATGTATAAAGAAGACATGGCACATATATACAATGGAATATTACTCAGCCATAAAAGGAAACGAAATTGAGTAATTTGTAGCAAGGTGGATGGACCTAGAGTCTGTCATACAGAGTGAAGTAAGTCAGAAAGAGAAAAACAAATACTGTATGCTAACACACACACACACATATATATATATATATATATGGAATGTAAGAAAAAAAATGGTCATGAAGCACCTAGGGGCAAGATGGGAATAAAGACACAGACCTACTAGAGAATGGACTTGAGGATATGGGGAGGGGGAAGGGTAAGCTGTGACATAGTGAGAGAGTGTCATGGCCATATATACACTACCAAACTAAAAATAGATAGCTAGAGGGAAGCAGCCTCATAGCACAGGGAGATCAGCTCGATGCTTTGTGACCACCTAGAGGGGTGAGTTAGGGAGTGTGGTAGGGAGGGAGACGCGAGAGGGAAGAGATATGGGTACATATGTATATGTATAACTGATTCACTTTGTTATAAAGCAGAAACTAACACACCATTGTAAAGTAATTATACTCCAATAAAGATGTTTAAAAAAAAAAAAGAATGTATAAGATATTTGATGAAAGAAAGCACTTCAAAAATACCTTCTAAAATCCAAATCAAATGAATCTTAAAATAACACTCTGGGGCTTCCCTGGTGGTGCAATGGTTGAGAATATGCCTGCTAGTGCAGGGGACATGGGGTCGAGCCCTGGTCTGGGAAGATCCCACATGTCGTGGAGCAACTGGGCCCGTGAGCCACAGCTACTGAGCCTGCTCGTCTGGAGTCTGTGCTCCACAACAAGAGAGGCCACGATAGTGAGGGGCCCGCGCATCGCGATGAAGAGTGGACCCCACTTACCACAACTAGAGAAAGCCCTCGCACAGAAACGAAGACCCAACACAGCCAAAAATAAAAATAAATTAAATTAAAAGAGTATGGCCCACTAAGTAACACAGGCAAGATCAAATCAGTGGACTTTAAAAAAAAAAATAACACTCTGGAAAAATCTGTACTATCTTTGTAGTTTAACTGTATTGATGATAGCATGAGAGTTTTTTCACTAGTCCTGTTTCTGTTCACAGTAAAATTTGAGTAATCAAGTTGCCTGTGTTATATGAAATATGCCATACTAGTGGGAACAAGTTCCATTTCTTCATTATTTAAAGGAAACAAAACTTTTCTTTCTTAAGCCAGAGCTAAAAATTAAAACTCTCGTATCTTTTTTAGTCAAAGTATTGTTTTAAAATTGTAAAAGAATATTTGTAACTCATGGCTAATTATTTCTTGAAGCCAATTTTAGTAGTTACATGAATAAATATTCCTCCTTCCAGGCACATTGGGTTCATTCTAGCCTCCTCTCTTCCCATATTTGTAATTTCTTTACAGACAATGAGAAATATGACTCATTATCTATAATATATTTACTTATTTTAAAACCATACTATATACATAAACTAGTTTCAAAATTGATTACCTTATGAAAATGAATTTACTAACTAAAGTACAGTTTTTTGTTGTTCAGTCAAAATTTAATTTCGTTACTTAAATTAGTTATTTTATTCCCACCATCTTCAAGGTAAGTTACCCATTTGTACTACAATTAGATTAATTTATTCTAATTTGTTACAAATCTATTTTCATTCCTCCACATTATTTTTTTAAAATATACATACAATGAAATTCACTCATCATGCTGTAGAGTTCTATGAATTTTTGAAAAGTGCACAGCCATGTATCTACCTAAACAGCCATGATATAAATCAGTTTAATGAACCCCCAAATTTTCTTCTTTTTCCTCTTTGTTGCCAAACTTTCTTCCTACTCCTACCCCTAGTGATGACTGTTTTCCATCCTTATAGTTTTGCTTTTTCCACAAAAGTATCATATATGGAATCATATAATGTGTAGCCTTTACTAAGATAGCAATGTCAAAGACCCCAAATATAATTGTGGATTTATTTCTCCTTTAAATTTTATCAATTATTTCATGGATTTTGGAGCTCTGCTGGTAGCTACTTGTTTGTTTAGATTTTTTCTTTTCTTGGAAAATTAAGTCCTTTTATTATTTTGTAATGTTCTTCTCATGTAATGTTCCACTGATAATATTCCTTGTTCTGAAGTCAATTTGTTTATCAATATAGTCACTCCAGTTTTTTTCAGTGAATGTTTGCATGATATACTTTTTCCATTATTTTCCTTTTAACCAATCTATGCCTTTTTAATTAAATCGGGTTCCTTGTAGAAAGTATATATAGTTGACCCTTGAACAACATGCGGGTTAGGGGAACTGACCCTCCGTGCTGTAGAAAATCCATGTATAACTTTTCAGTGGGCCCTCTGAATACACCATTCCACATCTGGGAATTCAACTAACCATGGATCATGTTGAACTGCAGTATGTGTTTACTGAAAGAAATCTGCTATAAGTGGATTCACAGTTCAAACCCATGTCACTCAAAGGTCAACTGTAGTTGGATTTGCTTTTTTTTTTTGTCCATTCTGACAATCTCTATTTTTAAATTGTCTCCTTAATTCTTTCATATCCATATAATTGGATTAAAATCTACCACATTGCTAGCTGTTTTCTATTTATTTCATATGTTCTTTGTTTCTTTTTTCCTCTACTTAATTCTCTATATATCTGTAATGATCTTGCTCAACATATGCATTTTATTAATGAAAGTGTAACTTTAATTAATATTATACCTCTTTTTTGTTGTACAAATATCTTATAATAGTATATTCCCATTTCCTCCCTCTCTTTATTTGACAATTTCTGTCATTCATTTATTTTGACACATTCTGTGAATACATTGTTATTGTTACTATTTGAAGGAATGAAGGCATTCCTCATTGGTTTACTGTGTTTTCATTCCTGGCCTTTTCATCTGATTTTCTATTACAGCTTTTATCTGTCTGCTGAAATTATCCATCTGCCCTTGGATGTTGTCCACCTTTTCCATTACAGCCTTTAACAAATTTATTAATCAGTTATTTTACATCCTTTTCCAGGTAGTTCCAACATCTGTGTCATATGTGAATATGATTCTGTTGATTGAATTTTGTCTTGGGAATGTGCTGACTTTTCTTGCCTTTTATATGTCTCGTAATCTTTTGTTGAAATTTGGACAATTTGCTGAAGACAGGTGACTAGTTCTACGTTTGGAAATGGTCACATCTTTTCTTCTGTTTTACCTTTAGTGGGGGATTACATTATTACCTAAGAAGATGGACTGTTGTTATTCCTACCACAGCGTTCAAATTCCTCTAGCGGTACTTTGAGTTTAGGGTGGTGACTGGTTTGTCAGAGGCTTTCTCTCGATACCTGTTCTGCCCTTAGAAGTAAGTCTTTTTTTTTTTGTGCTGTGCCTCAGAGTCCTTCTGCAACTTTCACAGCACTGTTTTGGCTTGATTTTTGCTTGCCTGGTCGTGGGGGCTGGAGAGAAGTATTCTCTGACTTTGCAAATAAGCTTGAGTTTTAAGCAGGCATTGTGTCCCTCCTTCTTGAGAGCGTGGCTTTCTCAAGAGTCCTGTCCCTCCTCCAGTTCTATTTCTGAACTGCCTCCTCCTCAGGGATTAGTGGCTTTTTTTGTCTTCCCACCTCCCAGCTTCCCTAAAAGCATCACTTGTGTTGCCATTTTTCCAGCAGATCAGTGCTCTTTTGCTTTGGAGAGAGAAGAGAGAAGGGGCAGGGAATAATTTTGTGTCTCTTCCTCAGTAGCTGCTATTCCCCTCTCCTGTGCCTTCACTTTGTGGTAACTTTTTCAGAGTCTAGTCTTCCCTGATGGGTCTGGTCGTGGGAATAAAAGCTTCTTCACATTGTCTGCATACACAACCCTCAGACTCAACCAACACGTCAGCGATTCTAACCCAACTCTTCTTAGTGTCCAGCTGCATTATCTCAAGTTAAGCAAATGCTTGCATCCCTTTCTCACTGCTAACACCTGTCTCACCCAGACTTCAAGTTAGCTCATCTCTCTGGGTTCAAAAAAAAGCTATGATAATTTATAGCTTATCTGACTTGTTTCTTTTTGTATGGTTAGCCACTGATCTTTCCAGCTCTTTACATCTCCCGGCAGAAAGGGTGATTTTGAAAACCACATAATTCATTATTTAAAAAAACTTACAGTAGTGAAACAGGACACTAACATTTACTGGCACCTGCAATGTGTCAGACACATGCAGGCTAAGTCATTCGCATATGGTATCATGTTTAATTTTTATAACAATTCCACTTTACAAATAGGATACTGAACTCTGTGAAGGTGAGAATACTGTTAAGACAGTCAAGAAATAATTGTGCTTGAAGCCCTTATCTGTCTAATGGGAAAATGCCTTATTGTTATTTTCATGTATTAGAAACAGGAGGGGTCAAGAAAAAGCTTATTCAAAAATAATGTGTTATTAAAGCACTTAAATATAGCAAATAATATACTGATGCTAATTTTATTAGGGAATTGTCCACTAAAGTACTATTCATTAAAGCCAGAAATCATGTGGCATTCAGTATAGGGTCCACACTGCAATCTTAAGTCTTAGGCTTTCATTTAAGATAAAAAGTGAACAGCCAAAATGACTCACATAGTAATGTTCTCTCTTCACCTTTCTCCTCTAACACATGCAGTTAGCAATTCTCTACCTATAAGATTAAAACATAAGGCGTATGAATTAAATCTTGCATATTAGAGACATTTAGATATTTCCATGGTATGACAGCAAAATATTTTGTGAGCCAGTGAAGCATATACTGACTTTTTAGTTACCTCTATTGAAAAGTCAATGGTGCTTTATTTAAAAAGAACATTATGCTGAGTGCTTTATCATTTGACTTTAAGCTCTAGCAGAGTTGTTTATGTAACATGCATCTGAGAATACATTGCTATTCTTTCAACATTTTTGAAGTTAGATAATTCTCAGAGATTTTCTCTAAATCTGATGCAATTTTTATAACCTAACAGTTACAGTGTTTCTGTTCTGAAGATGGACAAATTTAGAAATGTTCCAGCTGCCTATGAAGCTCAAATTGCTTATTGGAAAGAACTATGTGACTGGATTTTTCTTCAGATTCATATTTAGGGTATCAGACATTGACATATCTTAACACATAAAGTTTTTCAGCATGCAGAAATATCCTGACATTATGTTGCATGCTAACATTAAGAATACAAATTTAAAAATTCAATATTTTCCAGAATCATGAAGTTAACACATGTATATAGTAGTATCTAAGTTGAAAGAGTCAAAAATTCTAAGAATTTTCTTTATCACTATTTGTGGTTGGCTGAAAAACAGTCCCCCAAAAGATATTCATACCCTGATCCCTAGAATGGATGTATGTTCCTTTATAAGGCAACATCTTTGCACATGTGGTAAAGTTAAGGATCCTGAAATGGAGCTGCTACGGTCTCAATGTTTGTGACCCCAAAACTCATATGTTGAAATCCTAATGCCCAATGTGATGGTATTAGGAAGTGGGGTCTTTGAGAGCTTAGATCATGAAGGTGTAGCCCTCATGAGTAGGATTAGTGTTCTCGTAAAAGAGATCCCACAGAAATCCCTAGCCCCTTCCACCACGTGAGGACAGAGTGAGAAGCTGCCATCTGCGAATCAAGAAATGGGTCCTCACCAGCTATCATACCAGATCAGCTGTTGCCACAATCTTAGACTTACCAGCCTTTGGAACTGTGAGAAATAAATTTTATGTTGTTTATAAACTACTCAATCTGTGGTATTTTGTTATAGCAGCCCAAACAAACTAAGTCAGGGAAGACTATCCTGGGTTATCCAGGTCCATCCTAAATGTAATTATACGTATCCTTATAATAGGGAGGTAGAAGATGTCACACACAGGCACACCTGCGCACACACACGCACACGTGCACGCGCACACACACACACACGAGAAACCCATGTCAATACAGGGCAAAGAGATTTGAAGATGCTGGCCTTGAAATTTAGAATGATGTGGCCACAAACCAAGGAATGCTGGCAGCCACCAACAGATGGAAGAGGCAAAGAATGAATTCTCTTCTAGAATCCCTGGAGGGAGTACATTGATTTTGGCCTGATGGTATTGATTTCATACTTCTGGTCTCCAGAACTGTGACAGAATAAATTTCTGTTGTTTTAAGTCACAAAGTTTGTGGTAGTTTGTTACAGAAGACACAGGGAACTAAAATACTATTTTAAAACTAACATGCATTCAAAGTACACTCATCTATAAATATTTTGAAAAGTACCACTGGCCTGAATTCACTTGAAATATTGGCCTGCTTTCGTTCTGCTAAGGAGGATTTATACACTTAGAATACTGCAATAAGCATGCATATGGTTGATAGGTAGCTGATTAGACAAAGTAATAGCAGTTTACTTGGCGCAAGAATTGACTTGAATTTTATCTCAGAAAATGGGAATCCTACAGCCTTTAACTGTAGTTAAATGATTACATAGTCTCATGTTGGTTCTCAAATAGTTTATTGTATAAAATATAATCTTTTACAACTACCATGTCAATTTTTTCTACTTCCCTTCACAATTTGTGATGTAAATTAAGTGTAAAGCTACTATTAGTATGTTGCTTGCACTGATGTTATGCTAAACGTGAAAAGAGAATAGTGTAACAGGAGTATACACTAAATGGTGACTAATATAGAATTAAAATCTCTTATAATATGACAAAAAATTGCACAAGTTTTGATGACATCTATCTACAAAGTCATTGGTAACATGATATAACTGACGATCTTGAGAAGTGTGCAGAGATGGTTAAGCAAATCTTTGTTTTTTAATATCCTATCAAGGAAATAAAGGTAATTTTAAATTGGTTATTTTCTTTCTTATGTGCTCAAGAATTGCTTTGCTTAGCTGCTTAACAGAAGAAATACACCTAAAACTAATTCTTATTTATTTATTAAAATTTTATTTATTAAAATGAACTACCACAGGACATAATGAATAGCTCATCCAAATTGCTAAGTCATTTCTGCTCCTCCAGTAAAATTAAACTTGCTTGTGTTTAAATAAGGATCAAAAATGCAAAACATATACTGATGAAATTTAAGGATAAACATTTAAAAGACTTCAGAAATAATATCAGGTACTTATTTTAAACTATATTGGAACCCAAATTAAACAAAGCCTTAGCAAAGTCCATATTTTTAAGATAACACAAAATGTTTTGGTGAGAACACCTTTTAAAATTGTGAAACCATCTTGATAGATCTCAATTCTAAAGAATAATGCTAAAAGTAGAAAACTAAAATGATAGCAAATAATTATGAAAATTAAATAGAATGAAATGATAATATGATGGTGTTAGGAAGTTGTAATGCAGTGAAATTCTCTCCTCTGAGCATCTTTTAGAGCAATGCTTTTCAGACCTGAATGTGCACTCAAATCAACTATGGAGTCTGTTAAGATGCATTTTCTAACTCAGTGGGACCTGGGATTCTGCATTTCTAACTCACTCCCAGATAATGCTGATGCCACTGGCCTATGGCTCAGGATGTGAGTAGAGAAGTGCTCAGGAGATGAGAAAGGGGAGCTGTATTTATCCCGTATTACCTCATGATCTAAACTCAGTGTGCAAATATCCTTGCGTTTCAGATTAAACAGAGCCTCAAGTGGAGTAGCACATAATCAACACCCAGAGAACTCTGTAATGAGTGTTAATTTACTCTCAGTTCTCCTTATGTTAATTAAGATGCAAGGGTATCTCTGTCTCCTATTGCTGAGGATCCTTCAGCTCTACCATCTCCCACCTCCTCTCTCTCTCCCCCAGTCAGTAACTCTTTTTGCCTGTTCACTCGATGCCAGCCCCTGGATGCCAGCTGTTGTACTGTACCACTGTACTTTTCAAGGTACTGGACTATAAAAATGTTAAAAATGTTTTCTTTTAAAAAAAAGATGCAAGGGTATTATTTGATTTCAAGAGAACAGGTCTCTGTAAAACCTTGTGAGTCCCCACGGCCTGAAGTGAACTTTTAGGCACTTCCCCACTGATGTGCAGTTGAACTGTCCTCATCAATATCTCTAGGACCTTAACAGCGTGTGAAGTGAAGGAGCGCTCCAACTAGGCATCTGTACATTGCAAACTACTTAAATTTAAAGTGATTATCCAACCTGTCATTTGTGTTAACACCAACTCTCATTTGAGATTCCTAAACAGAAAAGGGGAAAGATAGAAGCCTTTATGCAGTATAATACAGCACAGCAACTTGGGTTGCAGATTTTTTTTTTAAATTTTCACTCTGAATTTGGCACAAATTACTGTAGTCTGAGTTTAAGGGGCAAAACACATATTATTTCATTGTTATGAAAATAAAATAGAAAACATAAGGCACCGATATTTTGTCTTATTTTCAACATACCTTGTTGAAGTTAGACGAGTATCATAGGCACATTAAATATTAATGTCAAGGAACCTTAAAGATAGTCCAGAGAAGAAAATATTGGCCAAAGGCTAATTAATTGATCCTCCCAGAGAAGACCATGCAGAGAGCTGCAGAACCAGGAACAGATCCCAGTTCTTCAGTTAATTGTTCTTGAGTACCCCATTTCTGAATTATACAAAAACTTCAAATTTGATTCTTTACTAGTTTGCCTCATCTCTAAACTGACACGCCTTGCACGTGTATAAATCTGCAGCAGATATAGATTCCTAGGTATCAATGGTGTTTCACAGAGCCCAAGCTTCAGCCTCCCCTTCTATGTCTACACCTGGAGAAATTACAGAAGATGAGTATATTTTTAAAATAAGGTATTTCTAATAATATTAGAATACAAAAAGAAACACTTTATTCAGTGTATTAGTGTATGAATGTTCTGAAATTTTGAAAAATGTTCACCAAATATTGAAGGTAGATGGGATCAGTTTGAAGTAGGGAGTCAAAATCACATCACAAAACAGAGAAAAGAAATCCCTGGAACAAAATCTGAGCTCATTCCTGTAATAGCTGATCAACATGCGACCATTATATGTAGTTTTTTCTAGTAGCCAAGTTTTCATAAAGACCTTAGTACATTATGAAAATTTTCAGACATAATTTTAATAGTAGGATAGGATGAGATATGCTACATTAACAAATTAATGCTGATATGTGAGCAGTTTCATGCAGCAAGTTTATTTCTCACTTTTGCAAATTCTCATATGTGTCAGATGAAAGAGAAAAAGGCTATCCTGGTTGCCTCTCAGATTTAATTATGTATTATATTTAGATCTGTGTTCACTGTGGTTGTGTCTAACACTTGACTGGTTGAAACCATGGCAGACGCTTGAGGTATAAAGGGCAGATCTACTGCCTGCTAATGCAGGGGACACGGGTTTGAGCCCTGGTCTGGGAGGATCCCACATGCCGCGGAGCAACTAGGCCCGTTAGCTACAACTACTGAGCCTGCGTATCTGGAGCCTGTGCCCTGCAACAAGAGAGGCCGCGATAGTGAGAGGCCCGCGCACCGCGATGAAGAGTGGTCCCTGCTTGCCACAACTAGAGAAAGCCCTCGCACAGAAACGAAGACCCAACACAGAAAAATAAATAAATTAATAAACTCCTACCCCCAACATCTTCTTTAAAAAAAAAAAAAAAAAAGGGCAGATCTATTAACCCCATTCTGTCTTATTTTATTACAACTAGTAATAATGTTACTTCATTAGGAAAACAAAAAATCCACAACAAATGCTAAGCTGAATGGTATGCCAGAATAAAAGGTGCAAACTGGGACTGTTCTAGACAAACTAGGATGTTTGGCCTTTTGATTCTAAATCACTGACGATCTTTTTATTTTAGTAATTATAACAATAATCAAATATCCATTTCTTACTCATTGTAACCAGTATTGCTTATCTTCAATCATTATCATTATTATTTCTTCCCTCCATGTAATAAAGATATTCTTTGTGATCATTTCTTGCAACATATGAGTCTCCTTTCTTTCTTAGTCTCGCCTGTCCCTGAGGGGAGAAGCACAGCCTTGGTATTTTTCCATTGGAAGCAAAATATTTAGGCAGCATACAGAACATGAGAAGACAGAAAACACTCCTGCTTCCCACAAAAGATAAATTCTGCTTTCTCTTTTTCCCACAACCTCAGTTGAACACCATAAAAATAAATAAAAAATAAAAATAACAATATAAACCTTTGTGTCTCTAGTCATTAGACCACACAGCCTGTACTAAAAGTTGCAAACCGTAGAGTGAAAGGCTCACAAACTAGTTATAACTTACAGTGTTCCTTTTTGTAGAATGGCATATGTGTGTGTGTGTGTGTGTGTGTGTGTGTGTGTATATATATATATATATATATATATATATATATATATATATATAGAGAGAGAGAGAGAGAGAGAGAGAGAGAGAGAGACATCCATTCCCCAAATTGATAAAAGCTTATTTTAAACTTCGTGTAATTTTTTCAGTCTAAAGATGGTGCTACTCAATGTAATAATTTTACTCTTAATTAAAAAGATCCTTAGTTAGATAAAGAAAAGGGAAGATGTAAAGGTGACTATAGAACATCTAATTTCATTCCTGCCAGACATGTATTTTCAAAAAACCCACTATGGAAGATACCTATTCATATTATTCAACTAACCAGAAAGCTACAGTAGAACACTCTGTTGAGAATGATCCATGCATAATGATAATTGCTTTTAAGAAATAACTTGCTTCAGGAATCTTCTATCTTGATTGTCATACAAGTACTGTCCAATAAAGACTTTACTCAACACAGTCAGCCCTCTTCTAGACTCAAGTTTTGGTGAAAATATTGGAATTGGTGAAAATAAAAAAGCTTACAGTGACTTAGGTTTCAGAGACTAGGGGTGATTTAAAGACACTATCAGAACTAGGGTCTATCAAATTATTAGTTAGGCAACTTTAATAACACAAATTTATTCAATTGCTCCTAAGGAAAAATTTTTACCGAATTACCAATACTGTGAGTTTTAGAGCATAAATATTAGGAAATTAACTTATACTTAATAATTCTAGAATATAGCCTGCTTTGGTAAATATCATTATTCATAACAGTATTTTCCTGTAAGCTCTTAATATTGCTTTTCACTCTCGTGCATCATTAAAGCTTTTCTGCCTTTTCTGCAATCCATTCTGATGTGTGTATATGTATGTGGAGTGTGTGTATACAGTTTTATATTCTTTCCAGAGGTCATTGGTTTTTGTATTTGTATCAAGAATGAAGTTACCATGTCAGATTCAGATTGCAAGAAGTCATTCATCACTTCTACTCTTCTAAAGATACTGATGAGAAAGTGAAAAGACAAACCACAGACTGGGAGACAATATTTTAAACTCACATATCTGATATAGAATCTGTATCTAGAATATATGGAAAGCTCTCAAATTCAATAATAAAGAAATAAGCCAATTAAAAATGAACAAAAGATGTAATATGGACAGACACTTCAGAAAAGAAGATAGAAAGATGGGGAACAATACATGATGGTGATAAACGACCTTCCACATTAGGGAAACGCAAATTCAACACACATGAAATACAAATACAATCTTATTAGAATGACTAAGTTTATAAAGCCTGATCACATTGAATGTTGCTGAATGTGATGGGACTGAAACTCTCTTATGTTGATGTAAGAATGTAAAACGGCTCAACAACTTTGGAAAACAATTTGCCAGTTTTCTTAAACTTACACCTACCATATGATCCAGTCATTCTACTACTAATTTACTGAAGAGAAATAAAGCGTATATCCATACAAAGACTTGGATCTAAATATCCCAAGAAGCTTTGTTTTTAATAGCCCCAAACTGGAAACAACTTGAAAGTCCATAAATGGATGAACAAAAATGAAATACTGCTCAGCGATAAAAAATAAATTAACTATTAAAATACGTAACATGAATAGATCTCAAAATCATTATGCTGAGTGAAAGAAGCCAGGCATGCCCCACCTTGTGTGAAAAGTACATACTATATCATTCCACTTATGTAAAATTCTGGACAAAGACAAACCAATCTATAGTAAAAGAAAGCACGTCAGTGGTTGGCTGTGGATGGTGGAGGCAGAGAATTACAAAAGTGAAGGATTAGAAAGGGGTATGAGGAGACTTTTGCTGAGATGGATGCATGCTTATTGTTTTCATTGTGGTGGTTCTACAGACCAAAACTTACCAAATTATACACTTTAAATAAATTCAGTTTATTTCATGTCAATTCTATCTCAATCAAACATGTCATTTATTATTATTTTCCCATCCAATAGACCATGGGAAAATACAAAACCATTTACTATAGCCACCTGGCCCTTTGCAGTATCATGTGCCATGTTTTAGGGATATCTTCATAAGGGTACAACACTTTTATGCTTCAGTCCATGTTAATTAGGTCTGAGCTGCCCATGATCTGAGTCACTATTATGCAGGGAGGCCTTATTTTTATATTAAATCACACTATATTTGTCATGAATATTTATAATCTCATGATAATAACTCATACAGTCAGTATGAAACTAATACAATTTAAAATAATATAGGTAATTAGATACAAAGAGATTGCATTATTTTCAACATTAATGACATTTGTTAATTTTATAATTGTCTATAGAGATTTTGTGAACAAACAACACTTACTGGAGGTTACAAACTGATAGGTTGAGACTATATGTAAACAGCGGTAATAACATACAGCCGATGAAAACTATAAAAGTTAATATAAATGTTGGTATCTTCATGTATTCAGAAATATTTTTGCAACAAAAATATGTGCATAATCACCTGACTAAAGAATTCCTTAAAATTCCTGTTCTCTATGCATGGCTTTAATTTCAAGCATGGTACCAACACACCGTATTCAATAAATGCTATAAATATCCAATAAATGCTGTACTTCATCTGATGTAATCAGGAAGTTAGCTTTTCCAAGAAAGTGACTTCATTAGGTAACTTGAAATTCTATTTGTACAAGTACCCCAAACTTCTTCATTCATGATTTATTTTGGAAATATACCATCTAAAATGCATTGCTTACTTTTCATCATCCAGAGCATACGTAATTTAATCTAGGTATTTACTGAGGATACAAAAATGTGTTCCAGAAGCTATGCTAGGTATTGAGCATACATTACCTCCAATCTTCACAATTTTAGTAATAAATAATTTGAGATATTCAGAAAGCTTAGGTAGCTTTCTGCAAAATTTATAAAGCTAAAATATGAAAGACAGTGATCTAAATTTCGGTGTGTTAGACACAAAACTTTCAAATCTATCCTGCTCCTTCTGCAAACTAAAAAAGTTAGGTACAATGACATATACGTTTTATTTCAGTGAAAACACTATTTGAAAAAGTTGAATGTTGGAAATAATGAACGTTGAATGAATTGTTCTCTGAAATTGACACAATAATTCCATAATTATCTATCTATACCGGTAGAATCATTACACAAATATACTCCAGTCAGCAAGTAGAAAGCTGCATAAATGTTAAAAAGCTTCCATCCTGCAAAATGGCTAAACAATTAATGATTTGATAATACACATAAAATATGTATTTAAGAAATCAAGTACTAGTCAATAAACACGACCCTCAATTATTTAAAAAGATTTCAGTTTGTTGGTTTATTTCATTTTGATGGGATTTTTATTAAACTGACCTTTTTTAAGGAATAAAGGAAGCTTGTATTTTACTTTTTTTACTTACTTTTTGTGCATATTTTCTATAAATACGGAGCACCTACTATAAATTACGTGATGGGCTTTTAATTTACTTTGAAATGCACACTATTAATACCTCTTCTCATTCCAAGTTGAAATCCCTTAGGTCTGAAGCTTAAAATCATGATCCTTTTTATGAAACAACCTTTGGCTCACATTAGTTTGCCAGGTTAAAAATAAAAATACCTTGTGAGAAAACTCCCTGCTCTTAGCAAAGTATTTGAAGTTTTATTTGGAATCCTAGTAAGTGTCTTTGAATCTGGGTTTATTGATTCCACATGATTAAGGTCCTATGTAGTACTGCTCAAAGGAAAAAGCCCTCATTGCTTTATACTTGGATATCCTTCCAGGTGAAATTTAGTTTGGCTTTCAAGCAAGTTTTTAAGGTTTTTTTTTTTCTAGTTTGTTTTGACTTTTCATTTTTTTCATTCTTATCTGCATGAATGTGCAAGTGTGTGTGTGTGTGTGTGTGTGTGTGTACGTGCTTTCCCCAGTGAAGGTTTGTGTGATTCTTTATATATAGAATATTTTATATTTACCTCAAGTTAAATATATTTTACTTCAAATGTTAATATTTATATTTGAGGCCACACATACAATTATGGATTCTAATAGTATCCTACTTCTTTGCTTATAGTATCCTACTTCTTTGCTTATTAAACTTTGAATTATTTTAATTTTTGCAATTCATCAGTGAATCATAGCAGAGGAACCTGGGAATAAAGATCTATAATTTTCACTTTCAGCTATGTAAAATTAGGAGGTTTTGTTTTCGGTTTTTTTTTTTGCCCATGTGGCTTGCGGGATCTTAGTTCCCCAACCAGGGATCAAACCCGTGCCCCCTGCAGTGGAAGTGTGGAGTCCTAACCACTGGACCATGAGGGGATTCCCTAGGAGGTTTTATTAATGGAAGATATCTGTGAAAAATTATACAAGCAGGACTGAATTCATTGTGACACTAACAACAACAACAACAAATCTAGCAACCATTAGACAATTACAGAAAAAAATACATAGCAAAAATGAAATATTCACCATGTCACAGCAAAAAAAAAAAAAGAAAAAAATAGGGTCAGGCAGAGTTCTGGAGTTGTGCTAAAGTCATACAGGGTCAGTCCCACCTCTGAAAGCCTCAGGACAAAGGTCAGGGTTCTATTTTACTGAGCCAAGTTGCTCCCATCTCTGCTGAGCTGTAGGTTTCATCATTGAGATCTGAGTACATAGAATGACACGTGGTTTTTTTTTTGTTTTGACCGTGTTATAGCTGTAGAGGTAGAGGGAAATGCCTCAAGTGGGAAAAAATGAGACAGAAAAATAATGAAATAGGTTTAGAAAGCATAATTTTTCAGGAGGAAAAGTAATGAGGGGAAAGTTTCCAATATCTGAATTTTGTGCATCACATATGTATAATCAGCATCTAAAGAATATGTCCTGCTTTAATGAAATAGCTCATAACCAGTTGTATAAGGTAAACACATTATTACAAACACAATTGAAGAAAGGCAAATACATAGTCCAAAATAAATCACAGAAAATCTCCTATAACATTATGACCTCACATCTTGGTATTCTCAAAAGTATAAACCATCGTTAACCTTATATTACCTGCTTATTTTCTTAAAAGATTATAAAACCTTTAGTAGCATCAGAGATTTAAAGTATAACGACTTGCCTAATACAATATTTTTTTCTTGCACCAACTGCTTTGGTTTCTACTTCACTCATGTGTTCAGTCAAAAGTTATGCAGTAAGTGGCTGTTTATTTCTATCTTGCCATGTTCCATAAAAGACATATGTCTTAGAAAGGTTCACATAATATATCAAAATAAATAGTACTTAACCCATAGCTGATGTTCAAAAAAATACTTGTATTTCTTAATGTAAAAATAAGAAAAGTCTTGTGGACTCGAGTGAATAACACAAAACACATCAAAATGCAGATATTTTTATACAATTGATAGAGAGATGGAGTTGGTTTCAGGTTTCTAACAATGAAAAGATGAGAACAACAACAAAATCTACTCAAGATTCACTGCCTCCAGGCTAAAAATATCTTACCTGTGTCTTCAAAACACAGAAACTATGTAATACAATCTGTAACACCATTCTTTCAGTAAGTATGTCAATAGTCTGCTGGCTTTTTAAATCCAATTTAAGTAGTGGCTTCTCACCAAAATGCACTGCAGACAAAGGGAATCGAGGAGCTCCAATAAGGAGTCCAGGTATCTTACTCATTACCTAGATCAATCCACAAATAGATTTCATATTATTTAAATAAAAGGATGGACTGGGGCTTCCCTGGTGGCGCAGTGGTTGAGAGTCCACCTGCCGATTCAGGGTACATGGGTTCGTGCACCGGTCCGGGAAGATCCCACATGCCGCGGAGCGACTAGGCCCGTGAGCCATGGCCGCTGAGCCTGCGCGTCCGGAGCCTGTGCTCCGCAACGGGAGAGGCCACAACTGTGAGAGGCCCGCGTACCGCGAAAAAAAAAAAAAAAAAAAAAAGATGGACTGTAACCCTTTTAAAAACAGCTTTATTAAGGTATAACCGATGTATAAAAAACTGCAGAGAATGTGTACAATTTGATGTTGGATGGATGCATACACCAGTGAAACCAGCACCAGAATCGAGGTAATAGACATATCCATCATCTTCAAAAGTTTTCTGGTGGCCCTTTGATTTTTGTTTGTTTTGGTTAGTAATTTTGTGAAAGAACACTTAACATGAGACCTACCCTCTTAATAAATTTTCAAGTGCATAAGACGGTATGGTAATGGCATAAAGACAGACATTTTGCTTTGTAATATGAACATTCTTATTACTATTTTTTTTCTGTTTGATACATACATACCTTAATGGTAATTTTGTATTTCAGATTGATTGTGTTTCATACAAGTAGTCTATTAAATTTTCACATCAAATTTTAAGAATGAAACCTATTTTCACTTATTTGTATTACTGATATCTGTGTTACTACACCAATGTTTTATTATCTCTGTCTGTGGACTTCCATGATAATTTTCTATTTTCTGTCTTATAGAGATAAGTGTTGCTTTCCTCAGTCTAGTTTGGCAATTTGGAAGATATTCTGTTTTAATCCAGTAGTAGAAGTATGTTTTTCACATCATGAAAATACCAAAACAGATAATAAATAACATGCAGATTTTACATTTAGCCAACATTTTCTTTCCTTCTTTCTCAATTGGTATAAAGGTATCTTTGTATTACATACCTAGTATTGCTATTTTTATGATAATTAATTTCCATTTCGAATTCAGTTGTAAACCACATACTGTACTTTTTCCTGTTAAACCTCAAATATATTTTGTTGGGTTAATCAATTGCAACATTAGGTCATGTGCCTCCATAATTACTCCTGTGTATTTGAAATATATTTTTGATGTGCATATATCTGGTAAAATATTACACCAAGATAGAAAAGAAGCATTCTTAAATTGTAAAATAAGTACATTTTTATTTTTTAGCTTTTTTACTCAACTGTGCATTTCAGTTGTCCACTTTATTTTTTCTTGCTCTGTTCCTGTCTTCTTTTGCATTAATTGACTATATTATAGAATTTCATTTTAATTTATCTTTTGTTATCTTAACTCTAGCTCATAGATTGATTATTTAGTGACTGATTAATATTCATCCTTATCTTCATACAAGCTACTTAGCTTTAGTTTACATACATTATAAATCAAAAATATAATAGTATAATTTTTGCTTTAAAATCAAAAATATTGAAAAAGAATAAAATATTTTTATGTTTTCCTTCATCTTTACATTTCCCAGAACCCTTGATTTCTTTATGAAAATGTGACTTGTCACCTGATATTTCCTTTCAGCCTATAAGCCATCTTCAGCATATTCAGGAGTGTAGTTCTTTGTTTGATGAAATTTCAGTATTCAATTTTTTCCTCTGTAAATGTCTTTGTTTCTATTTTCAGCATTTCCACAATGTACTCCTAGTCCTTTACCCTCCATTGTTTCTGGTGAGACAGCAGTGGTCTTTTGAAAAAATGCTTCTTTGTATGTAATATATTCTTTATCTTTAGTTGCTTTCAAGAATTTCACTATAGCCTTAGTTTTCATCAGTTTGAATATGGTACATATGGATTTGTTTTTCTTTGTATTCTTCTTGTGTGCAGGCACAATGACCTATAGGAGTCTGTAAGCTTTTTCTTTTCACAAAATATTGTGTGTTTTAAGCCATTATTCCTTCAAGTATTTTCTTGACTCATTTTATCTCATTTCCTTTACCATCTCCAATTACATACATGTTATCACTTTTGATGTGTCTTGTAGGTACCTGAGGCTTTGTTCATTGTTTTGAATTTTTTTTTTTTTAAATCTTTCACAGTTGACAATTTCTATTGATCTCTCTTCAGAGTTACTAGCTCTTTATTTTGGAATCTCTAGTCCTCTATTAAGCTCTTCCACTGATTTTTTTTTTCCTTTTTACATTTCAGATATTGTGCTTCTGAATTCTACAATTTACATTTGGCATTTCTTGCAGTTTTACTTCTCTGGTAAAATTTCCTGTCTTCTAAATTAATTATGAGCATAATTTCACTTATATTCTTTTTTTTATTAAAACTTTATTTTATTTTATTTCAAGATTTAAAATATATGTGTATATATATATATATTTTTTAACATCTTTATTGGAGTATAATTGCTTTACAGTGGTTTGTTAGTTTCTGCTGTATAACAAAGTTACTTGTAGCGAGGTGGATGGACCTAGAGTCTGTCATACAGAGTGAAGTAAGTCAGAAAGAGAAAAACGAATACCATATGCTAACACTTATATCCTTGAACATAGTTCTAATAGCTGCTTTAAAAACACTGTTAATTCCAACATCAGGATGATCTCAGGATTGGTTTTTGACAGACTGCCTTTTATCTTGACTATCAATCACATTTTCCTGTTTCTTTGTACTCCTAGGTACTTTAGATTAGATCTTTAGCATTATATATGATTCATTGTAGAGACCTTAGATTCAGATTCAACTATATTCCTCCCAAGAGAATGAGTCTTTTTGTTTTAGTAGTCAGTTAACATGGATAAACTTAAATTCCAAATTCTGAATCTCAGTTCAACACTTTCAGCCTTAGCTGAGCTCCTGCAGCTCTACCACATTCATTCTTAGTGGTGAGTTGGACATGATTTTGAGCACTATATAACCAGAATATAGGACTGTTTCTCTATGATTTTCTCATAGGTAGGGTTTCCCACCTCCCTTTACAGATGTTATAGTTGCCCTAACTGGTTCTTTAAGACAGTAAAACTGCAGGTGTTCTCAACATGTTTTTGCCACTTTTGCCTGCCTTCTAACTAAAGAATGGGAAACTTATCCAGTGCTGCTTCCTCTTTCCAATTGCCAATCCCCTCTGCTAGCTATTTTTCAGTTTCTAGTGACGAGATAGATTTTTTTTTTTCCTAGAGTCTGTAGTCATTGTCCCTAGGAGGGATGGTTGATAAGAATTACTCAGTCATTGCTGGAGATAGAACTTCTTGATTTATCCACTTGTGTTTTGGGGATCTATCTATATGGTTGTATGTGCACCTAATATTTTCCTTTTAAGCTCTGAATAGTGTTTCATAGCATGTATTTACCATTATTTATTTATTCCTCCAGGATTGAACACCTATAGTGTCTGCAATTTTTTAGTCTAAATTTGTCTAATAAAACATATTTATAGATATAAATATATTTCTATATATATTTCATTAGAAAATATATTTTATATTATTTATATAATATATAAATTATATAAAAATTTGAGCAACTGGACAATTGTTACTAGATCATACATATTTCACTAAATATTTCCATATTGCTTTCAGGAACGTACAGTAATTTTACACTATCAGCAGCAGTACTACAAATCCTCAATTATCAAAATCATTGCTATATTTCTAATTTTTGTTCCTCTTCTGGTTGTAAAGTGGTAACTCTTTGTTGTAATTTGCATTTTCCATTTGAGTTTACTTTTGAAAATCTCTTCATATACATGTTACTCATTCAATTTGGCTTTCTATGAATTGTTTCTTTGTATGTTTACACACTTTTAATTAGGTTTCCTTTTTTTTTCCTTTTGTTATTGTTAACTTTCAAGAGTTCCTTTTATGTGACTATGTGTTCAGGAATTACAAAATATTTTCTCTTGTTCTGTCATCTCTCTGGTAACCATGTCTATGATGTCCTTTACTGCAAAGAAATTTTAAATTTTGAAGGCTTAATGTGCTCTTTTTAAGAAATTTCACTTTAGAAGTCTTATTTAAGAAAGCCATCTCATATTCTGTCACACACACAAAAAAACACTATTTAAAGTTTAACAGGGACTTCCCTGGTGGTTAAGAATCCTCCTTCCAATGCAGAGGACACAGGTTCAAATCCCTGGTCAGGGAACTAACATCCCACATGCCGCAGGGCAACTAAGCCCACACATCAGCGAGGCCCATGCCGGCAACTACAGAAGCCTGCACACTGCAAAGAAGATCCTGTGTGCTCCAACTAAGAGCCTATGCAGCCAAATAATAAAAAAATTAAATTAAATTAAAAAAAATTTTAAATGCTAAAACTTTTAAAAAAAATAAAGTTTAACATTTAGGTCTTTAAAATATGAAATTCAATTTTGTATGTAATATATTATTATTGATATTGATTTCTTTTTTTCAGTTTTATCAAACTATATATATATCTGAATTTATTGCTTCGTTCTCTTTTTTTAGTGATAGACCAATGGTTCTCATATGGAGACTGTTCTGAATTTCTGCAGCATGTTTCAATCTTTAGAGTGAACTATCTGTTTAAAAAGTTGACTTTATTGGCATATATTAATCCATAAATAATAGAATAAGCATGTCAAGAAGTTCCTTAACCATTTTATCCAAATATTTACTCTGATTGTATTTCATTTGTAAATTAATTTAAGGAGAATTGATCTTTTTACAATTTTAGTTGTTCCATTCATAAAAACTGTTCATCTCTCTAAATATTCAGAAACTTTTTAATGACATTATGTCATTAAAATTTTTCTCCATGATAGTCTTATGATTTGCCTTAAAATTAAATAATAATGTGAAGTTTCAGCTTCTATTGAATAGTTTCTATATTTCATCATAATTTTAGCTTTACTTCTGTTGTAAATATTTAACCTAGTAAGTATTGGCAGTGCTGAATTATTTTATTAATTCTAACAATTCATTATTATTGAGTTTTCTAATTACAACAGTTTTATTGCAATCCTTTCATTCTTACGTTAGTTATTTCTTTTCTTATTTGTCTATAGAATTGTTTTGACTACTAGCAATCATAAGGTTAAACAAATGACCTTTAATAAATATATTTAAATTTTATTTATAATTCTTTTAGACCAATTTTCTTACAGAATATGGGCCTTTCTAAAAGATTTTTTTTCTTATCATGTGAAAATGAATTAAAAGCCGAAAATTTATTTTCCCATTTCAGATGTTTGAAGAGAAAAACTCCAAAATCACAACAATATCCATGATAAATCATTGTAACTAAGAATATAAAGGGTATAGAAAAAATTAAGTACACAAAAGCACATACCAATTTTGTTCTCACTAGTTAAACTTCAACAATGTAGAATTTGTAAAAATGCTTTTAAGTTAATTCTTTGTAGTTTTGACTCTATCTGGGCTAAAAATTTTAAATTTTGTTACAGTAATTACCAATGATTGCCATACATCAATATTTGAAAGTGACAAATTTAAAATTTTCCCCAAGTTATAAATCCTAAGTGCAAATTTTTTCTTTTACAATATGTTATAGAACACTTCTCCCTGAATTCGATTATGTTGTTCCCTAAGAATTGAGTGAGAATATTAAGAATTTCTGTTTGTATTTTTAAAATCATAAATTTGGAAAGGAAAAAAAAATGGAAGTCTTTTGCTACTTTGGCAATACAGTGAATGAATGATGATTTCAAATATTCTCACTTAACAAGAAATTTCTGCATCTCCTATAACTAATAATATTCAGAAATACTTACAGAATAAAAAATCCATAAAGAAAAGTGAAATTCAATTGCATTGATAGTGAAAACAAATATGGTGTGAAAACTATAAGTGATTTAAATTAATCACATAGACTACTATGGAAGGCACTATGGAAGTTTCTCAAAAAACTAAAAATAAGACTACCATGTGATCCAGCAATTCCACTCCTAGGTATGTATCCAAAGAAATAAAAGACAGTAATCTAAAAAGATACATGCACCCAATATTCATAGCACGATTATTTACAATACCTAAGTTATGGAAGCAACCTATGTGTCCATCAACAGATTAATGAATAAAGAAAATTTGGTATATAAATACGTTGGAATAATACTCAGCCATGATACCGAGCAGGATCCTGTGGGGCTTCTGGGTGCAAAGGCCTTCCTGTGTCCCTCATTTCTTTGATTTCAGGAAATAGGCTTCATTCAGCCTCCATGGCATTACCTGAGTTCCAACAGGCAGGTTCAAACAGTTGCTAATTAGGGAAAGGAGGAGATGCGAGACAAGGGAGGAACAGTCAAGAGAAAAAATTGTGCAGCCTTGGGGCAAAGTCCTGGTTCCCCATCAACGGATATACACAACAATATCTTCGAGAAGTTTTGCAGATACTGAAATCCGCACCAGGTGAGAGAAGTTAACTGTATGCTGCTCACTAGCATGTAGACCCCAGACCAGTTGGAACAATAAGCTGGATGATGCCGACTTCCACTTACCTCACCACCAACCACTCAGAAGAATGTCCACAAGCTGATCACACCCTCTTTGAACCATTAGTATAAAATTTGTCACTACCCCCTCCAGGTTGAGATGCACAGTTTTGAGGGCATTAACCCGCTGTGGTCCCCTTTGCCTGGCAAAGCAATAAAGCTATTCTTTTCTACTTCACCTAAAACTCTGTCTCCAAGATTTAATTCGGTGGTGGGGTACAGAAGCCGGGTTTGGCTTCAGCCACAAAACATAATGAAACTTTACCACTTGCAACAACGTGGATGGACCTGGAGGGTATTATGCTAGATGAAATAAGTCAGATAGAGAAAGACAAATACTGTATTATGTCACTTATATGTGGGATCTAAAGAATACAACAAATTAGTGAATATAACAAAACAAAAACAGACTCACAGATATAGACAACAAACCAGTGGTTATCAGTAAAAAGAGGGAAGAAGGGAGGGACAAGATGGGGTAGGGGATTAAGAGGTATAAACTATTATGTATAAAATAAAGTATAAGGATATATTTTACAGCTCAGGGAATATAGCCAATATTTTAGAATAGCTATAAAAGGAGTATAACCTTTAAAAATTGTGAATCACTGTTAAAAATGTGTAGCTTACATAATATTGTATACCAACTACACTTCAATAAAAATAAATAAAAAGATAGATGAATCACATAACATATTTTGCTTGCACTCTTCATTTGTATGGTCAGAATTTAATATCCACAGTATGATGTAACAGAATTACTATCCATAAGCAGAAAGATCACAGGTGAATTTCATCATTCCTCTTCGGTCAAAGACAAACTTAATGACACACAAGGGATCTTGAAACTGCTTTTTCATATACTCAGAGAAAACATTAATGCAATGTGCAATTTAAGATAATACACAATACAAATGTTGCTTGAAGAAAATAAAACCTTAACATCACACTTTGTCCAGACTATTACATACCTACTTAACAGACATGACTAAAAATTATGGTTGTGTGTAGAGAAAGTAGTTCAAATCCAAGGTTAAAGAATATTTTTTAAGAAATTCTGAAGTTCCAAGGACATGCAGAAATATTAGAAAATAAGTATTATACATATATGTGTAACGTAAATGTGTATACAAATGAATTGTATTTTATCTCTAATATTTGTCGGTATAAACACATATATTCATCATACACATACATTATTATAATATGAGACATTTAATTTACCTGTGTGTATAAGTACATACAGACCAAAGGATACACACACAATCAATGAGAGCAATAATCTTACAACTGCTTTGCAAAATATTTATAAACTATCTTCTTTAAGTATATCTGTTTGTTATTTTAGTGATACATATCACCCTTCATTGAAATACACCTTTTTGTCTTTTATATCTGATTTATTAATAACCACCTTTGAAACAATTTAGTTCTACATCCTTTTCTATGTGAATTTATTTTAATATTAGACATATTCTTCATTTTTTTTACCTACCACATCAATTGAATTTTCTTTCTGTAGCACTCAGTATAATAAGCACACCTGTGAACATACACATATTTAATTTAATTTTTGTATTTATAGATATATATTCATGCTACTATATCTGTGTCTACCAGCTGGTGTCTTGAAAGTAGAATTCTTGTTACTATCAGGTACAAGCATGCCTATTTGTTTTTTATTTTCTATTAATTCCTTGGGTAATTAAAAAATTCTATTCATTAACTGTTTTTCTTTTCCAGAGGTAATAGAAAAATAAAACATCTTTTAGAGTCACTGTAACTATTATCATAGATTAGCAACTTTAAATCAACTAAATGTATTACTTATTCTACTACAACATGTATTTTCTGAGTTAAAGTACTTTTCTATTTAACTCACTTTATCCCAGTCATTGATATCAATTAAGTCAAATAATAGAATGTCATTAGGTTAATTGAATGCCAGTAGATTAAGCCTCAATAACTTTCCTTTCTTTAGCTCCATATTTCAGTTGTTAAAACATAACTAATCATTATCACCCAGAATTATAACTAGAGTCTTCAGGTATATGTTTTCCCTCTTAGTACCTATTTCAGTATTTTCCCTTCCCCAAAGCAGAGTAATCACAAACTTCTCTGGGAAACTAACCGTACAAACAAATCTACTTTTATTTTATCATCATAAAAAATAGCTGAATTCATAACTAATCACGATGATCTACTTAGTTGTGTCAAACATGTTCATCTAAGGTGAGTCTACTCAGCCTCTGTGGGCACACAGGCATTTCCCCTGGCTCCGCATAAATGTTAAGGCCTGAGGCTTAACATACTGAAAAGAGAATGTTCTTCTGTTTAAAGTAAAATTCCAAAGAAATGTTTTTTACCTTCTCCAAAAAAAAAAAAAAAAATTAGGATTTTTTTGCTTATTTTGCAAAGGTCTATTCATTAGGATATGGGCTTTGATTCCTGTTTTAAATCAAGGAGATAATCAACACAATGTTTGCAAGGTCCTCAAAACAATATTTTTCAGTAATGATATAACATAATACACAATTTAAGTTATATCATGTCATTGAGCCTTTATTTCCATTCCTAATACCACACTTTAAATAGAAAACCCTATAACTTGAACACAAAAAATGAGTTATTTAATGTATTTTGAGTTTATTTGTGTGTGTTTGTATACTGAGGCCATGACCTTGGTCTTCTTTCTTTCAATCTATTAACTTCAAGTAATACACAATATCTAGAGAATTCTAAAAAAAGTATTCTGATGTATCTACTGAGTAAAAATAATGGCATTTGATATAGGAAGTAAAATCTAAAAAAATATACATAATAATAAATAATTTCTTCTATTGACATCTAACTTTTCATAATTTCATGAATTCATACAAAATGTCTCCTTTATCTCCACTTCAGTCCTGTGTGGTAAGATGATATACAAGTGTGTAACTTACTAGGTAACACACTCATATTCTGAGTCCAAGAATACTGAACCAGCTGAGATGCTGTTTTTCTGAATACTGCAAGCATGTTGTAAGAGGCTTACCTGCTGCTAGAGAAAGAGATTTGATTTCAAAATATTCAAGGACATTCCTTCAAGCTACCTCCTACAGATTTTTATCTTGAAAGTTTGGGGACTTCTTCAAAAAGTAGCAACAGCTTTGCTAACATAAATAAAGATAAAAATTTTGCTTTTCAATCCATTCAGAAAATCATATTTCAGTCAAGTTTTGTGAGATAAGTCATCTAATCCATGCCCCTGCCTCCAGGTGAGATGATGCTACTATGACTACTCATGTTTCAGATCATCACAGGAACATATGCATAAGAAGATACCATGTATATAGGTATTTGGGTTAGATAAGGTTTACTTTAATGGGCTCCAGAGAGCCTAACAAGAGTTCTGAAAGCTTTTAGAAAAGGAACTGATATGTCTAAGACAGAATAGAGAGTTCTTTTTTTTTTTTAATTAGACAAATCTAGAGCATTAAAAACAAACAACAAAAACATTAACAGTGATCATGGAGTCCAGGTTAACTCTTATATCCTTTACACTTTTTCTAGTAATTGAGATACACTAATTTGCCTATTATTACAGCCTTGGTCCCTTTTTTTTTTTTTTCAATTTAGCTGGCTGGGTTAGAAATCTGTGGTATCCTTGGTCTAATTTAGTTTTAGTTATTTGATCAATTTAAAATTATTAAAAAATGTGAAAATGAGTAATAGATGAATCATTCCATTCAAATTGATACTCTGTTGTGTTTTTCAGAATCATTCATTCTAAAATAATATACTCCTTTCACTCTTCAGCTCCATACAACTTTATTTACTTCAAAGCACTTATCTGACATTATATACTTAATTTTTTTTGATGTAACATCTGTCTTCTGTACTAGAATGTAAATTTCATATGGAAAATAACTTTACGTATTTTGATTGCTGCTGTATTATCAGCCCTTAAAAAGATATTTGTGAGAGAGTAGGAATTCAATAAATATAGAATGAATGAATCAATAGAAATTTAGTTCTCTTTATATCTTCCTCTAACCAATCCCTTTATCAAACCTATGTTAATTCTTTGGTGTATATCCTGCCATGGTGTTCTCCCTTGAATAGATTTGGTTTTTAGGGGTTTTTTTTTGGTTTGTTTTTTATGACATCATTCCTGTACCTGCTTATTTCAATTTGGATATCCATTTAGTTAAATATATTCACCTTTCTATAGTTATTTCTATGGGATAGACCTCCAAGGTGAAATTGCTGGATCAACATGAAATGTTAATTCAATACATATTGAGATTACTTTTAAAAATGTAGCAATTCACGTTTCCAAGAGCAATTTATTAGAATTAATATTTCATTACACTCTCTAGGCCAGTCTTTAAAATTATTTGCTTGATACATGATGAATGGTGTGACAACAGGTTTTAAATTTGAATTCCCTGTCTACTGGTGAGAATAATGTATTTTCATGTGATCATTGGATAACTGCCAGTTATTTATCCCACACAGGGGTTAGAGTTACAACCTTGGCCCAATCATCACCTACTTAAACACAAAGTAGATTACCTTAATCTTATTAATAAATTTTAGAAAGTTCAAATACAGCTATCTAAGATGGAAAATTATGTACATTAAAATAAATATATATTAAAATTAGGAATAATTTTTCCACATAAAATTGAAAGGTAAATGACTACATGAATTTAATTATAATACATTCTGCATTTTAAAGTTTACATATGCATTTTCTTACATGAACAGTTAAAAATTAGCATTTACTTCCTGGCTAGAATTAAACTTTCCGTTAACATAAAATGGTTGAGGAAAAGTATTAAATACAAAAGTCTTTTCAGTAGCTGATATTTATCTAAGACATTAGATATAATCACAAGGTCATTTCCTGTTTGGTTGTTTTTGAAAGCTTATGAGAGTAGGTTTGGCAAATTCCTTTTCTGTTTTTTCTTTCTTAAGAATTTTCAAAATGCTGCAGCCTAATGAAAGTCCTTTCCCTCACTTCAGTCAAGAGAAATTCCACTTTTATAAGATTATTGATTTTATCTTACCTTCCAGATTGAGAGTATGTTCTTTTTATCATTCATCTAATACATTGCAGTTTTTCTTCATAATAGTCTTATTCACAAATGCTTTAACTGTTCTTGACTTTTTAAGTATCATGTTTGCCAGGTGTTTCATATTTCAGATAACTTCTATAACACTTTTTGAAATAATTTTCAATCTATGCCTTGCTAATTTTAGGAGTTTATAATTCATTGCCTCTTTCCTGCTGTACTCTCATTAAACAGTGATTTTCCTTAAAGCTTTTCTAGGATGTGAAAGGCCATGAATATATATTCCAGGTTTGTCAGTCAGTTTTGTAAGTGGGGTCATTGGTAAGCTACCGAATTTTTGAGTTTCCATTTTCTACACTCAAAATGTGCACAATAAGGTGATACAAGATGATAAGGTGCCATGAGATGATAAACAAGTAGCTGGCAAGTTGCAAATGTTTTTTTGCATATGACTCCTTTGGTTTCCTGTTTGTGAGTGGACTTAACTGATTATTGCATCAATCTTTAATAATCATTGTTTTAAGAATGTTTAAACGCTGTCATGGTGTTCAGTTATTTCTATTTCCTTTATTATGGTTATCTCTTTTAGCATGTTTAGAAACTACTCATAAAAGTGTAAAGCTGGTTTATTGTAACGCATTACTAATAAGGACCTAAATATAAGCTTATAAGCTATGTTCCTTTCTAAGATGATGGTCAATTAGAGAACGCTAGGCAAGCCTCTTTATATTTGAAAGATTATTGGATCAGGTTCAATAAATAATATGTTGAAGGTATTGGGTCAGGTTCAATAAATAATACGTTGAAATTTATTTCTGGAAAATTGTAAATATTCTCAATTTTAATCATTTTGGAATAATTATGTGTCAGAAGTGTTATGGGAAGCAGTTACATTTACACTCTAAATCTTCAGTTCTGGATAAAATCGTTCACACCCTAATATTACAGTGATTCCCAGTCCTTTTACGTCAAATCTACACTTCACTTGATTTTCAAGGGCCCACGACATGACATCTGGTCACCACAGTCTCTAGTCATTTGTTTCTCCCTCCTTTATCCCTCACACCCAAGTACACATATGATTGAATCACTTCCACTCTCCTGCTGTCTCCTATTGTTTCTCCTGAAATACAAATCTCTCCCCCTAACCTCCAAAACCCTGAGAAATGTTTGAGGCTCAATCTCTAGCGTGCAGGGACCAATCTCTCATCTCTCTGCAATTGAATCTCTACAACTGAAAGATTACCTAATGCTAAAATAACACATTTCCTTTTCACTCATATCCTGTTATGAAGTTGAATTTAACTAATTTTCTGTGTGTACCCCATTTCTTGAGATTGTAAATTGTGGGGAAGGGAAACAGGGGAAGGGAACCAGGTCTTCAGTGTCTGTGGCATCTGGTTGAAGGGAAACAACCTACACCTATGAGTTATTTAATTATTTATGCTGCTGCTCAGTTGCTGGGCTCTACACCTTAAATCTATTTTGAAATATATTCTGGGGAAAGTATTATAAAAAGACATTTCATGCAATTTAGTTTAGATAAACCCAGAAGCAGGAACAATAATATGGCTATTAATGGAGTTTCTACTATGTAGAAAACCAACA
The DNA here is from genome assembly GCF_963924675.1 of Phocoena phocoena. Taxonomy (NCBI): domain Eukaryota; kingdom Metazoa; phylum Chordata; class Mammalia; order Artiodactyla; family Phocoenidae; genus Phocoena; species Phocoena phocoena. The sequence goes on along the minus strand of NC_089222.1, from coordinate 27,253,460 downwards.
TAAGCAATATAAAACCATTATACTTAATTGATTCTGGTAATAATAATAAATATTTTGAAAACAAAAAAAGTGGAATTCTCACCATTACCCACTCTCACTTTATTGCAAAATAAAAATTAGATGATTCCCTGAATAAAATGCTTCAAACTGCTTAAGAGAAATTGAGCAAACATATTCTCATCAGACACTTAGTAAATGTATAATTATGCAAAACTGTCCCCAGTTATGGTACATGGAGTACTGCATTTTCTTTACAGTCTGTTTCAAAGTGGCAAGCCTGGCATACACAAAGATGGTATGAAAATACACTAAGAACAAATATTAAACAAATGATTAAATTAATGATAATATTTTTGTATTACATAATATTTTAAAATTAGAACTAATATGCATAGGACAGAATACAGAGTAGTGATATAGAGAACATGGAGGTAAAATATACTTCTTTTCAAAGTATATTTACTTTGATCTTAAAAGGCAGAAAATAATTGTTCTTGCTGAAAAATATATACTCGGGTCACTGTTTCTTTAGAATTGTGTTTCTTTTCTCTTTCATTATTAATTTTGTCATTAAGAAGTCACTCCCTCCCTCCCTCGTTCCATCCTTCTCTCCCTCCCTCTCTTTCTCCTTTTTTCTTTCATTTCTGTTCCTTCATTTCTTCATTCCTGCCTTCCTTCCTTTTACTTTCCTTCCTTCCTTCCTCTGTGTCTAAAGTTTGTTTGAATAGTTTGAATTCCATAGGTTTTTCTTGGCATTTCTTCTTCTTGTCATTTGCTTCTTTCCTCTGACTTACACTTATGTGTGGAATTATTATAGAACTTCTATTTGCACTGCTATAGAATGGGTGAATTCTAGACTTCCTTCCCTAATCTTCTAAGACCTGTTGGTTTTCTCTGATTTGCAGTTGAAAGGCTGGGTAAAGTGCACCACCTCCTTTTCTAAGACTGAAGATTCAAGGAGGTATTAGAGAAAGCACTGGAGATAATTAGTAGTCTGGAGCTGGTGGTTTGTTGGCAAACCGAGCTTGGACATTTAAGCAAAATTTCATTAAATATCTTGTAAAAAGAATCATGAGGGAATAGCATTCATGTGGATAGGATACTCAAAATATGTTGCTTTGTTTTTTTCAGTCTGGGTAAGGAGGCATTTTCTCCTTCCTTGTTTGTCTGAGTTTTTATGGACATAATTCTCCCATACTTCCTAGCATGTATTTTACAAGGATCCATACTTCCATATGGCTTACATAATGCTTACAGCATAATAATGGTTTAAGTATATATGTATATATATACACATATATACATTTTTATGTGTATATATCTAACCTATTTTTGCTCTTTTTTTTTTTTTTGCTCATTTCTTGTTTGAATAGAGAAAGGAGCTTTTTGTGACTTGCCTTTAGTCAACCTTTTTTTTTTTTTTTTTTTTTTTTGCGGTACGCGGGCCTCTCACTGCTGTGGCCTCTCCCGTTGCGGAGCACAGGCTCCAGACGCACAGGCCCAGCAGCCACGGCTCACGGGCCCAGCCGCTCCGCGGCATGCGGGATCCTCCCAGACCAGGGCACGAACCCGTGTCCCCTGCATCGGCAGGCGGACTCCCAACCACTGCGCCACCAGGGAAGCCCCTAGTCAACCATTTTTATCAAGAGGACAAATGAAACTTTTCCAACTGCCAGATTCTAGCTACTGGCAGCACATAATTAAATCCTATCAGCAACAAATAAGTATATGGAATTTCTTTTACTATGATTCTGTTCATTGATATGCTATAGAGCCATCTGCTAGAGCTAATGGATTTAAAAGAGCAAGATTCTAATATAAAATAGATTTTTAAACAAATTATATATACAAATATATTATTTTAGTTAGAATGTTTGATATTCAAACAGTAAGATAATAAACTTAATAGCTTAGATCCTATATCTGAAAATAGTAATAAGAAAACAATTATGCACTGCATATGTATTATTTTAGTGGCAATCTTAATGTATACTTTTTGTTAAAACTTCTTTGTTTCAATTATTATAGTTGAAATTTGGTTGGATCTGCACAAGTTGAGAGGAATCAGGTGAAAAGTAACTCACAGGATTGGTGGTAAGGTAGTGATGCTAGGTAGTGGGTATTCTAGATTTTCTATATTGAGAGTGGGTTTCAATATGTCTGCATTAAATTTCCCAATAATTTCCATTTTCCTCCAAAATATGTGCATACTCAACCTAAATTCAAAGCTACAATTAGCTAAGATAAAGATTAATGAGGTTTTAGAAAAACAACGATTACTTGCAGTACAAACTGTCTCCAGTATAATTATAGCTTAGTGTTCTGGTCACCAGCAAATTTTAAAGCAACTATTTTGTAGCAAATCATAACCCTTATTCATTTAGCTAGAGCTGAACCATAGAGCCAGATTTCTAGCTTCTAAATGACAGGAACTTCCAGGAGAATAAAATATATTGAGTTATCACTGAAAAATCCTCATTATTTTAATCATTGCCATGTGACTGGTTTGAGAATGTGGTCATGATTTTAATCTGATACAAATGTTGTTGATTAGATGCAAAGTAATGAATGTTAAATAGAGTGGCAGCTTGTCAGCACTTATTCTCTCTGCTTTCCATATGTATTACACAAGGCCCCACAGCTCCAATATGGCTTATATAATGCTTACGGTATAATAATGATTTAAGTGAGGAAGCTCACCCTCACATTCAGGCTTGATTTACTGCTTGAGCCAGAATAACTCCTTTTAGAATGTCTGGAACAGAAAGTTGTCCACTAATATGCATAGCAATGAGTCTTATTTTTAAAGTCACTGCTTCTCGGCAAGTGATATGTTTTTCTAAAGATTCACAACTGGAAGCATTGTCCTGCAGGAAAAATCCTTCACAAGTTGCATTAGTGTTAACTCACAAACAAAACTAAAATGTTAGATGCTAAAATGATGGGACTTTGTTTCAAAATTTACAGCTATACATTGGAAAGTTCCTCTTAAAAAATAAGAATGCAAACTATGATAACAAAATGAATGATTGGCTTGTTTTCCCTTTTAGGGACTGCTTAAATATTTACTGATTCAATTAAAAGAGTGGAAATTCTCTGGTTGTACTGTATAAAGTTGTTTTATATTTTTAGTGGCTAGTAATAGATACTACTTTTTATAAATATTAGTCAAGATTTGCCCTTTTGAAAAGGTTTTCTGTTATTAAACTTTCCATGCCTGAAAAAATTTTTTCTCTCTGGCTTGATAATGGTGTATGCTAAATTACTAATGGAAGAAAATCTTCACACAGGACACACACATACATCTCAATGTACAAACATACACAATAACTCAAACGTAGAAATGAGTTAATCATACACTGTGGCTCATGACAAATTTCATGGCTCTGAATTTTAAAAATCTTGGTTCTACTTTAATTTTGTTTTTCATCTCCAATTTATATTTTTATTCCCTTAGTCTCTATATGTACCCGCTTTGATTAATATATGTCAATGATAATGCATGTGTTATTGTAAACTATGTAGGACAGGATTTGGTATGTGATTCTAATATATATAAATTATGTTTTTTCCCCAAATATATTTTCTGTTTCTTAACTTTTAAACACAATATTATACTCTAAATATCTACAAATTGTGTTATATGTCAGGGATAATATTCCATATACTTAAAATTTATGGTATGGGCACCAAACAATGAAACTTGATAGTGGCAGCAAACAATAGGTAAAGCCATCAATCTAAGTGCCTACTGGCTGGATATCAGGTCTGTTGAATGAACGTTGTGTAATTTCAATAAAGAGTGCCATATTGCATTACAGACATTTCATTTTGTATTCTACACATTCAATTTTGAAATTATCTTTTCACTTTCTTTCTTTCTTTTTTTTTTTTTTTTTTTTGCGGTATGGGGTCTTCTCAATGTTGTTGCCTCTCCTGTTGCGGAGCACAGGCTCCGGATGCGCAGGCTCAGCGGCCATGGCTCACAGGCCCAGCCGCTCCGCGGCATGTGGGATCTTCCCGGACCAGGGCAAGAACCTGTGTCCCCTGCATCGGCAGGCGGACTCCCAACCACTGCACCACCAGGGAAGCCCTCTTTTCACCTTCTTAATGAACCTATTGAAGAACAGAATGTCCTAATTCTTCTTGGTGGTTCCTTTATTAGTTGCATTTTTGTATTTCATATAGAAGATCTTTTCCAACCTTGAGGTTATAAACTTAGTACCATCATTTTCTCCCGCCAAATTTGTAATTTTGTCTTTCATATTTAAAACTTAATTGACTATAAATTGATGTATGTGTATGGTATGAGAAAAGGGTCTAATTCCATTTGTTTTTTTCATTACTTATTATAAGGTAAAACCTCTCCTCAATGATCTTCAAAGCTGGTACTGTCATAAGTTAAGTTTTCTAAGCTGAAAATTTTAAATAAAAATATTTTATGTGATTTTTGCATAAATAATAACAATAATATTAAAGATATAAATACAGGGCCTAACAAATAATCACTCATCTATTAATGTGAGTTATTATAAATATTCTGCTATACTAAAATTATATCAGCTAACTTTAAAACATCTTCTAATTATGAGGACTATTTGAAAATATTTGCAAATGCTTCAAATTATCTTCATATCATAAAAAGTGAGAACAAGATAATTTATTGTGACAAATTATATGCAAAACATTATTCAAGTTACTATAGATAACAAAAATATAAGACTAATCCTCACCCTGCATGATTCTACAATCTAGATGGGAGACAGAGCATATACATGTAAAGAGAATAAGCAACAATCCTAAGAAACTACAGTAACTACCAAATTAACAGAGATGATTATGAGGACTACAACTTTAGAGAGGAATG